>NW_004955408.1:27214938-27383342 GCF_000276665.1 Chinchilla lanigera | reverse complement strand
CAATGGCAGGAGCAAGAGTGGCCTGTTGTATGGCATGTATTCCCAGGGGTTGTTCAAAGTTTCAATGATTCACACACATCCATGGATGGGCAACTGCAGTCAGTGCATGGTGGGCCAATTGTATCACTGTTTCTCTGTGTCATGATAGATCTCAATTGAGGGGCGGCTTGCCACCGCATGGCTCCCCATGCACTGGGGGCCCACCCTCCAGGAGCCACCAGGCAGGAAGCTAGCCAGCCGGAAGACTGGCACTTCCCACCTGTGGCTCCCTGTGCGCCGGAAGCCCTCCTTACGGGGAACGACAAGGCCGGAACCATTGTTAATTTCCTATCATCTTGTTCTGAATTCTGTATTATTTTTATTGCTTTTAAAATTTTTATTCTCTTTGAAATAAAAAAGAATAGGTATTTATTTGGCTCACAGATCTGAAGGCTAGGAAGTCTAAGGACATGGCACTGGCATTTGGTGAAGCCACAACATGGCAGAGGGCATCACATGGAGAGACAGAGCAAGGGTGCCAATTTAGTCTCTGTCTTCTTCTTAGAAAGCCACTAATGCCATCATGGGACCCCATCCACATCAACAGATGACTTTGGAGATTAAGTTTCCAACACATGAACTGTTGGGGGAAACATTCAAAGCATAGCAAAACTAAAATATTTTATCTCCGATTCCCTGACAAAGCTGAATATACTGATTAATGTGATTAACAAGTGAGATATTGGGATGATATGGCAGCTGGGAATGCAAGCTTGGAGTACATAGACCACAGCCGAATCCTGGACCACCACAGCCATCCTGGTTGCTGAATCTGAGCCTGTCTTTTCATCTGTGAAATGGAGATAATAATGACCCCTGCTTTCCAGAGTTACCACAAGGATGTGGCATGCCTCCTGCAGTTAAGGCAGCGCAGCACATAGAACATGGCACAAATCTTAAAGGTTTCTACTGAGTGGCCCTCACAGATGTTTCAGGAAACAAGGATACCACTATCTAGTGAAGTTATGAAGCACTGTGCTCCTTGGCTCCCTTGGAAAGCTGGGTGCACATTAGCACATTAAAGGTTCTCAGAAGTTCTGCAACACAAAATTACTTTTATTTTTGATTAAATCAGTGTTTCCCAAATTTATTTGCTCATGCATTCTTTTCCTTTGCTCTTTTCCATACAACACTTTAAGATCCACCTAAAGATGTAAAGTTCCATCTGAGCTAATTTTGTCCCAGGGCAAAACAAGTAATTTCACCAATAACTCTGCTACGCAAGTATGGTATCTCCCATCTTACTTTTAGAAGCTATAAATCTGGTTTTTCCTCCTGAATTCATGCGACTAACTTGGAATTTATATTTATGGAGGGGAAATGGGAAAACTGTCAACCTGCCTTGGTTTACTAGAAAGGGAAAACATCCAGTCACCTTTGTTTGGAGAAATTTTCAAATCAGGCCACTATGCTAGGAATCCAAACAATCAAACAAACAAAAAAGGAATTTTTATCTTTATTAGTCTCTAAAGAGCTGAATGTTTAGAAAAACTAACTTACACATAAATGACCCATAAGGGAATCTGTTATTGCACACACAAACAACAAAGTCCCAGGTTGGGGCAAGCAGATACAGGAGGAGTGATTGTGGAAGGAGGTCAGGAGTTTCAGCTTGGATTGTTACTGACTATGACCCCAGGCCATTCACAAAACTTTTTGCTTTAACGGCCTCTTCTATCCTTCCTGCAGCCAGGGCAAACTAGGTGAGGTGGCAGTTGCAAAGAAATTTTATTGACAGGAAAGCCCTGTAATCTACTGTTAAATTATATTAGATCTGTTACATACTCTATCAGAACAGTATGATACAGCTGAAATTTTGTAGACAGTGAGTGGATATAAAAGGGGTGGGCAATCTTTTTTTTAATAAAAGGGCTTGAGAGTTAAGTATTTTAGGCTCTCCCCACCACACAGCCTGTCACTGCTGTACAGCAAAAATAGACACAAACAATAATGTAAATAAATTGTCATGTGCTAATAAAACTTTATTTATAAAAACTAATAGACACTCCCCTCCTTCATCCCAGTTGTTCCTTCCTATCTGAGCAGTTTCATTTTCCTTTCACAATATCTATTGTACCTTTCAGATTTTATTTACTCTTTCAGGTTCTTATAATAGGGAGGAAATACAATGTTTACACATGTGAATCTGATTTATTTCACTAATGTGAATGGTCTCTAGCTGGAATAGGTATATTGCTGATGTCTGTGATGTATTGAAAGGAACAGTCAGTGCTTAAAATTTTCTGTTTTCTTGACCAGTTTTGCATGCTTGAATTTGATTATCAGAATGACTGATCTGAAACCAACAATATGCAGTATAAGAACCATTGTTGAACTGCTACCATCTTGTATGGTGAAGCACTGCATTATTTCCAATGTTTTTTTATTATTATTACTTATTACTGTCATTGATTGTTTGACCAATCTTACATTCTTGTATCTGGTGGACTGAGCAACTTCAATGAAGATAACAGTATGTAATGCAGCAACCATTGTTAATTCCTATCATTTTGCTTTGAGGTCATGTATTGTTTTTGTTGATTTTGTGTTGTTTTGATTTTGTCTTCATTGTTGTTTTGTTAGGTTTTTTTAATTTTTAAAATAAAAAAAATTTAAAAAAACTACTTGCCAATCGGTTTTGATCCAAAAGCTGTAGTTCACCAACCCCTGATATATAAGATCCATAAGAATCTTGCAAAAACTAAAAGCTAAAGTATGCCAGGATGTGAGATTTTTTTGTGACACTTGAACAAACTAATTTCCCTTTAATATTATAATGTTCCTTTTACGGTGAGTACAATAGGCATCTTTACAAACTAACCCATGTTCTAATAAGATTCCAAGGATTGTCACAGGTCTTCCACAGGCAGCAGAATTGTGGATCCTGGGAACAGCTTTTAATTCCCACTTCCTTTGCTTCAAATTCCAGCTCTGTAGGGGTCCTGAGGACCTTTCCCACATCATAGCCAGGGCTGTTTCGGTGGGAGGAGGGGGTCTACATACCATTCCAGAACCGCTGTCTTACAATTATGCAAGTTGAACTGTCCCTTTTGTTGGCTGTAACTAGCTGATCTCACAAAAAAAAGCACCCTCTTTATCAGGGGTTCTCAACTGGGGGTGATTTTCTCCCTCTCCAGAAAACATTTGTCAATGTCCTTGGATATTGGGGTGGGGGCTGCAACTGGCATCTGGCCAGTAGGGGCTACAGATGCTAATGGAACAGTCTCTCCATCGCAGAGAATTATGAGATCGAAAGGGCCATAGCACTAAGGTAGAGGCACCACTTTTAATATCGATGACCCCTATGCTCAGGGCAAATAACCATTTGTTTAC
This sequence comes from Chinchilla lanigera, assembly GCF_000276665.1. Classification (NCBI taxonomy): domain Eukaryota; kingdom Metazoa; phylum Chordata; class Mammalia; order Rodentia; family Chinchillidae; genus Chinchilla; species Chinchilla lanigera. Next base: position 27,379,970 of record NW_004955408.1, on the reverse strand, counting down.
TTGCAGTATTTACATCTTTGCACCTCCCTTTATAATCAAAAGGAGGTGATGATTTCTCAGGTTTTCTAAGTTCCCAGGCTCGACACGGGGCCAGCCACTCCCACAATCGACACTACCGGGAAAACAGGCAGGAGAACATATGGTTAGTATTGTTTTATCTTTTACATTATGAACTTAAATGTGAATTATATGATATCTTGTACCCTCAATTCCCACCCGCCTGCTTTGGGTCAACGGGTAAACAAGTGCCTGGCAATCTGAAAGTGATTTATCCCTGGGCATATATGAGAACATTCTCTTCCCCTTACTGTTACAGAAATTTTAAGTTTAATGCTAGTTGCAAAGTATAAAGTATAAAGTGAAGGGAGCTTATGTTTCAGAATTTTCAAACATGTAGTACCAAGACCTCTGAGACGATAATGGTAATATGAATGACGTACTTGTCTTAGTATAGGGTATGTTCCAAACACTGTGAGAGGCAGAGACAATGTTGAACGCCTTCTCCTGTAGCCTTGCAGCATTCCACCTCAAGGAGGTCAGCATTGCAGTTACGTGGGAAGTTTAATGACTTGCCCAAAGTCATTCGGTTCCCTAGAAGTGGCAGGGAGGCCAGCTTAGACAGTCTGGCTCCAATCTTAACTCTTAACCTCAATTTTGTATTTATCTGTCTCCACGTGCCCCCAACCCTACCCCACGTGCCTAAAAATTCTTATTTATAGCCCCTGAAGGGCTCAGGATCAAGCCTCACTTCCCCCCAGACTCGCTAAGCCCCCACTTAATGGAACTGAATCAAAACCAGATTTTGCCTGCGCAGAAGGTGAGTATCCCCCGGCGGCCGCGCGGGGTCGCGCTGGCGCTGGCCGTGGGGCTCACGGCGGAGACCACGTGGACGCCCACCCCCTCCCAGCCCCGAGGGAAGGGAAACCTCCGCCAGAGGCTGCGCAGGGATGGGGTGGACCGGCTTCGTAGGGGAGGAGGAGTCTGCAGCCTTACAGGACACATTATCCCATGTTTTCTGCATTGTAAGGATAAATATTATTCCATCAGGGAGATGGTTGTAACCACTTAATTAACGAAGTCTTTGTTGTTGAAACAGAGAGTGGTGAATCCAGTAATTGCCCGTTTAAATGGCATGGAAATATATGCTCCCTGGGGCAGACACTGCTCTGCTTACAGACAGGCCTTCCTGCAGTTCCTGTGCGCTGGAACTGCAGCTAGGGCTGGTCTGCATTTGGAGGGGGATTGGCTTGGCAGGCCCGTTTCCTTCCAGACAGTTTTTCCCTGGGTAAGCCTCCCTCCTACAGGCCGCATGCTCCTGAGATGCCTACCAGTCCCTCGCTGGCCATGTACAGGCTGAAGGCGAATCCAGTATTCCCTCCCCGCGACCGCCATTCCGCCCACCTGGAGAGCCAGGCAGGGACAATTAGGCCGGATAACAGGTACAGACTAAACACATGGCCAGTCCTCCACTATCCTCCAGCACAGTTCCCCTGGTATCAGTTTATTTCTGGGGGACACAGGCTGCTCCTCCTTGGCCTAAACAGACCAGGAGACAGGATGGCCAGCCGGGCCCATGGTTCATTGGTCAAGGGTTTATCCTAGACTAGAAAGAGCTCGGCTGAAGTTCACAGTTCTAGTGAACCTAGTGAGTACCCTAGGCCTGCATCCCTGAAGTTTCTGCCATTTCCAGTAAAGGACGGGGGCCATCAGGGAAGCCCACTGAACACTGTTGGTAGGCTGGTGACAGGGACGGACTTACGTATTTTAAAAAGTGACGTTGGCATGGTGAATGGAGGTAGAACTAAGGGACAAACCAACTGCAGCTAAAGAGTAGGAGAGGAAGGTTCTCAAGTCAAGTCACAGGGAAAGGGCATTTGTTGGGGGTGTGGCCAGAGGGCAGGATTTTCCCCACTCTCAGATCAAGAAGCCAGGGCTGCTTGCTAAAAAAAAAGGACCACAACAGCTAGTTGAAGTGGAAACACCTGTCTGTAATCCCAGCACTCTAGGAGGCTAAGGCAGGAGTATGGTAAGTTCAAGCCCAGTTTGGGAAACTTGGTGACTGAGACCATGTTTCACACTAAAAATTAAAACGGGCTTAGGTTGTAACTACATGCAGAGGTCCTGAATTTAATCTACCACCTCCCTCTGAAGCCATACAGAATCACAGTTTCGCACAAAGGTCTGAGAACTTCGCTTTGAGGGAATGGCCCATGGTAATTTTTGTGATCAGATAAAATTGGTCAATAAATCAGTGCCTAATAGGTAAACTGAAAGATCTGCACTTATGCTGAGCTTGTGGGGTTGGAAGACAGACAGAGAAATTTAGACAGTCATTCTGGGTGCTAGAAATTGAGCCACAAACAGACAATAAATGAATAAATAAAACATACAGTGTGTAGATAACAATTAATGCCTTGGAGGAAAATAAAGCAAAGGAAGTGGAAAAAGTGAGGGGTCTTAGTTCTGCATAAAGAGGCAGCAAAGATATGTGATATAGAATCGCCCCTCTGTGTCCAAGAGGGATGGGCTCAAATATCATATTATTTACATATAACCTCCACACATCTTGTATAGTCTAAATCACTCTAAGATGATTTATAATCCTCATACCATATAATGTAAATGCTATGTGAATAGTTGTTACATTATTTAGGGAATGACAAGAGACATCTGTACATGTTCTACACAGATGCATTTTCTCCTGAAATATTTTGTTTTAGTGTTTCATTTAATAAATCTTGTAACCACATCTAAATGGTCTAAAACCAATGGCATTGTCGTCATGGCAACCTACCAAACTTTCTGATGCAACTAAATTTTATAGGGAAGGTGAGGGCAGGGACTTGTACATGGCCCATTGTAAATATATGTTTTAAATGTCCTTTACTGCTAATGAATGACCCTGTATGTCCAAGTATTCTCCAAGTTTCCTGAATATTTTCTATCCACAGGGTGAATCTGCAGATACTGAAGACAAACTGTATATATGCATATAAAAAATTACAAGAAAAGACTATTAACATCCGAATGTGGTGGTGCACAATTTTAATCCCACTACTCAGGAGGCTGAGGCAGGAGGATCGAAGCTAGTGTGGGCTATAAAGTGAATTCAAAGTCAGGCTGAACTGCATAGAGAAACCCTGTCTAAAAAGACTATGAACAATTGTTTGACAACAAATTAGATAATCTAGATCAATTAGACAAATTCCTAAAAACATACAAATTACCAAGAATCATTTAAGAAGTAGAAAATATGAATATGCATATAAGAAGTAAAGAGTTTAAATCAATAATCAAAATTTACAACAACAAAAATCCCAGGAAAAGGCTGTTTCACTGATTAACTCTATCAAATGCTTAAGGAATAGTATTATAATGTTGCTTATTAGTAGTAGTACCAATACTTCTTAAATTCTTCCAAAAATTAGAGACAGAGGCAATGGTTTCTAGTTCATTTTGTAAAGCCAGCATAACCCAGATACCAAAGCCAGACTGACATCACAGCTAGAATACAGATCAGTATTTCTTCAGACTAAAGATGCAAAATTCCCACAGAAATTAATAGCAAAATGAATATAGCAGCAAATTAAAGATTACACCCCATGGTAGGGATTTATCACAGGAAGGATTCAACATGTGATAATCAGCATGCCCTATAAATGGAAAGATGGTCAATGCTCATCTCTGTTGATGAAAAACCTTTTGATAACATACAGCATACTTTCATGATAAAAAAAACTCAGCAAACTAAAAATATAAAGGAATTTCCTCAAACTCATAAATTAACTATTAAACACTCACAGATAATTTCATACCTAATGATGAAATACTGCCCCCAAGACTAGAAATAAGACAGAGATGTCCATGCTTGCCACTTCCATTCAACACTGTATTGTCCATCACAATTAGGCAAGAAAAGGCAATAAAAGGCATCCAGATTGGAAAGGAAGAAGTAAAATTGTCTGTGAAAAGAAATAATCTTATACAGAGAATGTCCTGAAGAATACATGCATACACACATACACACTTTAAGAGTTTATAAGGAAAAATTTCAGCAAAGCTGTAAGATACAAGATCAACATACAAAAATCAATCATCATTGTATATACTGTACTAGCAATGAATAATCTGAAAATGAAATTAAGAAAACATGGGTTAGGAGTATAGTTCAGTGATAGAGTACTAACCTAGCACATACAAGAGTCTGGCTTCTATTTCCAGGAAGGAGGGAAGAATGAAGGGAAGGAGGGAAAAGAGAGAAGTGAGAGAGGGGAGGGAAAGAGAGAAGTAAAAGAGAAGAAGATGAAGAAGAGAGTAGGGGTGGAATGGGGCAGGGTGATGCGAGGTGAGCTGAGGCATTGAATAGCTATCTCTCCAAAGAAATACAAACGGCGGCAAGCACACAAAAAGGTATACAACATCAGTAGTCATCTAGGGAAATAACAATAAAACCCATTATGAGATACCATTTCACAGCCTGAAAATTAACAAGTGTTGGTGATGATATGAAGACACTGGGACCCTTGTTTATTACTAGTGGGAGCTTAAAATGGGTATAGGTGCTGTGAGAAAGTTAAGATGATTGCTCATCAAAAAATCTAAATATGAAATTACCATATGACTGAATAATTTCACTCCTAAGTGTATATCCATAGAAATAGGAATCAGGTACATGTGCGAAGAAAACAAATCTTGAACATTATATACAAATGCTTATGGCACCTTGAGTCAGAACAGTCAAACTATGGAAACAACCAAAATGTTGAATACATAATAGATGTTTATGAATACACAAAATATGTATGTTCATGCAAGTACGATATTGTTAAGCCATAAAAAGAATGACGTACTGGCACATAGCACAGCATAAACCTGGAAAACAGGATATTAAGCAAGAGAAGTTAGAGACAAAAAAGTCACATGTGATATGTCTCCACTTATATGAAATGTCCACAGTAGGCAAGTGCATAGAAACAGGAAGTAACTGAGTAGTTAAGAGAGAAAAAGAGATACAAACTAACTGCTTATTGGGTTTGGGGTTTCTTTTTAGTGTGATGAAAATGTTCCAAAATTAGGTAGTGATGATAGTTGCACAACTTTGTGAATGCATTAAAAACCACTGATTTGTACATTTTGAAATGACCTAAAGTAACATTTTAAAACGACTTAAAGTAATGAGTTTAATGTTATTGATTTTTACCTCAATTATTAAAAAGTCATATGTTTATTGCAAAAATGTTTTCAAATACAGAGTTATATAAATTAAAAGTGAGAATTCCTCTTTCTCCATTACTCCGAGTTAATCATCATTAATGGTTTGCTGTGTGCCCTTCTAGACCTTTGTACTATTTACACACACACACAAGAAGGTAAGATTTTATAAATGAAATAACAACCATTATATATCTGTGCAATCTTCTTTATTCATTTAACATGGCCTCTTTTCCTCATCAACACAGATAGCAGATGCATTACATTGGTTTTCTCTTTTTTAGACATTTTATAAGTTACTTTTTTATTTTAAAGAGAAAAAACAAAAACACAAAGTCAAAAACAAAGGAACAAAAAACAATAAAAATGATACAAAATTTCAAAACAAGGTGACAGGAAATTAAAAGTAGTTGTTATGTTACCTATTGTTATCTTCAAAGTAGTTTTTAACAACTACTTAAGTAGTTGATTCTATAGATTCAAGGTACTATCACTTTTTATAACCATTGCCCTCCCTATATAAAAACATTTATGAGTAGAACGCATGCAACTTTTCACTCTCATCAACCATGCATCAACCAATCTTTGTACATCTACCTTTGCACACTGGAAGAGGTAACCCTGTGGGACAGGTTGGTTAAGTTGAACTTGCTCTTATATGTATCATGTGTTCATCGAGGAGTTGCCTGAAGCCTGAAAGAAGCAGTTGCCATCTTTGCTTTCCACTTCAATGGCACCGTAGGTCATACAGGCAAGGAGGGACATGTGATGGCTGTCATCCCCACAGTAACAGTGCCATGTGGTAAGGAAAGCCGAGAACTCTGGAACTGCCATATACCGGGTCTGTGACCCTCTCCTCTCCCAGAGCTTCCATCTCATAATTTACAAAATGGAGAAAAACAGTGCTTACTCACAGACGTGCATCAGAGAGGGACAAATAGTGGCTGGCACTATCAGTGCATGGGAAACAAGTGGTAACGCAGAATTCTAGAAGAAGAGCAAGCTCACCGCTCTTCTTTTTCTAAGTTTAGCAAATAAAGGTGAAGTTTTTTCTAAGTTTAGCTTTTCAGCTCTCTTTAGCAAAGATCCTTTTCAGGATTTCCTTACTGAAATCCTGATGCAGAACAGTCTTCAGTTACGGTACAAAGCGCTGCACATTCAGTAGGAACTGTCCTTTCAATTTCATTGGGTCCCAGACCAGCAACGTTGGTCCAATACTCTTTTGAGATGCTGGCCTTGGCAGGGAGTTCACGTCCCCACTTAGCTGCAAGATTACGATGAGAAATAATCCATATGAAGTAGGCAAAGGTGTTTGGTAGGTTAAATGGATAAAATATATTTTCAGTTTAAAATTGGTTTATCAGGACGCAGACCCACTGTAAGTTGAGGAGCACTTGCACTTGTGGATGTTCAGACTTCCTGGTTCATCCAGCTGTTCCCTTTGCCTAGACAAATTCTCTTCACCTTTGAAAGCCCCGCGCTGTGGACAGTAGATCAGCCTGGGTGGTAGCAAAGAACCAAGAACCTGATCCTATAAAATTCAGACCCCAGCCAGGTTTATTGCATCGCAGTTGCTGATGAAAAGCCCTATGGTGCGCTAAGTGAGAACACGTACCCTCTGAGGGTTCAGTCCTTTCCTTGGCTTTCCGGTGTATGCTACCACTGAGGAATGTCCATGTTTTAGGAAGAAAAGTGCCCAGATGCCTCGATTTCTGAGGCTCAGCAAGAACTCTGCTCCAACACTTCCCTTAATTCTCTCCTTCTGGAAACATGTGATGGGAAAACTTGTGGAATTTGACAAGCAAGGATTGGAAACCTTGGTTTAGCATTTTAAGAAAAATTATCCAGGGAAGCTGACACAGAAAAATAGCAAGTTTGGGACCAGCTTGGGCAGTTGAGCGACACCCTGTCTCAAAACAAAACTTGAAAACAAAAAAGAAGGCAGAGGACGTACACTTCAGTGGTGGACTGAAGCATGCATGAGACCCTGCGTTTAATCCTAAGCGCTGATGAAAAGAAAACCAGAAACAACAACAAAAAGAATTTTCCAAAACATGAAAACCATGCAAAACATTGACTGTCTGATGAGGTTATCCAATTATTTAATGTGATAACAACAACAAATTATTCAGTTCCCCAGATGTACCTTTGTTTAATTTGCTCTTTGTTGTGTGTTAAAGCGCTGCGAGGGTACAAACTGCTAGTCTGTAAACTTGGGGGCTACAGCAATGTACGAGCTGGTTGGGTTCTGAGTCAGATCCTGACTCTGAGACGGAGGTGCCTGCAGGAAGTCCCTTAAGGGGCACTCTGGGATCATCACCTGTGGAAAGGAAGAAATAGAAGCAGAATAGAAGAAGCTGAGAGCAGATGTTAGGCAGCATGTAAGTGCCCACTGCAGTGCAAACCAAAAAAAAGATTTCTCTCAAAGAGAAACGAGAAGCACAGAAGGTAGGGTTGGTTCTATTGTGTGGTAGGGCCTACGCCATTGACTGGACCTCAGTTTCTCAAATGCTGTTTGAACCAGTTTTATACTTGCTGCTTGCTCGGTTGATGATTTAAAGAAATCTTTGGCAAGGGCTCACGAGGTGTCTGAATGAAAGTCATATTTTCAGTGATTTTTAAATTATTCTTTGACAGTTACTCCTCACACCAAGTGGCTTTCCAGCACTCACAGAATGAAATCCAAACTCTTCCCTGTGGCCAGAGAGGCCTTGTACTGTCTGGTTGCCACCAACTTCCCAATACCATCCCCCTGGCTCTCGGCTTGATATTCTTGAGTGTGCCCCACTCTCCAATCTTAGGTCTTTGGAACAAGCTATTCTCCCTGCTAGGAGTTCTCACTTCCCAAGTTATCCCAGAATTCCAGCCTTTCATCTCTCAAATCTCAGCACAATGCCATCTTCCTTGACTGCTAAACTGTACTCCTTATACCTTACCTCACCCCATTCCAAGTCACTGTCTGTCACCTCACCCTTCTGCATAAACCTGAGTCAGTCTGATAGGATCTTATTCACTTATTTGCCTATTTAAATATCTTCTATCTCCCTGTCAACTATGGGAGCCCCGAGAGACTGCCAGAAAAACCTGTTCATCAAGCATAGCTAAATGTATCAGAAGTTCTGAAATAGGAAACAGTACAACCTAAAGAGTCTGAGTAGTATCTAAAATGGGTATTTAGAGAAAGGTATTTATAGGGTTTTAGTTCTTGGGACAAATGATAGAAAGGCAGGTCGTTCAAGTAAGAGAACTGGTTGAGGTTCGGTAGAGTTGACATAATGGTTCTACATTGCTGAGCATAAAAAGGCAGGGATCTTGAAGCAACTCTGGTAAGAATGTTGTAAGTCTCAATAAATAAGCTGATTTATTCACAACCTTCCTCTAGGAGCAAATATTTTCTAGAGCATACAATCAAGCTAACTTCTGCTGGGTCCCAGGAGTGTTTAATGCAGGAATTTTAAAAAACCATATTGATTACGGTTCTTTTCCCACAAAAGACCAGAAGCTCCATGAAAGGAAAAACCTTATCCATCTTACTGTACCTCATTATTGTATTTGTACAGCCTAGTACAGTCCTGCCATGTAGATATTTAATAAATATTTATTGGTTAAATTAACAAATGATCACTTTGTCAATAAAAATGGTTATGACAGCCAGGTGTGATGGTGCATACTTATAATCCCAGCACTCGGAGTCTGAGGCAAGGAGGATCTCCATGAGTTTGAGGCCGACTTGGGCTACAGAGTGAGTTCAAGGCCAGCCTGAACTGTTTAGTGAGACCCTGTCTCCGAAAAACCAAAAAAAAAAAAAAAAAGGTTATGACCCAGGAAAGGTACTTTGCCTCTATAAAATAAAATAGATAAATATAAATATATTTGTTGAGCCTCTGCCATTTGCCAGATACCCTCTTCAGTGTCCTAGGCTTGATGATGATCCAAGCAAAGTTTCCAGCCTTTTGGGAATGACATTCCAGTGCAGAAAGGCACACAATAAGGAAGAAACAAACCAATCACAGACTTGAGCGGCCCATATTTACGAGCAACTCTTTTCAGTGTGCCAGATGCAGGATTTTTTGTTTTTTGTTTTTTGGAATGAATGGTGAGAAAAGCTACACTCCAGTGCAAATCTTAATAAAAATGGTTTTCCTAAGTTATATTTCATTTTTAGCCACGTGTAATGGTATACACTAGTAATCCCAGTACTCTCAGAAGCTGAGGCAGGAAGATTGCAAGTTCAAGCTCAGCCTAGGCAATTTAGTGACTTAATGAGGTCTTGTCTCAAAGTAAATATTTTTAAAAGAGGTGGGAACATAGCTCAGTGCAAAAGCCCTAGGTTCAGTCCTCAATACTTAAATATGTATATTTACAACATCAATATGTATTTGTCATATGTAACAACTGAAATAATTTTAAGTATACAAAAAAAGCTAAGAAATCCACGATGAGTATCTCCAGGCAGCTGCCTGGTAACAACCCTTCCACATATTTTTCAAGATTATACAAACACATTAAGCTACATACAAGGCTCTTGTCTTGCTCCACTTTCAAAAATAAACTTGCTGCATGCGTGCTGCTGCATCTCAAATTTTGTAGCTGTGATGCAGTTGAAGGTTTCCTGCAGTAAACAGGTTAGAGACCTTACTTGATCTTTTCAATAGCTGTCTGCAGCCCCAAGGGTGCTGCTGTCTCAGCTCTGGGAGTCTCTAAGGACAGATATTCCTGGACATTATAGATGCAGGACTTCTGCCCCACCTCAGCAAACTCTTAACGCAGTCAATCACGGTATTGTGTCTGTTTCTTGAGAGGAGCAAAATAAACATTCCTTCTCAGGTGATCACACTTAAATATCTTGTTTTAGGAGCAAGGTCTCTGACATGAAAGCAAGCCCAGAAGCTAACATGAGGTCAGAATCCTTTATCGCTTAAATTCTATTTTCTTTGGGATTCTAAGTTTAAACTAGCACAGGCATTAGAAAGCCAGTGATTCTATTTATTCTATTTACCCTTAATGGCTGTGATATGCATCTGACATTCCCCTGGGGAATCTCACTGTTTTAAATGTTTTTGAAGAGATCTGCCTTTTGAATTGAATAGTGAATCATGGCAATGCTTGCCAATAGAGATAAACAAAGGAGATTTTTGTTCTGGAATTTTGAATCTTAGTTCTTAGTGTGGACTTAATCATTGGAAAAGAATTTTCTTGCTACTCTTTTTAAGAAAATGCTGACCATATTCTTTTCTCTCATATGTTTGCAATGTTCAGCTTTTGGCTTGTACCTTTTAAAAAAATCTTATCAAGAGAACTCTCCCTGGTCCCTGTTTGAGAGCTTTTAAAAGATCCCTTGACTCCTTCAGGTTTCTATGGACTCTCTGGTCCCAGGACTGCCGGGTGAGAAAAAAGCAACCTCATGGTACTGAAGTCTCTGCATGTTCCTGGTTGATGCCCACCCCTGGCAAACAATACAGTGCAGCGGTGAAGTACTTCAATTCTAGAGTCAGAAAGTCAGCCCGCAACCCCTGAAAGCCCTCCCTAACGGAGACCTCGCACAATTCGCTCATCTTTTCTGAACTTCAGTTTCCTCATCAGTAAACTAGAGGGGGCCAGAGCTGTACTTGTATCATGGGCTTGCCATGACTGATCCAGAGCCACTGGCCTGGCTCATTGTCATTGTCATGAATTGCATTGTCATTGCGATGAATATACCATAATCTGATCCCAAGCACTTACCCTCTTTGGGAATAAGATGAGTAATAAATACTATAAGAGGAGGAGAACACAACCACAGGAGGAGCAGTGGCTGTGGAAATACAACAGAAGTACACAGAGGGCTGATGTCATATCTACTTCAAGAATTTGGGGTAAGAACTTGCAGAATGGAGAAGACAGAAGCAAGGTCCTGATTGTGGAAACTGATTATGCAAAACGTGGAGGTGTGAAGAAGGATAGGTGTGAAGGCAGGATAGAGACAGCGTGACCGACGGGGCACAGAGGAAGGTGGTGAAAGCAAGAAAACTGTTCTCATGAGAAGACTGAGTTTGACCTCTGCTGTTCCAGTGTGGTAGAGCTGCCCATTGTCTCAGTTAAAATGGATGATCCTTGGGTCTATTTCCTTAAAGAAGTCCTAAAGGCAACTGTGAAGCCCCATCCAAGCTCCCAAGCCCATCCCAGGAGAGATGATGCTGGACTTGCCTCGCCACTCATACATTTGCTACAGTTTCTCCAACTTTTGTGACACTGAAGAGAAGCTGTTTCCACTTACAACTCTCAAGAGGCAGTCAGTCCTTTCTGCACTGGGGCCCAGGATGGGACGTAACTGTGATTTACACACCATAAACTTTTGTGAGTTTTATTCACCTCCACGGTCTGATGTTAAACAGACTCGTGAGGCAGCCACAATGACTGGTGTGTTTACTAAGCAGCCCGGCACTGAGCTAGAGGAAAGACAGCAAAAGAGGTGAAAGCAGAGGATATCTTGATCTTCAGTTGCCTGGTTTTTCCCTGCATGAAAGACTCTATAATCACTGGACTAAAGGCCTAAATCCAGCTTACCTACAGTTCTGTTTGGGTGACACAATAGGGACCTGCCCCTTCTTAAAAAGAAAGGTTTGTCTTATGCAATGCAAAAGAACAAAGTGGGTCAGAGAGTAATTGATGGGGATGGATATTTGTATCAATTAATTTTCTCTTACCATAATAAAATACCTGAGGTTGGGCACTTTGTAATGGAAAAGGGATTTATCTAGCTCACAGTTTGGGGAAATGAAAGTCCAAGATCAGACAGCCCCATCTGTCAGTCCTCTGACGAGGGCCCCCTTGGCTATGGCTCTGTCACAACATGGTAGATGGTATCATGGTGGAAGCACGTAGGAAAGACAGAGAGCTCACATGATGAGACAGAAAACCAGAGAAAGAGGAGGAACCAGACTTGATCTTTTAATAACAGTCCACTCTCGTGAGAACTAACTCACTTTATTAAACCAGCATTAATCCTTTCTGAGGGGAGAATTCCTGGTAACCTAATTCCCTTCCACTTGGTCCTGATGCTTGAGGATTCCACCACCTCCCAATATCGCTGCATCAAAGACCAAGATTCCAACCCACAGACCTTTGGGAGGCATACTCAATTATATCCAAACCATAATGCGACCCACACAAATGCCCCTAGAAATGCATGATATTTTGTTCACTGGCCCTGGATCAGTTTTTAGCACAGAGTAGGAAGCAAGAGGTGGGCCCACTTCATCCCTTGGAAACTCAGTATGCCAGGCTTCACACCCTTCCCTAATTCCAGGACCTGTGGAAGGCCAAATTCCTCCATGAGTTTCCAGGTACTATGTGCTTGTAGATTCTAAATCCTTATTGCTGTCCTTAACCAATCTTCCATCAGCACAGAAAGGACTGTGTCTCTGGCACTCATAAATGCTCCATGACCACAAGTTGTCCTGAGGCAGGCAACCACCCCAAAACTCTGGATGGAAGCAGCCTTTCTCCTGCTTCCCACTTTTTCTTCTTCCTCCCATTTCCCCTGAAATCACAAAGGAAGCTACAAATATCTCTTCTCTAAAACAGAGATTTTAAACCGGGTGTGGTGGCATGAGCCTGTAATCCCAGCATTCCAGAGACTGAGACAGGAGGATCGTTGCGAGTTTGAGACTAGCCTGGGCTACAAAGTGATCTCAAGGCCAGCCTGAACTGCATAGCGAGAGCCTATCTCAAAAAAACTAACTAACTAACTAACTAAATAAATAAATAAATAAATACACAGATTTTAGTTCTCCCTTACATATGACCTTAAACTTACATACCCAAATTTACCTAAGCACCCAGTCCTACCATCAGACCTGAAATTTGAGGGGATGATGCAGCTTCAAAGGTGGTTGAATTATTACAAATATTTTTAAATGTTCTATTTTTAAGTGAAGGACCAGATTACACTAAGGAGAAACAAAACGGTTAGATATGGTTTCCTTGAGACTCATCTAGAATTAGCATATAATTATCCATTGCCTAAAAAATTACTTTAAAGCTTAATGACTTAACAATAAGTATTTATTATTTCTCCTCATTTCTGTAAGTCAGACATTTATAGGTAGCTTGGCTGGGCAGCTGTGGTTTTGTAGGAGTGGGTCTCTCAGGAGTCAGAGGTTGACCGTGTTCAGGCTTGGTGGGGGTTGGAGGATACATTTCAAGGAAATAGGACTTCACATGGTTCTTGGCAGAAGGCCTCAGTTCCTCTAGAGACGTGTGCCTCCACTGAACTGCTTGAGCGAATGTGCAGCATGGCTGCTGGCTGCCTCCTGAGCAAGTAGTCCTGGCTATCTGTGGAACTTATGAGGCCTTGCATTATCTAGTTTCATGATCTAGGCTTTCAGGTCACCTACCAGCCATTCCACCATATTACATGGGCCACACACAGACTAGCTCTGATGTAATGTTGAACGGAGCTATGTATTAAATATGATTCATGCCCCTAAATTCACACAGGCTTTTAATCCTGTGTTAATGGTATTAAGAAGATGGAAACTGTACACACCTATGATGTTTAATAAAATTACTTTGGGAAGAGATTAGAATTAGGTCACCAGGATAGTATCCCCATGAATGAATCCTGGTGGCTTTATAAGAAAAGAGAGAGGCCACACAGACACAGAGACCACGCACACACATCCCACTTATTTGATGAAGCTAAGGGTCTGCAACAAGCTGTTCGGTCTCTCAGACTCCAAAACAGTGTGATAAACAAAACTTTTTTTTATAAAGTACTGTGTAGCTTACCTCAGGCATTTCATTATAGTAACAAAAACCTGACTAATAAAAGAGGTGACTACGCAAGGGCATGATGGCAGAAGTCAGTGATCTCTGAGGCTGGACCATCACCTGGAAGGTTGTTACTACAACCAGCTCACAATCTATGTTCTTTTTATGTCTCCCCCTGCCCCAACTCCTGGTATCGTTTCTATCCCTTCCCATTCAGTAGCTTGCTCCATTAGCTCTAACAACTCTTTTACTTCTCTGATTTAAGATTCATCACCTCCTTTCTCTGACAGTTAAAAATAAATTATATACTTGGTTATCATAAAATGGGGATTTCACACCCACCTCCATACATTGTACAATAAATGTGTCTAATATGGTTAGTGTGGCATGTGACTCATAACAGATATGTAATAAATGCTAATGATTTCTCTTATTATTGTTATCATTATTTCCAGTATCATTATTATTAACTCCATCACTATCAACAATTAGTCATGATGAAATGCCTTATGAAACATCTAGCCCATAACCTCCCTCCAGTAACAGGCTAGGAGATGGACAGCTGGAACATGAAAATATGCATTTCTTTTCTCCCATCTCAGTGTATTTCAACACATAGTCTTGCATTTAAAAAACCATTATTGGATCCCAAAATCCTTAGAATATAACCCTAGATTTTACTGAAGACTTTTTGAAAAGGTAGCAAGGAAGGATAAGGATATCATCTTGCAGCCCAAAGCCACCTCTAAAATCCCTCTTCAGGGCTGGGATGTGGTTCAGTAGTGGAGATTTTTCCTGGCAAGCACAAAACCCTGGAATAAATCCCCAGACCTAAATAAATAAATAAATAAATACTAACTAACTAAATAAATAAATAAATAGACCTTCTGTAGACTTCCTTCTTCCGGTAGTATCTTTTCAAACCTGTGGCTTTGCTGCCTTTCTCCAAAAATCAGGCCTACTACACTATACCTTTTCCTGCATAATCTTCCAAATCTTTTGTCTCTACCTCTCTCCTCAAAGAAGGTTCAAAGGAGATACTGAAAGGCCTGCTTAGAAATATTTACAATGATCCTACCTTTGCACAATATCCAAGCACCTCCTAGAAACCACTTCAGGTTTCTAGAAATCCATGTTTGTAGAAATCTATTTTATTTTGTTATACAAGAACCGACCCATAATAAATTCAAGATGAAGATGAGACAAATAAATCCTTTACCAAAAATAACTTGGGGCTGGAGACATAGTTCAGTGGCAGAGTACTTGCCTAGCATGCCCTAGGTTCTGGGTCTGATCCCCAACACTCCAAATTGTTGTTGTGGTTGTTGCTCTTATTATTGTTTTGAGAAACCCTAGCATTCCTAGAAAACATATGAACCAGATGCCAGAATCTCCTTTCTCTGCTACCTAGGAGGTCTTATCATAGCTGTTCACTAGGGGAAGCCTAGGAGAGAGATGGGCACCCAGCTAATCTGGAGTCAGAATCTCAGAGTCACCCCCACTAGCTGTGTGGCTTTTTCTAAAACTAATCTTTCACTCTCACAATAATTGGGGTCACAGTCCCTGTCTTACAGAATTTTCTGAAGATACTTAAGACAATGTTTATCAAGCACAAAGCACTGAAGCTGAGGAAGTCCTCAAAAAGTCGTAGGTATTAATCTCCGTAGTGATGTTTTTCATGGCAAACCAGAACAGGACTTCATTAAAAGGCTTCAGTTCCTGAGATATATTCACCAGAGCTAACTGATTCACAAATAGGCCCAGAAAGGGCAAAAGGTTCAGCTACCTCCTCTGACAGCAGAGCACAGCTGGAACATTGAGCTTCCAACAGAGGCAGCTTTTATTAAAATCATAGTATACAAAGCTGGGCACGGTGGCACACACCTATAATCTCAGCACTTGGGAGGCTGAGGCAGGAGGATCAGTGTGAGTAGACTGAACTACATAGTGAGACCTTGACTCAAAAAACAAAAACAAAAAGACAAACAAGCAAAAAACAATAAGTGGAAAACTGCTAAAAGCCATGAAGACACAATATTCATAAGAAGGGAATACCCAAGAGGGGACTGGAGGACCCTGCACCCAGAGAGCCTGGGCTCAAGTTTGACACAAAGATTTGGGCAGAAATTTCAAATTTCAGCCCTTCTATTTCTTAATCTGTAAAAGTAACAACACATATGTCATAGATTGGTGGTGGTGAATAAAAAGCTAAAGCTGGAGAATATATTAAGGAGTCAGATAAGGAATGGGATGTCAATTTTTTATACGATTAGGCTACACTATTAGAAACAAGTAAAAATATAGATGGTTGATGTCATCCTTCTCCTCCTCCTCCTTCCTTTCCTCCTTCTTCTTTGGACAGTACTGAGGATTGACCTTAGAGCTTTCTCACTAAGCTACATCCCAGCCCTATTTTTATATTAAGACAGAGTCTCACTAAGTTGCTAAGTTACCCAGACTGAGCTCAACTTTGCTGTACTCCTGCCTCAGCCTCCCAGACAGATTCCTATAAACTCCCATCATACCCTGTTGTTATGCAGGAGGCTTCTCTTATACAAGTTCACTTTCAAGGTCCTGCTGATATGATCTTACAGAGGAAGACACAGGCTACTGCACCATGGGAAGAACTATCTATTCGCTGCTATAAGATTAGGGACATTATTCCTTTGGCTCGCTATTTTGTCTCCAAATAGGCACCATTGAACTGGTCATTCAAAAACACTGAGGCCTGACTTCTCATGGAACATAAGCTTCTTCGTTACCCATAGGTGACCCTTGTCTCCTCTGTCAGCTCTCCTGTGTTGTCACCCAGCTGTACAACACAGCAAGGACACGGGTTGCATGAAATCGAAGAGAGTGATGGTGACTAAATGCTCCAATTACTCAGCAAGGCTTGGAAAGGTGGGGATACAGTAGAGTTAAAGCAGTTTACAACTGGTGAAAAGATATTTGAAAGAGAGTGAATTTAATTAGTAACAATGGAAATGAGGCTTAAAAAACCAGGTGAAAATATTGAAATAAAATATTTTTACACAAAGTCCAGGATGCACTATGGAGTCAGATATCATCTGCAGAAAGCATACATACTGCTATGGTTTGAATCTTAAATGCCCCCCAAAGACCATGTGCTAAAAGCTGGGTTCTCATCCTGTGGTGCTACTGGGAAGTGGTTCAACCTTTACAAGATGGGACCTAGTTGGAAGAAGTGAACTCACTGGAGGTGTATCCTCGAAGGAGACATTGGGCCCCTGCCTCTCTTTTTTTGCTCCCTGGCCACCACTGTGTGTTCCTCCTGTGATGGGAAACTTCCATAGGTCCAAAGGCAAAGGGCCACATGACCATGGACTAAGACCTCTAAAACCTTATGCCAACTAAATCTTTCCTCCTTTTTTTGCTTATTTGTTTTTGTTTTTTAAGATATACTCACTGTGTAGCCTGGCACTGAACTTACTATGTAGTCTGGGCCAGCCTTATAGTCCAGCCTTCTGCCTCAGCCTCCTGATGCTGGAATTACCATATACCATTATATACCAATACCAGACATACACCATCACACCCCTCTTAATCTTTTCTTCTTTACATTCTTCATCTCAAAGATTTTGTCACAAAGACAGAATATTAACTAATACTTGCAGTATATTAGAACCCACATCATTCTTAAAATTTTGCATGTAGCTTTGTGGATATCAGAATTAGAGAAGGTTCAAGTCCTTTGCAGAAAATGATGCAGTGTTCTTGTAGAGCCTTGTAAAACCCTCCAGTATATGTTAAATCAGCTCTAAATTATTTGTAATCCCTATTACAATATAAATGCTATGTAAATAATTTTTATACTGCATTTTGCATAGAAGGACAAAAACATCCATGTATTGTGACACAATTTCCATTATAGGTACAATTATTTTCTAATTTTTTCCCATCTAAGGAAGAAGAGCTGACTGCATTTTGTTGAATATGAAATGAATACTCCACTATGACTTATTCATTTTATTTTTTTCTTTTCTTTTCTTTTCTTTTTTTTTTTTTTTTGTTTGTTTGTTTTCCAGTACCAGGAATCGAATTCACGACCTTGAGCTTGCCAGGCAGGCACTGTGCCACTGAGCTAAATCCAGAGCCCATCTTATTCATTTTAGTCTCAATCACATTCTTTGTTTCACTGTTTGCTGCAAAATTCTACTTCCCTACCTCATCTATGTAAGTGGCCTTTTTTCTGCCGTCAGTTGTCCTAGAAGACTAAGACTCCCAGGGGCTGGGGATTTAGCTCAGCGGCAAAGCACCTGCCTGGCAAGCTCAAGGTCGTGAGTTCGGTTCCCGGTACCGGTGAAAAACCAAAAAAAAAAAAAAAAAAAAAAAAAAAAAAGGACTAAGACTCCCTTCTCTTCTGGCTTCTGACTTGCTATCCTCTCTACCTGGGTGCTTCTTGGGACTTGCTGCCCCTCATTTCTTTAGGGCTTTGTGAATCATTTCTTCTCAGAGTGGTCTTCCACACCTCCCTATCTTTCAAATAATCCTCCTGTCCACACACTCTCCCATCAACAAGCACACATCCATACCTCTTCACAACACACTGTGTACACACATTCCTATATACAACCACACACACATGTGCATACTTATACATGAGCATGCACATCCCTTATATGTCTGTTATTCCGTATCACCTTATCCTGATGTATTTTGTCTATAACATGTATCACAATCGGGCATCTTAAACATATTTTCAATTATTTATCTGTACAGAAGATCTGGGATTTTCTCTATTTTTCTTACTATTTTGTCTCAGTGATATTTCTCATTATTTTATCCAGTGATAATCACAAAGGAATTCTCAATATTTGGATTGGATAGGTGGATGGATGGATGGATGCATGGATGGATGGATAGATAGATAGATGGATGGATTGAGCACTTAGGACGTTTGATTGAAATTTTCTACTTAATTCCTATCTTCACACAAGGCTGGAGATGTCCTGAAGGCAAGATTTGTGGCTTCTTTTTCCTTTCAACCACTTTCTCTGGGAGGTGGATGCTGAGGATTTCTTCAAATACCTGCTAAGTTGAAACAAAATTCTAACAGAATCCTCCATAGTCCTCATTTCTGAGTGATTTTAAAAGTCACATCCCTGAATTCTGACATCAGAAGAGGGTGCTGTCCTGGGATCCAGATTTGGGACTTTTGCCATAAGTGTTATAAAATTGAAATATGAAACTGAATTTTACAACATGTGCTATAAAATTGAAACAGAGGAACACAAAGCACTGTCGCAACTCCACAATAAGTACTGGACCCCAAGGACTGGAGGGTGTGGCAGGAATAGGATGCAGAGGCCATAGTAGGTCATCATGGTTCTGGAGCATGAAGTCCTCAATGTTGGACTCCATTGCAGATTTATTAAAACTGTCAATCCAATGAGCCTGCACGGAAAGCCCAAGGAAAGTGGCAAGCTGGGGAGGGGGCACAGCACAAGTTCAAGCCAGGGCTCTAAATCAATTCAAGATGTATTGGCAACTGATGGACAGTTAGAAGCAGCCAGAGAAAAATCTCAGAGCTCTGAGCGTGACCCCACAGCCCTCCTTTGGGCTGGTGCTTTTCAACAGGATAGTAGGAAGGAGAGCAAGCCTGGCTGGGAAGCAGGTCTGTTCATTTCACATACAAGCATGAAGTTATATGACACCCTCCCATGGAAGTAGACCATGAAGCCCCTTAGAGGAAACGAGGCCAAGAAATGGTGCCAAGACTCCAGCTCAGGTTTGATGTACCCGAGGCCTGAAGTGATCACTTTTAAACCCAAATTGGAGGGAGGGAGGGAGGGAGGGAAGGAGGTAAGGAAAGAAAGAAAGAATGAAAGAAAGAAAGAAAGAAAGAAAGAAAGAAAGAAAGAAAGAAAGAAAAAGAGGGAGAGAGAGAAAGAAAAAAAGAAAGGAAGGAAGAAAAAAGAAAGGAAGGAAGGAAGGAAGGTAGGAAGAAAGAGAGGAAGAGAGGCACCCACTTTTCTACTGTGCAGGGGACAGTGCAGAGAAATAGTGGTCACAGCAAGGGACTCCAAAGACTGCATGGCAGGAGAGTACCCACCTGCCTGTGGCCCATGCTGACCTAGAGCTTAAACTTTCTGCAACTCAAGTTTCCCTCATCTGCCCCATGAGAATAATAATACCAACCTCATTTGTGGTTATGAAGATAGAATAACATAACGCCTGGCCCAGAATAAGCTCTCGAGTACATATTTATATTGATTACTAAAAATAAATGTTAGTTATCACAGTGCTCTAACAGTTCCAGAGAAGTATAGGGATGTAACTGATCTAAAGGGAGATGTCAGATAATCCCATTTGTCAGTGCCCAGTATCTTAGGCAAGCTCCTCGGTCTGTCCTTCCATCTCAAAGCTATGCTACGTTTTACTTTTCTCACTGGCCACTTCCACTTTGCTGCTCCTGAAGTACCTGTGTCTTGGGCACAAACCTGTGGCAACATTTGGTGTTCCTTCAATTTGCCTGCCCCGCTGCTCTGACTCCATGCCAGAGATTGTACCAAGCCCATTTTTAAAATCATCTCATCTGTCACATCAACTCTTTGATCTAGCTATGTCCACTCTAAGAGATAAAATATAGGACACAGAAACACTAAATGCATGAGGCAACATCTCGTTTAGAAGAAAATGTGAACATATGTGTGTTCATGAGTGTGCATATGAGTACAACTCATAGTCACACCCAAGTATTTCACTTACCACACTTCATCCAGAGAAGCCTCCCTGGGGTCTAGGTGTAAGCTCAAAAGAAGTTTGCCACACTTCCTGCCAGATTCATCTCATCAGTGTTCCCCATCTTCCATACTTTGTAGGGCATGGGTTCTCATCACTGTTTGTCAATTAAGCTCAATAACTACAGAGGTCTCCCAGGAATCTGACTCTCCTCTAAGAAATATGGAGACTTGGACACATCTAAATATATTTATGGGCATACATATGCACATAGTCTTTTTTTAAAAGTTCCTGAGCCTGGTGCCATGTCATATACCTGCAGTCCAAGGTATAGGTGGATTGTTTGAGACCAGGAGTTTGAGGGAAGCCTGGACAATATAGAGAGACCCTCCTCAAAAAGAAAGTTTCTTTTTAGAAGTAGAAGAATGTCCACGGTCTGGCTAAGAAAGAAGTCTGAAGAATCTAAAATTCCCATCTCTGTGTTCAAAAACATGGGAACAACTGCTTAACCCAAAGCCCCTCCCACATTGTGCCACTACCTACAGTGAGGCACTAGGGGCCTTAAAATATGTATCTTTCTCCTGAGGACAAGAACAAGAAAATCATTAATGTTTGGACAGATCCTTACAGTTCAGGAAGGTCCTTCAGATTCCTTCTTTTATTCAATCCTTTACCAGCCCAGGAAGGTAGGGCTCAGAGGCTCATTTTTGAGATTCAGAAGCTGCAGCTCTGAGACAGAAAGTCAGGTCCAAGGTGCCCAAGAAACATGTACAGGATCCCAGCACATCTGTCTCCAAACGTGGTACAACCCATGGTCAGTACTGTTCCTCCCTGGGAATAAATGCCCCAGGGTTCCAAGGTCAGGGCCTTGACCTTGGCCTTGAGGCCACTGGGAAACTTGCACCACTGAAATCATTACCTCATAGGACACTTGTCTCCTTCACCTACTGTTCTATCCTACATTTGCTTGGCAACTGGGAACCCACATCTGGCCATGTGGATCTTGCATAAGGATGATATCAAATATCTACAAATATAATGTGACATCAAAATATCTATGAACCTATAGGTATCACTGTTACCAACTGAATGAATGTGTTCATTCATTGTCCACATTCATAATGGAAGCAAAGGCTAAATTTTAGCTAGCACTTGGTAAAAATAAAAATTACATTTTTTTCCCTTATAGTTTAGATTTAAAATGTCCTCCAAAAATCTTATATTCAGAGATGGGGCTTTTGGAAGGTGACTGGCTCCTGGATTAATCAACTGAAGAATTCAGAGTTGAATGTACTATCGGGAGGTGAGACCTGGTCTGAAAAGGAGGGCACCACCAGGCAGGTGGCTGGAAGGGGTATCTCCACTCCTCCCTTCCCTCTCTGCTTCCTGGCTGCCACTGGGTGAGCAGCAGTCCTCTGCCAGGCCCTTCCACCACCCTGTTACTGCCTTGGAGCCAGCCAGCTTTAGACTGAACCCACCAACGCTGTAAGTCAATAAACGGTTTCTTCTTCAAGTTGTGAGTGATGTGTATGTTGTCCAAGCACTGGGAAAGCTAATGTACTAGCTGAGGTCACAAATCCCTAGGAAAGAGGGGCAGATCTCTCTAGATTCCAGACTAAAAAGCCCTGCACACTAATTTTGTACACGTGCAGCGCTTTAAGTCTCTGCTGACAGAAAGGGTGGCTTCATGGTAGAAGCTCCAGTCCTGTAAATCCACATCTCTGCCCTTTCCTGTATCTGTGATCCAAGCAAGTTACTTAAACTCTCTGTACCTCAATTTCCCACCCATAAATCAGTGGTGATAATTCTCATCTCATGGTACTTGTTGCTATCCCTAGCAGATAGAATATGACACACGCTCTACTAAATAATTTTAATTTATAAT
Organism: Chinchilla lanigera; assembly: GCF_000276665.1. Lineage (NCBI taxonomy): Eukaryota > Metazoa > Chordata > Mammalia > Rodentia > Chinchillidae > Chinchilla > Chinchilla lanigera. Next base: position 27,357,418 of record NW_004955408.1, on the reverse strand, counting down.
GTTTATAGTGATACTTTCTCATTTGGCTTTTTTTAGTTTTTTGGGTGTGTGGGGGCGGTTGAGATAGGGTCTGGTTATGTAGTTCAGGCTGGCCTCAAACGCACGGTGATGCTTCTGCCTCATCCTCCCAAGTGCTGTGATTACAGGCATGTGCCACCACACCTGGCTCATTTGGTCTTTTAAGAAAGCCCAGCAAGACAACTATTTATTTGCTTGTTTTGTTTTCTTTCGTTCGTTCTGGGGCTCAAACCCAGGGTCCTGCTCACGCTAACAAGTGCGGTTCTGCACAATTCCATCCCCAGCCCCTACATGGAAGTTACATATTATCTCTACATTTCTACATGTGAAGAAAATGAGTCTCAGAAAGGGAAGTTATATGCACAGAATCACACAGGCTTTGTTGAGGCTTTCAGAGGAAAATTCCAGAAAGGCAACTGGAAAGAAACACAAGTCTAGACAATGAAGAAATACTGAAGAGAAAGGCAAAAGCATTCAACCATTTACCAACCTCCTGATTTAGTCTAAATTCGAAAACATCCTTCCTTTTCCTCAGCACTCAAACTTGCAGTGTTTGGATGCAGATTTGCACCAGCTGCCACAAGCTAGGTCAGTACTCTGCATTTCCCGAGGGAGCGGTCAGCAAAGTGAGGCAGTTGAGCTGTGTGCTGCAGGTCACCAGCAGTCCCCTCAGGCTCCCTGTCCCTTCAGGCAGGAGGTAGTGATGGGGTGGCCTTCTGCATGCATCTCCATCCCCATCATCCAGACCAGCTACAGTGCAAGGAAAGCCACGAGACCCACACGAGGAGAGTCAGGGTCAAATTCACATCATTAGCTGAAACATAAGGGAAAGTGTCCTTTTTTCCCCAGGGCAGCTGAGATAATAGATGGAGACCTGGTCTCATTGCTAACCATTTTTATTACACCGTGACAAGTACATGCCTGACAAAGAAAGCAAAACAAAGGGAATCAAATCTGAGGTCTGAGGAAATAGTGTCCTGATGTTGAGACCTGGATCAAGCCATGACAGAATGCAGAATCCTACACTCAACTTCATTTCTAGTATCTTTTCTGTTTAAACTATTATAACTTGGGTTTCTGCCACTGACACACAAAATTACCTCAGCTAATAAAATCCCTCACCTCATTTTCTTGCCTTTGGCCTCCATAAGCCAACTCCAAAGGATTCTCTGTACCCTCTAATGCTTGTAGGCCTGAGTCTGTGGCAGTTTCTGAGCCTATCCTTCCAATAGAAGAAAAAAGTCTTAAACTCATCTTTCATCCTCTCCCACCACCACCCCGTCTACTTTGCAGCCTGAGGGTCCTATGGAAGCCCCTGAAGCTGCGCCCGTTATAGAGTTCAGTTTTCTACCAGTCTTCCACGGCAGCCGGATGTTGGGGTTTGAGTCCAGTTCTATATCCACATATGCAGTCCTTGGTACCAAGACTCCTTTCTGTTAGGAGGGGGGCTCCAAACACAGCATTTGAAACCGGGGATATAGCTCAGCGGCATAAGCACCTGCCTGGCAAGTGCAGGGTCCTGAGTTTGATTCCCAGGTACAAAAAAAAAAAAAAAAAAAAGTGAAAACAAACACAGCATCTGAGTGGCCACCATGCCAATTACTTTTCTCCCTGACACTTATTCCAAGACTTATCATCAATGCACTAGAGTCATGCAGCACTGTCATATCAAAATATTGATACTGTTTCTGTATCTTTCAAGGAAACTGCTTGAAAAGTCAGGTCTAGGGTAGCCTATTAAACCAAAAATAAATTCCTTATGGAGATCATTTAAACCTAAGCCATTACAAATCCCAGCCATAAGAAGAAGGAAAGCTAAGACTTTCTAATGCCCTGACACTTTAAATAGTCATTAAAATACCAGCCTAAATCTCTAAGCCATGCTTTTTTAAAGTCCTGTTGAGAAAACTCTCAAGGACAAAGTGGGTCTATGCCGTGGTGGAAGAATAGCAGACACAGTCAAAGGAAAGAGAGTGCATTTTCTTCCTACTTTAAAGAGGTCTGTTGTGCAGCCTGCGGGATTTCCAAGTACAGTCACACTTGGTTCAGAGCAGCTTGAAAAGAAAGACAGTCTCTCCTTCTTGGTACATGGAGAAAGGGACCGAAACCAAGGCTGATAGCCATGGGGAAGGTGCAAGTGTGGGGCTCTCTGGGCAGAGGATTTGTGCAGCTCTGTGCCCTGCCATGGGTGCAGCTCCCCCGCCTTCCCCAGCCCCTGGGGAAGCTCAGATGGGTATAAGTGACAATAGTTATCATCTGCTGGGCCATTGCTGTGTGCCAGGCATTGTGCTACATAAAGCTTTGTAGTACTGTGTCAGCTAAACCTCTACTAACCTTATAGACTTGATACGGATATTCGCCGTGTATCCCAAACAATGACTGACACTTCATGAGTATACACACTCCATACCATGCAAGTGCTGCAGATGTGCCCACTCAACCAGTCTTCACAAATGCCAATAATATAGTTGTTACTCTTTCTCATGGATAACTGAAGCACAGTGACATTAAGAAGCTGCCCAGGAACGGGAGAAAATATTTCCAAATCACATATCTGATAAGGGTCTATTATCCAGAATATGTAAAGAACTCTTATAACTCATAAACAAAAAAAAATATTTTCAAACTCACATATAATCAACTTGAATATACCTTTTGCTAAAGAAGATATACACACGGCCAGTAGGCACATGAACAGACAATGAACTATCCTTTTATACCCCACTAAAATGGCTACAATGGCTTTTTTCTTTAAAAATAGGAGTGGGAGGGGAACATAACAAGTGTTGGTAAGGATGTGGAGAAATGGAACCTGACTATATGGCTGGTGGTCACACAATAGGATGCAGAAGGAAAGAGTGGCAGGTCCTCAAAAGTGAAATATAGAGAACAGACCCGCAGAGAATTACCAGCATAGAATATGACCCAGTAATTCCACTCCCAGGTATATACCCAAAAGAACTGGAAAAGGGTGTTCCAACAAAAACTTGTACACCAACGTTGATCACCCACTATTTACAAAAACCAAAAAGAGGGAACAACCCAAATGTCCATCACCTGATGAATGCGAACACAAAATGGTGCATATCCATGCAACATAATATTGTCTGGCCATAAAAAGGTACAAAGTGTTGATATGTACAAGGACAGAAATACATCTCTAGAACATTTTGATGAGTGCGAGAATACGGACACAAACATGTCTTAGTCTTTTGGTGTTGTTGAAACAGAACACTCATAGACTGGGTCATTCAATAATAATTTGTTTGGGTGATGGTTCTGGAGTGTGGGAAATCTAAGATCAATGACTGCATGTAAGGAGAGTCTCCTTTCTTCATCATAACAGATCAAGGTGCTAAATGGTAAGAGAAAGCAAGAGAGGCATGGACTGGATTTCCTAACACAAGTCTCTGTCATACACACAAACCCACTCCTGAGATGACAACATGAATTCATTCATGGATGCAGGGCCTTGTGACCCCCTCACCTCTTAAAGGTCCCACCTCTCGAGATTATTGAGTTGGGGGGTGAGTTTCCCACACATGAACTTCAAGAGACACATTCCAACCATAGTGCTACCTATTTTGTGATTTTATTTATTTAAGTAGGTAAATCCATAGAGATAGAAAGCATATTAACAGTTGCCCAGGGGATGAGAGTGGTGAGAAAGAGTAAATAACTGTTTCACTGGCATGGGTTTTTCTTTTGGGATGACAGAAATGTTTTTGGATCTAACTGGAGGTGATGACTGTACAGCACTGTGAATATACTGAAGGCCATGACATGTGCATTTTACAACTGTTGATTGCATCATTGTCTCTTTCGTGAATTTCACCTCTTTGTGGGGGAATAAAGAACCTACCCAGTGTCACACGTCTAACAAATAGCAGGATTTGGCCCAGGTTCCCTAGGCTCCAGAGCCACCTTCTTCCCTAGAGTAGAAGCGGATCAGATTACCATTGAAGTTTCCTGGATGATGGGGCTGAAGATAATTCATGCATTCCTTTTTTTTTTTAAATGTTCTGTGTCTCCTGGGTTTTCTTAATGGATAATTCTAAGGATTGAACCCAGGACCTTCTCACTGAGGCATACCCTGAACTCTTTTTTTTCATTTTTTGAGACAGGGTCTTGCTCAAATTTGTGATCCTCCAGCCTCAGCCTCCTAGAGTGTAGGATTATAGACACAAGGCCACCATACCCAGCAATAATAAATATATTATAATTTAAAGCTAGGGATCTGTGTCTCTCACACGTTACTGTATGGTCAAAGGCAAGTCCAGGGAGAAAGGAGACAGATCAGCCATAGATTTGCCCCTGAGTTCCCTGTCCAGCATTGGAGCCTCCCTGGCCTCTGATGCCCACCCTGCCTGCACCAAACCCATCCAGCTACAGGAAATCACAAAGATTTGTTCAAACCTACAAGTTACACAGAAATCCACACACATCCGGGGACGTGGGGATGCCCAGTCACTTTCTCCAAGGGGCCACCTTCCTAGGTTATTGTGGGGAGTTCCCTAAGGGGCTTCCTGAAAGAGCCCTCAGGGCCCACAAGTTTAGTTCTCTGATTCTTTCCTGGTAAAGTGTCTTAGAATCTCCAGATTCATTCTATAGGTTATTGATCAAGTTTAGTATAGTTTCATGTTCAAGTAATTTTATTCCTGGGCTGGGGATTTAGCTCAGTGGCACAGCGCTTGCCTGGCAAGCCCAAGGTCATGAGTTTGATTACCAGTACCGAAAAAATAAACAAAAAGGAAAACAAATAGTTTTATTCCAAATTGACTTGTAATAGTGAAAATATAAGAACAGCTTACATGTGCATTGGGTGAAGCCACACAAATCCATGACAGCACAACTGCAAGCCCTTTATTAAAACTCAAGTTTAAAGGCTAGGATATAGCTCAGTGGTACTATGTGCTTAACATGCACAAGGCCCTGAATTCAATCCCCAACAGCACCCCCTAAAAAAACCTGGAGCTCCCCAAGGTCTCATATGGAAACATGTCTAACATCTCCTAGGCTGAAAAAACAGTAACAGTGAACAGAGCATCAAGAACTCACTGGGATTGATTTAAAAATTTGCATTAAGTGCACCTAAAAAACTACTGCACTGATTTGCTCTTTTTCATACTCACATGTACATATGAATTTTGTACTACAAATTTAGTTTTAATAAAATATCTACATCTAATGGCAGCAAAGCATCGGAATAAATAACGTGCATATCTGCTACTCTGATTACACAAAAGGATAAAACTAGCAACAAAGTGAAATTTTGCATTTGAAAAAATATTAGTCTGCAAATTTTGATTTTAGGGATTTTAAATAAAGACTCCCCCGCCCTACACTAGATGTACAAAATTTGCATTTTTAAAGTGAGGGATCAAATTTCTATGCTATGAAGAACTTCCTTACACACACACACACACACACACAGTGAAGAACAGTAACTTTGGCTCTACATTTATTGCCCTTGTGCTGTGTCATTGACATTTGGGACCCTCAATTTTTCTATTCCTTAAAAGACAAGAGGAAGACCAACAAAAACATCTGTTTCTGAAAATGTATGTAGGGATCAGATGATAGAAAGTGTGTGAGGGACCCAGCCCTACTAGCAAGGATGAAGGGGGTTCCGGCACAGTAAGAACTTCCGGAATTACCATTGGACTTCAAATCCATTCTTAGCATTTATTGACTGATTTTTAGCAGGTTCCGTCACCTCCTGCAGCCCCATAGTATCTGTCTCCTGTGGGTTCTATGAAAATTAAATGATATACTGTAAACCACTCCAAGGGCCTAACCCACAGTCAGTACAGTACTAAAATGTCACCAGTGAATGTCTGCTGCCTTCTCTTCCCAAGGAAAGGGATGGCTACACACTGGAGTCTCTGAGAATGAGTGCAGTTTGCCCCTAACTTCTTAAAACTAAGCTATAAATAGTGTATTACACACACTTCAGGTATAAATAAAAACAGCATTCCTCAAGGTGGACCCGGGGTCATCCCATTCTGTCCCTACCTTGGCCAGCAGACAGGGAAATTCCAACCTATGGCCAACAACTGGGTAACAGCTAAGATCCGGTCAAGCTTCACAGTGCTGGAATTCAAATTGGGGCACTTACAGAAACGTACCATATGTCTCCAAGTGGCCTGAGCTTCAGGGCTATCACGGACAAGTGAGACACATGTCCAGAGGTTCAAGTTCATGGTCCCCTTTATCCTTGAGTGTCCCCAAATGAGTTTATACAATCAGTTGCAGAAATACTGAAAAAAAAAAAAGAATTTCAATCATCACTGGCTTCAAACCTCGGGCCCTGGGGACCGCAATGAAATTCATAAAATTTTCTTTTCTCAAGTCCTGTAGTAATCTGGTAACCCGCACTTCTTGGGTTTGTGTGTGTTGTAAAGTATCAAATGGCCAACAGTAATGTTTCAAATCAGAGTGATGCACTTTTACTTGGTTCTGGCATTCTTCTTTAAACTATCGGGGGAGGCACTCAGGAATTGGGTGTGGCCAGGCCCCGGGAAGCCCAGCCCGAGGACAGCTCGCCCTGGCCCGTCGTCCTGGGGATGTACTCCGCTTGTGCCTAAACTCAGGGACGTGCGGGCCAGCAGCAGAGCCCGCGCACCTGACGGCCGGCACCCCCAGCAGGCCTGGCCAACAAAAGGCGGCTCCGCGGAATGCAGCGGGAGAAAGGGCCGCGGCCGCCGGATGGGAAACTCGCCCCGCGCAGCCCGGCGCGCCGCCCTTGTCCCCGCAGTGAACTCTCCCGCTCCGCGCCCGGCGAATGGCGCGGCGCGCGGCCTGGCCCCTCTCCTCCCTCCCTTTAAAGAGAAGGGCGCGATTGTGCGGATTTCACAGTCTGAGCGCAGCTGAAAGGGAGAGAATGAAGTCTCCCTCACGGCTCTTTTCAAGGGGGCCGAGGCTGGATTCGGCTTCATTCAGAATATATGAAGCCTTTGTGCGTCGGGGCCGGGCAGCCTCGGCGGCCCCGCTCCCCGGCTGGCTCTCTTTACAGTGGAAACGTACAGTCATTAACGCGGGTTCCGCTCCCGCCCGCGCCCGGAGTTGAAGGGGCCGCCGCCTCCGCGCGCCTGGGAACCGGAGCCCGCCCCCGGGGCCCGCGTCTGTGCACCTGAGAACGCCGCGGCGCGCTTGCACCCGTGCCCTCGCCGCCCAGGGCCATCCATTCTGCGCGCGGCGGCGGGCTGTCAGGGTGCGCCGCGCCCCCGCATGTGTTGCTAATAAAAGCAGAGCCGGCGGCTGCAGCCCGCGAGCTCTCGGCAGGGGGCACTGCCCGGGCCGGGGGAGGAAGCCGGGCTGCCGCGCTGACCCGGTGGGGGCTTCCCCATCTCTGATTGCGGGGAGTGAGATTCGAACGGAGGGAGGGAGGGGGACAGAGTACCTCAGCCTTCCTGCAAGGGAATTGTCATCGTGAGTCTAACATTTAATTTTTTTTTTTTAAATCGGAAGGAGATGAAATCTGAAGTCTAGCTCAAGTGGCTGGGGCCTGCCAGTATTTCGCCTGCGCTTAATTTTCAAGCTTCTTCGCCTTTCTTTGTCTTTTTCTTCCTCTCGTCACTCTTCGTGGGTGATTCGCGCTGGTTGTACCAGCACGTTGTGTCATTTATGCAATAATGAAACCTAATTTTTAAAAAAGTTCAAATATGTTTCGTGAAGAACCAGGAGAATTTGTTCTTGTAGACTCAAACCTAGGTTCTTCATGAAGACTGACTGAAAAAATGGAGCTGAGGGGTGGGGGGAGTGACATGGATGGAGGGGGGCAGAAACCGGACGGCGCACGGGGAAACCTCAGCACTGCCCACCTTCTCCACCTCATTCCTTCTCTCTCCTGGCAGGGGCAAAAATATGCGGCTTAACCCGAGGTTTTGAATGCAAAGTTAATTATTAAAAACCATCGTCTCTATGTCAGCACGGGAAGGGAGCCAGGGTTCTTATTTTGAGCACTGTGAGAAGGAAAACAATTTATTAGACCAGTAATTACTGAAGTCACTAAATGCCTACGGCTCAAGGTCCCTGAGCGAGGCAACCTGGGCTGCTGCGGGTTCCAGAATGGGATCAGTGGGCCGCGCAGGAAGTGCATCATTTCCATTTGCTCTGGAAGCAGGTAGTAGCTCCAGCTCTAGGCAGATCTCCACTTCCTATCCGCAAGGTAGAAGCGAATGACCCTACCACAAGTCTGAAATGGCGATCCCCTTTTGGACGAGCCTCCTTATGAGGGCGGAAGAACACGACGCTTAAGTCCAAGGGCTCTGTCTGGACCCAAACACAGGATTTCCCCTACTGTGCCTTGGTTTCCTCTCTGTAACATAGGAGTAATGATATGCCTACCTCTCACCTTGCAATGGCAAACAAATGGTGGAATGAAAGTTAGCTATTCATTCATTTTAACAAGAATTCTCATTTAGGGAGTTCTTACTGTGTCACATGCTTACACATATCATATCTTCCCATGTCTCAATAACCGTGTTAATGAATATTTTTAACCCCATGTCACAGATAAGGGGACCAAAGCTCAGAGAGAGAGAGCTAAAGGAAACTGCTCCGTGCCACCAAGTGTCGAAGGTCAATCTACAGTTTTAAGTCTTCCTGGGAGAGGAAAAAGAAAGCAATGTGGCAGACTCAACATGAGGGAAAGATTAAGACTCTTTAGCAGGTTGCGAAGAAGTGGGTTTTTAGTCCTTTTAAAAGGGACCTTAAAATCTCTCACAGCGCACACTTTGGGGAGGAAAGCACAGCAGATTCTCTAAGGGGTTTATCCTTGAAGGGTTTAAAAAGTTCTAGGTTCAAATCCCATCCCACTGCTTAGAAGATAAGTGACCCTTAGCCTGTTCCTTAACCTCCCAGGAGCCATCTATTAAGTGGGCATAACAATAGTCCTTGCCTCTGGGCCACTGTGAAGATTAAATCAAACAATGCATGCCTAATTAGGTATTGTTATGAGCAAACAAAATCACTCCACCTTGAATTGAAATGCTAGAGTATTTGACCTACTGATAACAAATCCTTTCCCCTAGTCTGGGTCTTTTGAATTCCACCACTGGCCAGTTTACTGTCCAGCTTGCTACATTTTTCATATCAGTTTCACATCCTTACCTCATTTCATCCTCCTCTGAGACTGGAATATACGATACTGTAGTTACTTGCTGAGCAGGAGGAAGCCTCTCTCCTATGGTCTCAATTCCTGCCCCTTCCCAATTCCTGTTTCTGCAGAAGTCTTCCCTGAGACCTCATTCAGGACCTCCAGTAACTGACAAGGCACACTGAACTTGCCCTCCTTTTTAGTACTTAACACCTGCTCTTTTCCTGCCGTACAGGGAGCCACTGAGACAAGTACTGTGTCTACCTTGACCATGTCTACACAACCCAGTAGCTAGCGAGAACTTCCGCTGCCCAGATTGTAGCCTTAAACGCCGTTTCCCACTTAACATGGCCAGTGCTTCTTTGGAGAAATGACTGCTTCTATGACCAGGGCAGGAAATGTACAAGACAAGCCTTGATCATCTTTGACCAGAAAGCAGGGACTTTCAAAGATTATTGAAGTTAGAAAGAGGAGAACCAGGCCAGGTGTAGTGGTGCACACCTGTAATCCCAGCACTTGGGAGGTTGAGGCAGGAGGATTATTGCTGTGAGTTCAAGATCAGCCTGGGCTACATAGTGAGTTCAAGCCCACCCTAAAGTACAAACCACAAAACAAAAAACAAAGTAAACAAAAAAGACAGGAGCCAACTTGAAAAACCTCATGTTGGATAAAGTCAGAATTATTTGTGCAACAACATGACTGAAATGGATTGAAACCCATAAAATATGTTTAAACCATGGGTTATGTATGTTTGGAGAAGGCAATGTAACCAACTTATTCTTTCCTTTTTTTTGGGGGGGGGTGTCCTTTTTTTTGAGACAGGGTCTCACTATGCAGTTCAGGCTGGCCTTGAGCTCACTTTGTAGCCCAGGCTGGCCTCAAACTTGCAACAGCCCTCCTGCCTCAACCTCCTGAGTGCTGGGATTACAGGCGTGCACCACCACACCCCACCCAATTTATTCTTTATAAAAATGATAGTTGAAAGGATGGATCAAACATTCCCCTTGCCTTTTGCACACCAACTGTGCCTTGGGCTAACCAAACGGTTGATGGAAAGGAGTCTGTCTTTATGGAAGTATTATAACCTAAAGAAACCTTCTAATTTCACTTGCTTTTAGTTACTTGATAATCCTGGAGGTCTCAGAGGTGAGCAATATACTAGTCTCCCACTAGCTTTGCTGTAACTGCTGTAACACCTTTGATAAGAGTTATGATGACAACAGTTGTTTAGTAACTTGTCAGTGAGCTGAAGCCTGTTTTTGTCAAAAGCACCGATTCTTCCTTGGGCCAGTGCAGGTGTCCAGGGGTAATTAAACCACAATGGAAAGGCTCGGCATTTCTGCCTTCATATTGTATCTGTGTCCTCTGCTACCTTAACCTTTGGGTCAGGCTGTTTCTGCCACACTCTGCAAGCAGACATGTTAGTCATTCGGGGAATGTTTGACCAAAACTAGCAGCACAAGTTTGATTTGGCCAAAACATCATCCCTAATCTCTCTCCTCTTCCTTCAAGGCTGATGATACCGAGATAAGCGTAACTATGATATTTTCAAGATTTACAGGGGCATCATGATAAACTGATTACCAACTGCCAGGTTTTGCAACGTCCCATTCCAGACTACCAGAGAGACGCCTATGAGTCTTCAGCCGTCCATCATTTCCTAACTTCCACAACCCCCCTCACCTCCCCTTGCCAAAAATAAAAGGAGCTTGAAGTCAGGCATTGTGGTGGTGCATGCCTGTAATCACAGCACTCGGGTAGACTGAGGCAGAATGTCTCAGAAGATTCAGTCTCAAGTTTGAGCCTAACCTGGGCAACTTACTGACTTAGCTAGACCCTGACTCAAAAAGGGCTGGGGATGTAGCTCAGTGCTAAGGTCTTAGATTAATCCCCGAGGAAGAGAGAGAGAGAAAGAGAGAGAGAGACAGAGACAGACAGAACAAGAAAAAAGGGGATTTGAAACTTTTGCTGAGCTAAGTGGACTATTGTGGAGACTGGCTCATTGTTGTCCTGCTTTGTTGGCTGTACGAGTCAGATTCAATTATCACCTTGACTGGAATAAGAGGCTCCCTGTTGAGGTTTTGTGCTCATCAGTGGATTACTCTGCTGATATTCATGGCTGAATGTACTGTTAGTAGCTGGATCCAGGTGGAGAGGGCCGGCTCTGGGTGTGTGGCTTTGGAACTCTTATTGGCGTTTTTCTTCTCTGCTCTGCTTCCCAGTCTCCATGAAGTGAGTAATGTGTGTTTCCGTCTTGAAGTCAGACAATCATGAACTAAAACCTTTGAAGCTATGATCCAAATAAACCATTTCCCCCTTTAAGTTGTGTATGTCAGCAACAGGCAAGCTGATTGATATAGAGGCTTACTAATAAACTTTTTCCTTGCCCCAACAGCTTGTTCTGGATTCATCAGGCTATTTCAATTGGCAAGTAAACAGATTTGGGGTTAGTGAAAATACTAGTAGAATCCTCGAGAAGGGTAGGGTTAAGGTGTCCTTATTTCATATCCCCTAATGAAGTGACAGATCTAGGAATTGACCATCTACAATGTTAGACATCACAGAGATAGCCAGCTACTAAGTGTCCTGTGTCAAAAAAACATAATGCCATCTATAAAATAGTCTTTCCAGAAGTAAAACTTTAATCTGACCAAGTCTCCTGATCTAGGGCTGAGGATATAGCTCGGGGCATAAGCGCCTGCCTGGCAAGTGCAAGATCCAGAGTTTGATCCCTGGTATGTCTCCTGGTCTAATAATTTATTTTTAAAAATTACAAGTGACAGAGAAATATATTAAATGATTTTACAGGGATGCAAACCATAGGAAAACATGTAGACAAAAATACAGGTTTTTTTTCCAACAAATATTGGAAATTAAAAAAAAAAATAGACAAGGGGAAGGGAGACCAACACCTAATTTCATGCTTACTTTTTTACAATAACTTTTTGCGTTTTAGAGGTGCATGCTGAAATATTTATGGATTAAATATTAAAATGTCTGGGAGATTTGCCTCAAAATAATCCTGGAAAGAAGAAAACCAGATGGGAGTGGTGTAGGCATAACAAGGTTGGACATGAGTTGATAGTTGGCAAAACTATCATGGTAAGAAAGAGTTCTTTATACTATTCTCTCCTTTGTACATGTTTGAAATCTTCCAGAATAAAAAATAAAAGAGAATAAACAAAACACTGAAGCTTGTATGGGTTAGACTAGACACCTGCTGGTCAGAGAATCTCTACAAAAGGGGATGTCCATGCATTCCATATAAACAATGGTTAATTTTGCATAATTAAAGAATGTGTTCGCTTGTGTTTGTGTAATTGATTTTACTCTCCACTCTCTCTGCCAAAAGTTGAACTCCACAGGGGCCATGCTGTAGTTTGAATGTCTCTTCCAAAACTCATGTTGAAATTTTATTGCCATTATTATAACGTTAAGAGGTAAGGCTTTGAAAGGTGGTTAGGTCATGAGGGCAGAACCTTTGTGAGTGCCATTGTCACAGAAGTGGATTTGTTATAAAAGTGAGCTTGGTCCAACTTTCTCTGTATTTTGTATGTACTCATTTACATTGTGATAGCATGACGGCTCTCACAATCCCTAGACCCCAGAACCACAGCCACACAGACGTGTATTATTTATAAATCACCCAGCCCAGGTATTCTGTTGAAGCAACAAAAAACAGACCAAAGGAGGAAGCATCTGGAATCTGTCCAGTGGACATCTCATGGGCCCATTCCTGTGCCTGATACCACATAAGCGACCGGTAAGTACTTCATAAATGAGTTCACCTCCCGTGGGAAGCCAGGGCTCACATCTCCACTGTACAAATGAGGAAACTGAGGTGCAGAGTGCCAATGCTCCTGTTCAAGGTCATGGAGCTGGTTAGCAGCGGGACTATGAGTCACAACCCAGTTCTCTGAAGCTCCTATTTAGCATCTTTTGGTCAGGAAATTTTAACCTGGTGCAGGAAGCTGGTGGATTCTGTCATTAAACCAGGAGCCCAAGGCACACATTCTGATCTTCAGGTCCAAATCCTTAATCACCATGTTAGATCCTTAGCCCCTACTTTAACGACCATTGAAAAATAAAACTTTAGGGGCTGGGGATTTAGCTCAGCGGCAAAGTGCCTGCCTGGCAAGCGCAAGGTTGTGAGTTTGATTCCTGGTACCGGAAGAAAAACAAAACAAAAAAGAAAGAAAGAAAAAGAAAACTGGAGGATGGAGTTTGACAGGAGTCTGGTCCTTCTAGTAAAGGCAGCACAGTGGGCTGAACTGTGGACTCCGAGCACAGTGACAGTGGGCACTGAATGAAAGCTACTGAGCTTCACATGTCTCTTAACTCTCTTGTTCTCTGAGTTCAGGGCATTATAAATTCTCCAGTGAAATCTCTACACAGCCACAAACTCCCTACTTGATTCTGGGCAGGTCCCTTCCCTCATCCGGGTATCAGTTTCTCCATTAAAACGAAGAGAGCTGAGCTAGACAAATGTTTCCAAAGGACACGGCATGCTCCGACATCCTTTCATTTAAAGCTGAAATTCTGTGATCCCACGAAGGGAGCCATGGTGTGTCAGGATGTCTCCACATCAAGCAGTTGGAGGCTCATTTTTAACCCCACATAGATGTCTCTTACAAATTATCCAGGGTCATGGATTAGTTTAAATACAAAAGCTTAATTTCCTCTGCTTGGCTACTGTTATAAGCGATGATCAAAAGGAGTCAAGGGACAAACACAGTTGGCTGGAGAGAGAATGTCAGGATGAACTGGGGGACAATCTCTCTGTGGACCCCTCTGGGTTTGGAAATCTTTGGGGTCTGTAATTCATTGCTGCCCTGGGCAGTGCTGAGATGAATCATAACATTTTGAGCCCTCAAAGGAAGGGAGAAGAAAAGGGACAGAGGCCAGGGAGTGCAAAAGCTCAGTGTTTTCTCAGTTAAATACATGTTTTCATTGCAGTGTGATGGGCTGAGAGGAATGAATGGCCATGATTTAGTTATCTTTTGGATGGATGATTTTAAATGCTTGTTGGAAACGGCTTTCATGAGACTGAAGTCTTTGGTAGCAGAGCACTGCTTGTCTTTCAGAGGTTGTAAAAGCTCGGGGCTCCGGGATTCCTGGTGCAGGCATTCTGTTTCTATGATTTCCACTGGCACACGTTCACTTCCACCCCTCCAGACTGTCATCGGACACCCTGTCATAGGCCAGAAGGAGGCAGCAAGACAGATACTGCAGGGGAGGGAGGAAAGAGATGGGAAAACGAGTGACTGTAGAATTCTCCCAATCCAGGCCATGTTTATTTGGAGCTTGGTATGGATTTGAATATTTGTGTCACCTCCAAAATTCATGTTGAAATGTAATCCCCAGTGCAACAGGATTAAAAGTGGGGTGGGGCCTTTGGGAGCTGATTAGGCCACAGAGCTCTGCCCTCACGGATGGGATTAGCACCATTATAAAAGGTCCTGGGAGAGGAGTTCAGCCCTGCTTGCCCTTCTCTCTCTTCTGCCATGTGAGGACACACTGCTTTCCCCCTCCACGGGACACAGCAACAAGGGCTCATCTGGGAAGCCGAGAGCAGCCCTTGCCAGAGAGCCAAAACATGCCAGTTCTTTGATCCTAAACTTCCCAGGCTCCAGAACTGTGAAGAGAACTATTTATTATTATTATTATTATTATTATTATTAATTATTTTCAGTACTGAAGAGTGAACCCTGGGCCTTCATGCTGAACTGAACTCCAGCCCTATTATTTATTTATTTATTTATTTATTTATTTATTTATTTAGACAGAAGTTCTTACTAAGTAGCTAAACTGCCCAGGCTGGATTTGAATTTAGGATGCTCCTGCCTCAGCCTCCAAGAGCACTGGGATAACAGGCATCCGTCCACCACTGTGCTAGTTATCCATTTCTGTTTCTTATAAATGGCCACATTTTGTTATAGTAGCACAAACAAGCCAAGACAAGAAGATCGAGTTTATCCAGTACCGTGGTAGGCATTGGGAAGGGGAAAGTGATAATAAAGGATGTGAATTATTAAAGCTACTACTCTGCTCAACTGTTCCTGGTCAGAAAGAGTCAGCCTAGGAAGTGTTGCGTGCTTGTATCTATCTGCCTCAACATTTGGTAGTTTAGCTTTCTGTCCCATGTTGTCCCAAATGGCATAGGAGAAAAGATGGCATTTAGACCTTGGTCTGAGCCTCAGTTCTCCCTTGAGTGACAGCCATCAGACCCTGTCCCTGCCTGCTCCCCAGTGGCCAGGGCTGAGGTCTGGAGTCCTTAGCAAGAGGCTCTGTAAGAACTTCACCCTGCACTGGGGGCTTTCTCTAGCCGGTGCATCATGGCATTTGATACACATCGCCTCATTTTACCCTCACAGCAGCCATCTGAAATAAGTGTTATTATCATGCACCTGATGTATACAAAGAAATCAAGTTCCAGAGAGCCTGGGGGTGTCTTACTTTTCTTCATCACAGGGACAAAATATCCGACACCTGCAAATTAAAAGAGAGATTTCTCTTGGGTCACAGTTGGTGGAGGTTTCCAGCCATAGTTGGCTGGCCCCAGCAGGACAGCATGGCACAGGGGCTCCGCAGAGGAGAGCTGAGGATCAAGCTACCCGGACCAGCACATGCAGCAAACAAGGTGAAGGCAGGAGCAGGCCGGAAGGGAGAGGCGCTTGCACCCTCCAGGCCACGCCCCCCGGGTCCGGATCCGCCTCTTCCAACCCGGCCGCAGCCCACTTTCAGCCATACACTGACGCCTCTTTTGAAAGCCTCACCTTTGAGCCCATGAGGCTCTGGTGAGACATCTCGATATAAAAAGTAACAGGGAGTCTGCCCAAGGTCAAGCTCCATGGAACAACGACGTGAGCCCAGGAGCACTGCCCTAAAAATGACACACTTGGACTCCAAGCATCTCTGTCCCCCTCTATTTCCTGAGGCTCCTCCTAGACATCCAGCCACCTGCACCATCTACGTTACCCGTTCCGGTCATCTTGAACCTCGTTCCTCTCCAACTCCCTCCATCCAGAAAGGGATGTTTGTCCTTCAAAACACCACCCTACCAGCGGCAGCAACTTTGTATCTCCTTTCTCTTAACACCCGAGGAAGTTTAAAGCTCACCGCACACCTGTTGGAAGTAACTGCAACTCCCTCTTTCTTTGCTCCATGAGAAGCTTCTGCAATACAACACTCTAAGGGCCTTGCAGTGAAGGGAAACAGAAAGTTATTGTTTAATGGGTACAGAGTTCAGCCTCTATGAGGAGATTTGCATTTGCTCTCAAATAAACATAAAACAGGAATGCAAACAGATGTCTGCATACCAACACTCACTGTAGCATTATTTGCAATAGCCAAAAGCAGGATACAAAGCTGAACAACCAGTGAAATAAATGTGTTACATATGTACCATGGAATATTACTCAACCATAAAAAGGAAAATTCTAACATGTGCTACAACATGCATGAACCTCAAAGACATTATGCTAAATGAAATAAGCCAGACAGAAAAGGGCAGATACCAGAAGATTTACTTAAATGAAGTACCTAGAATAGTCTAAATCATAGAGAGAGAAGGTAGAACAATGGTTACCATGGCCTGCAGTGAAGGGGAACAGAAAGTTATTGTTTAATGGGTACACAGTTCCGTTTGGAAGACAAAAAATTCTGGAGAGCGATAGTGGTAATGGTTACACAGTAATGTGAATGTATTTAGTGTCAGCAAATGTTATACTTAATAAAGCTTAGAATCACTGGGTGTGGCGGCACATGCCTTTCACCCCAGCACTCAGGAGGCTAAGGCAGGAGGATTGCCAGGAGTTTCAGGCCAGACTGAGCTATATACTGAGTTCAAGATTCAAGGACAACCTGGACAGGATAGAGAGACCTTGTCTCAAAAGACTCAAATGAAACCAAAAAAAGCTTAAAATGATACACTTTATGCTACATATACTTATATACTCTACCATAATGAAAGACAGAGGAGGCATACTTGTAAGAATATGAACTGGAATTTATGAGAGAGATGAATAATAAGTAACATTCTTTTTCATATCACTCCCCTTAATTTCAATATAGTGGAACCAAACAGAAATCACAAAGTACAGTTGACAGCCCCCAAGTGTGGCGGAGAGTATTTCTACTTCATCAGATCCCACCTGCTTTGTCTTTATTTACAAATTGATTGAGCGAATGTGAAACAACTTTCACTGAGTTACAATGGCAGCGCGCATCTACTACCACCCAGCTCCCACAATTACCTTTAACAAAAGCACAGATATTCCCCCCCCAACAAAAGCACAGATATTGCCCCCCCATCTCTCCCTCTATCCTTCTCCCAGCTTGGGTGGCTTTTTTAAACCCTCAACTCCTTCGAAAAATAATCCACACATCGCTGAGCTGGATTTTCTGTCTGCAGCAGAAGCCCCCGCTCTTCCAGCGCCTGTGCCTGCCCCTCTGCGTGAGCCTGTTTCCTCCTCTGCATGACGCTACCCACCTCACAGTAATCATGTAGGTGACAGAACTTTGCAAACTGTAAAGAGGCACCTGCGTGTCACTCCTTATGCATCAGTGCTGAAATGTCCCTAGGATAGATCCTTGCAATAATGCTTCCACACACCGACCATCTATTTGCAGGGGATGGAGTTACCTGGCTTTCTGAAATACCCTAAATACCCAAATAATGAACCAACACAATCAAACCAGAGCCTTCAGCATCACAAAGTGCTCTTTGTCCATCTATTTTACATGAGTCATTTAGTTTTAATTTACGATCATATTTCATAACCTACCGACAAATGGCCTGCTGCACATTTTTGAAAAGTGATGAAGTCCTGGTAATGAGAGACCTCGTTCTGCCCCTGGGTCTCAAAATCTGGGCTCTGATAAGTGCAGGGAGACTGTCAGACTTCAGGGGAGATTTTTATAATCTATAAATTAGAAAGGCATGAAATGGAAACTTGTTTTCTTTACTATGACCTTGAAAATCAAGATAAATTTCACAAAGCTTTCCTGTATGCTGAATCTGGGTTCCGTGACCCTGCATTATTATGTCCTCAAACGGACACAGTCCCATCAACCCTTAAAAAGACTTACAGTATAGTATCGTCCAGTCTAGTGGAAATAACAGCTTTTCCTCTGAAGTTACATCATTTATTTCCTACTTAATTTCTAGAAGTTTGTTTGTCTGTTGCTTTCAAACCCTATGGATAGTCTCAGGGTGCAGGAAGTGCTAGCCATATCTTAATGCCACCTCTAAACATTCATGTGAGGGCTATGGAAGCAGAGACCATGAATCCCACATCACAGAAGAGAAAACTGAGGCTGCAAAGACAATAAAAGAATATTTACAAGCCAGGCACGATGGTGCATGCCTGTAGTCCCAGCTACTCAGCGGGGTGAGACAGGAAGATTGCTTGAGCCCAGGAATCCAAGACCAGCCTGACATAGTGAGTAGTGAGAGCTTTGCTGAGAGAGAGACAGACAGACACAGAGAGAGACAGAGACAGAGACAGAAAGAGAGGGAGAAGGAAACAAAAGAAATGAAAAGAAATATTTCTGGAGGTTGCCCTTTCCTCCTAAACTAGCACAGGTCAGGTATCACTATCAGTGAAAGCATTAATTAACCCCTGGATCACACTGTAAAACAAACTCTACAGAAGTATTCTGCATCCGCTTAGACAATTTTATAATTCAGAAAGGGTTTCACTTAATGCCATGTTTTAAACGTTTTTTCCCCCTTTAACTGTGAAATATAAGGATACGTAGAACTGGCTCTATGGAGTCTGGCTAACCCACCAGTCAGGTCCTGAACGTTTCTTTAATATTTAATATTCATCTATGACAAGTCATCAGAGATTTGAACCAAATCAAGAATTTTTTATAACAGCCCTGATAGCCGTACCTGGTCCATCTTGCCAAATGCAAATCATTTTTATTGTCCTGTGAACTAAGCCAATTTTCAAGAGTTTGAACTCTTGGCACACCTACACATTTTCTAAAACTTAAAAAAATCAGCCAAATTTCAAACCCCACAATTTTCCCAGAAGTGCATGACATTTGAGAAAATATTCACGTTTACTTATTCCATAAACATTGTCCTGAGCACCTTCCAAGGGCCATGCATTGTTCTAAGAACTAGGGATATAGTTCAGACAGGGACAGAAAAACACTCTTTGCAACTAGGCTTCCTGTCTCTCACCTGGCTGATCATCCCCGGCTTGGTTTGCAGATGGTCAAGGGAGGTTTAGAGAGCCATCTGCGGTGAGGCTGGACTTGAATTCGGTAATTCAGTGATCACACTTGGCACTCTTTGTTGGAAGCACTGAAATGAAAGGCAAGGCATAGCCAGAGTAATCTATTTGGAGGAGAGTCTGATGGGGCTAGAGATTTATTTTTGTTGCCTAGCAGGCACTCTATTTTTATCATGATGGCATGTTAAAAGAGGAATAAAAATAGTAACATTTTCTTAAAAAAATGCTTTTACTCACACTTTGTGAGCTTGGGAAAATATTATTTGATTAGACCAAATAAGACACGCATATGTTTTTAGCATGCAGTGGCTGTAGGGAATGCATGCTTATACAGGGACCAAAACCCTTTCTAGTATCTTTGGTCCTGCTGTCTCTCTCAGTGAGTATTAATATTTTATGCATAAGAGTCCTAGATTTTAGGTCACTCAGAAGTCGATTTCCAAAT
This sequence comes from Chinchilla lanigera, assembly GCF_000276665.1. NCBI lineage: Eukaryota > Metazoa > Chordata > Mammalia > Rodentia > Chinchillidae > Chinchilla > Chinchilla lanigera. The sequence continues at coordinate 27,337,608 of NW_004955408.1, read as the reverse complement.
CCTGCTTAAGATCTGATTAGCCGAAACAAACCAGAAGTGTGGCTTTTTCTTTCTTTCTTTCTTTGACTTGAGGCAAGTCACCTCTACTCTGCTGTGCTTGTATGATATGATCATAAACCCTTCCACCCTCAGATTCTATGATGTTGCCTTTCAGTAGCATTCTTCTCCTGTTTTGAGATGTTTGCCTGAAAATGTCGCTGTACCTTAGTTGATAATTCTTTCACTCTCTTTCTCCTTCTTCCCTGGTACAGGAGGACTGAACCCAGGGCCTTTGCACTGAGCCTATATCCCTAGTACCTTTTATATTTTATTTTGAGACAGATTCTAAATAATTTGTCTAAGCAGAGCTCAAACTTTCCATTTTCCTGCTTTAACCTCCCACAGTGCTAAGATCACAGGCATGTGCTACCACATCCGGCTCTAGTTGCCTACTTAAATCAATTCCATCCCCTATTGTACCCAAAGAACATTTCTCTCTCAAGCTGGCTTCTTCTCTTATAGGTGCTAAAAACCCAAAACAGTGGATGTTCAACAACAACAGGTTTTGCAATTGCTTTTGATTTGCTTGTTTGGTTGATTTGTGTGTGTGTGTGTGTGTGTGTGTGTAGGTAAGTAGCCCTAGGGATAGAATCTAGTGATAGAACCTAGGCAAGTGCTGGAGCACTCAGCAACCCCCACCCTCATCCTTACAACAGTGGTTTTGAAAGTGCATTCCTTTGGAGTCCAATAGCTCAGTTCTTGCGCCACCATTTGTAGCTCTGAGATCACTGGCAAATTACATAATCTTTCAGGGTCTCAGTTTCCTTATGTATAAAGTGGAGGTGATAGATGACTGTCTTGCTATGTGGATTAAAATGAAATTACCTCCTGCTAAACTCCCAGGAAGTGCTCCTTTGATTCAGTTATTATTTAAAGAGATACACAACACATTATATTTAGCTGACACCCATCTTCTTAGTGGCAGTGAATCTTAATCATTCTGTCTGAAGAATTTCAGAAAATTCCTAGGGTATCAGAAGATCAACTTCCAGAATCACTGGTGAATAGTCTTTAATTTATGGCCGGTCTAAGGAAAGAGAAGTTCGAGTTTGTATCCTGTCAGTACTATTACTGTGGGTGTAGCTCAGTAACAGAGCATTTATTAGCATGTGTGAGGCCCTTGATTCCATCCCCAGATTCATATTCTCTCTCTCTCTCTCTTTCTCCCTCTCCCTCTCTCTCTCTCATACCTATATTCTTTGGGGATGCATATGTACCCCAAAGAATCATCACATACTCATCTTATTTTCCTCTTTCTTTCTACTCTCAGATGTAGCCAGAGAACGCAGATGGAGGAAAGTGTAGGCACCATTGCCCATGAAAAAGATGTTTAATTCCAGCTCAGTTTTCATCAGCCCCAGGCTCTGGAAATCTTCTGCTTCCCCTCTAATTGCATCTTTCCTTCTAAGGCCTAATTTCCTTGGCACTGTACTGCTATTTACATGGCCAAAACAAAAACCGTTTTACCTTCTCATCAAAGTGGGCTGTGGCTTAGTGGTATCCATGCAAGGCATAAATACCCCTGCCCTAGGAATAATTCAGATCTGCATGTCCAGTTCCAAAGGCAGCAGCCCCCTGGCTCTGTCTGGTGCTGGCTTGCCACTTAGGAGGCGCTGGTCAGGTATGTAGCCCTCCCCGGCTCCACATCCACCCCAGGGACTTCTCCTGGTTCCTTCCCTAGAATTCTCAAATCCAAGATCATATTCCTCACACCCACCCCTGGGATAGTCTACATTGTCTTTTTGGCTCCTTTTTGTTCCCATTGCTAAACAAAGAGAAATCCAACCGGAAAGACTAGTCAAGGGAAGCCACTTACGCAGTGGGAAGAAGAGCTGGACACTTGGCGCCCTTCAGATTTTCCCTAAATTGGCCAATTTCGTATCAGTAACTGCCTCATCCATCACCACCACCTTTCAGGTAATTTTCTGCAATGGGATTTAGGGAGGCACTTTACCGTCTTACAGGCAATTTCTTTACAATCCCTTTTTCCATCCTTGCACTTTCTCAACATTGAAATAAAAACAGGGAGAAGTTTGCCAAAGTAGGTTTTTATATGTAAGGCCCTGTAACTCAGAAGCCACTTTCAGGGACCTGTGCATTATCTTGGGTCCATAAAAATAACAAAAAAGGTCAGATATATGTCTAATCTAGCTAGGACTTAACCTCACCCAAGAGGAAAGGACTCTGCTGAGCTCTGCTTTTTGCTATGTGACCTTATGAAAGTCACCTCGCCCCTCTGAGCAACATTTTTACTTTCCATAAGATAATACTCTGCAATATAATAATACTCCATATTGCCTTGAGGGCCAAACAAAATTGTGATTATGAAGATATTTTGGGCACTAGGATATATTTCATGCACATAGATATAAGGGATGAAGAAAAGGTAAGGAATGAAGAAGTCAAAGGCAGACTTCAGATGACAGCCCTTCATCTTCGGATGTATAATTATTGCTGCCCATGCATGGTAAACCACATAAAATACAGTCATGGTGTGCTCTTTTTCAAAGCAAAGACCTGCTGCAGAAGCAGGATGGCGTCATGCAAATTACTGAGGCGGGGCTGGAGATGCCATGGGTTTCTGGGCTCTGAGCTCACCTGCTGTGTGACTGCCAGCTTTCTGCATCACCTCTCTGGGCAGTTTGCTGTCTGAGGTTTGCTCTTTTGCTCTGGGAAAACGAGAGAACCTATAATTCCTAAATTTCAGGGTTGCTGTGAAGAAGCAGAGTGAAATGGAGTGAAGGGCAGCATGGAATCGTGGAAGGCTCAGGCAGGAGAGAGGCCAGGCGTTTGCTTAAGAGCCAGCTCTGCCCAGCTCACATCTGCCTCAGGCTCCATTGTACTCATCTGGGAAATGGGCTAAGAGTCCGACCTTCATAGAGTTAGTGAGAGAAACAGATAAGCTTCCGGAGCCTAAATACTGAGTAAGAAGTACCTGCTCAGCACACCTAGGTGCCCCAGGGCCCCAGGTAAGTCTCCCGCCTCTGGGAGGCGCTATTGCTTCGTGTTTTTCTCCATAGGCTGTAGACAACCAACTCGCAAGGTCCCGTCCCAGTTGGGCCACAGTCTATCCGTGCCACTCCAGACACTAATGATCTAAACCTGGTTGTCTTGACTCAAAAAGAAGTGGTAACCCGGTCTGGCGGGCGGTGGTGAGATTCCTTCGGGTTGGTGGATGCAAATCGCTGCGCATCAGGCTGCAGTTGGGAAGCGCTCAGTGCAAGGGGTCTGTTATTATCTGCTTCGTTTGCTCCTCTGGGAGGCGAAGTGTAAGTTTAACGATGGGGGGCGGGGTGGGGACGAGCGCGCACGGTCGCCTGTGATCTCCTGGGCCAGTGAAGCGGGCCAGACCGGTGTCAGCGCGCGTTTATTGATGGCAGGTATTTGGGGAGTAATTGAGCGCGGCGGCCGGCCCGGGGCGAGAGTGGGCCTCCACGAGCAATTAAATGTGATTAGGCCAAGACCTTCGGGATCCAGCTGGGTGACTGATAACCCGGCTGCATTCCTGCAGGGCCCTCGACATCAAACGGGCGGGCGGCCGGCGGGGCGGGAGGGGCGCAGGACGATGTCCTCCTAGCCCCAGTCGCTCACTAGGGCCACGGGGAAGCCCACGGCCGGCGCCCCCCTGCTCAAAGGTCAGTCCTTTGCTCCCGGACAGGTGCAGCCAGAGAGGGAAAGGACCACTTGGCGAGGAGCCCCCCGCGCTCCGCGCAGCTCGAGCTGCACCGCTGACCCGCCTGGCTTGAGCGCCTGCGTCGGGCACCAGATCGCTGGAGTCGGAGAAGACCGGAAAGAGAACGAGGAGGGGTCGGCGGTGGGTGGGGTAGGAGATACTGGACGTGAGACAGACCACATTAGAAAATGGCAAAACATTGAGGGACGCAATGAAGGAGCAAAGTGTCAGGAAGAGAGGAGCAGAAAAAGGAAAGAATTTAAGGAGGGTATAAAAATAATCGTGGGCTGTAGGAGAGAAAATTAAAAGGCATAAAGTAGGACCGACATGAGAAAGAATGAAAAGGGGTAATAAAGGAGACGCAACAACAAAAAAAAGGAGGGGTAAGACCGGGGTATGACATATTGAGACTCCCCAAAGTGTGAAGCGAGAGAGAAGGCGGGATGAGGAGGGGCTGAAAATGAACAAAGTGGGATATCTCCCTGCATGAAACCCCTGAATCTGTACAGCCAATATAAAAAGAGCGAAAGAAAATAAATAAAAAGTGGGAGGAGAAGCAAAGGGTAGGAAAGAGAAATAAGAGACAAAAACATGAGGAAAGTGGAGGAGAAAGAAATACAGTACCAGGAACACAAAGACAGGAAAGAAGCGGCCTGGATCCCTCCGCCCCCACACGGTCTGCCTCACACCCAGCGCTCCATGCCCACTGCCACGCTCCCTGCTGCCGGGGGACCTGTCTTTTGTCCCCCAGAGCTTGACTCCTACAGCCAGCTCCTTCCCCTCTGCGGCCTGGGTGAGAGGCCACCCCACTCTAAATCCCCCTACTGAGCAATGGACTGCCTGCACCAGCAGCCTGGGCTCCACAAGTGGAGGTGCTGGGGGGTTCCTGGGTCCGTTGCCTCAGGATCCCAGAGCCTCCAAAGCTAGGGAACAGTTGCTGTCTGTGCGGACTCCTCAGACAGGATCAAAACAGCATGAAAGAAATCAGAGAGAGAACTCTGTCGTCGGCAGGAGCTGGACTTCTAAAACCCCCTTCCGCCCCCATAGGCTTCAATATTAAAAAACCCCCTAGGAGCCTCAGACACTGTATTAATTAGTGCAACCACCCATGAAAAGTTGGGTTTGGAGCGGCATTCTTTGCCCTGTGTGAAAAACCAAGTCTAATAAACAATTGTTAAGTTGGCCTGTTGCCGCTGGTAAATTACATAGCATTAAAAAAATAATGCTTTTCATATTAGGCACTAATTAAAGGTTGGGACAGCTTTAAAACAAGAGAGGGAGGGGGGAAATCAAAGAAAATATAAAAATGTTCTTTCAAGAGTTATGGGAGGTTAATAAAGTATGTCTGTTAGACTGAGCCTACTTTGCCCCTAGCTACAGCCAAACTGGAGCCACCACAATTGGGTCTCAATAAGATAATGATATTCCTTTCTCTGCTATTAAAAGCCTCCCAGTGCAAACTTAAAATGATTTATTTAATTTAGGAAATTATGAGGTGTAACTTCAAAGCCCGAGCCGTTAGTAATGGAAAATACCAGGTTGTTTAAAATTATAATAATAATTGTTTGGAGGACTCAGGACATCAAAGTGTTTTCATCAACAAATGCGGAGAGGTCGGAGGAGGTTGGAAAGAGTCAGAGGAGGTGGATGGAGTTTGGATTTGATTATTATGAACCTTATCAGGGCAGGACTCAGGATTCCTGCAGCCTAGTACTCTGCTCTGCTTTGAAGCAGGATATTTTGGAAAGTAGTTTTACTGCTTTTTATTTAGTTCCTAGCAGGGAGGAGGTGAGAGGGTGGCTGCGGGCGGCGGGGGTGGGGGGGGGAGAAGGGCCATAGGGAAGGTGACAGCAGGCTTTTCCTTCTCGCTGTGACTACTTTATTTCATTAAGTGGCTGTGTATCACCAATCTCAAAAGTGTTTTTTTTTTCTTACATAAAAGGGGGCAACAAGCACAATCAACTTCACCGACCAGGCCCTGCGATTTTGGGGAGGGTGTGTGTGTGACGTGGGTTCTTTTATAAATGAGGTTGATGCTTATTTCAAATCCAGCAGTGGAAAGAGAATGGGGGTAGCGGAATGGCCTCTCCAACCCGTGGCAAATGAGAGGCTTTTATAGCAAAGAATGGCCGTGGGAGTGTTCATTCGGTCAGACAAGGTTCTGCTCAAAGGCAGGGATCCTCTTTTCAGTCGGGTCAGGCAGACATTTCACTGAGAGCTCTCATCCCGGCCTGTGCTGCCTACCTCCTGCCACCCTGCCCTGCCCGGCCAGGACAGGCCTGAGGGGAGTGGGGGCTGAGCGCGGGGACCCTGTGATGGGGAACCTGGGATGCTCTGCCAGAAGCCCCGCACAGCCATGAGGGTTGCAAACCAGGACCAGACTCCAAATCTAGGTTGCATCGTTGCTGATGGGCTTGCCTTGCCAACTGTGATGCCCACCTCCTGTACTCGATCTTGGCCTGGATTCCCCTGCCGCTGCCTCCCAGCTCGGTGACCTCAGTGAGCTACACTCTGAGCCTCAGTTGCTTCAACTGAACCTCTTGGAAAGGTTCGTCACAACATGCGCACGTGCAAGAAAATAGCTAGTTCCTCACCTAACAGGGTCTCGGTAACTCCGTAAAAATGTGATTTGCTGCTTTCCGCCCCTCTTTGAAAACTCAGGACCCTCTGTCTGGAACGTTTTGGGCGAAAGCGTTTCAGGTGCGAAAGGGCAGGTGGTTTTGGGGGGCAGTGGAGCAAAGCGTCCAAGGAGCACATACTGATATTTTCGGCTTTAATGCGTGTCTGCGTGGATCCTGGGTGAGTGAGGGTGGCCTGCCGCCGCCGGTTGTAAGCCTGGCCCTCCGACACGCCTGGCGTTTGCTACCAAGCCTGACAGAGGACAGCAGGGCGGAACTCAGTCCAGGACAGGAGGGTACAAGGAATCCCAGAGCAGGGCAAAGGGCTCCTCAACGTGCCCACCCGTGCATCTAGTAGCACTGGCGGGCAATAATGTTGGAGCCTAAATAACTATTCAACCTCCGCTCCAGCCTCGGTTTTTTTTTTTTCCCAGGATCTGGGTCGAAGAGATGGTGGCTAGCCACCCACTGATCCCAGTCTACCCAACTCGCCATGCAAGACACACCCCGATTCTCCGAACCGCGGACCTTTCTTCCCTGAGGCAAACTGCGCCTTACCCCTGAGCCGGTGTTTCCAGATTGCCCACCCCGGCCAACATTGCCCGGGGCTGCGGGGTCGGAGCGGCGCCGGGAAGGAAGCTCGGTGGACAGGCTAATTAGGGACCCAACTTGGCGGCTGATGACGAAACCGAGGACTTTGGCTTTTGGAAAACGCCATTTCCCTTAAATGAATAAGGCTGGATTCGGACTTCGAGTTCAACAGGCTAAGTAGGACAGCAGGGGTGCTGTTTGGGTTAGGGTTACGACCCGGCGGCTCAGCTCCAGCGCAGAGAAAGCGGGAAAGGCCTCGATTTCCAGCACATCCTTGGTTTGGATTCTGCTCCTGTAGATTACTAGTGGCCCCCTAGGAGCCCCGCCACACAGGGACAGTTTCTGGTGCCCACCTGCATGTAAGGTGCCCGCACAATGGAAACCGGATGAAAGCGCCGGTCCTACTAGGTGCTTCTGCGCAGTTCCCCCAGCGCGGTTCCGCACTTTTTTCTAGGTTTCCAAAGTCAGGGGGCTTCCGTCCATTGGAAAATAGACCCCAGCAGTTATGACCATAAGTAGCTACTTCTGATTTATTTGTGAGACAGAAAACTGAATTTAAAATCCATCCTCAGCTTCCTCTACCCATCACCATTTTTACGGGCATTATCTCATAGCCCAAGCTCACAAACTTCCTGCCATTCCCTTTCCACTAATAGGGGCTTGAATGAACGACCTTTTCCCTTCCGACTCAGAATTTTTTGGAGTCTATCTCCCAGTAGGAGATGGCTCTGGTACACAGAGGCGGCTCAACATACTCCTGAAATGGCAGCTGGCATCCATCCCTCCAACCCAGTGGATTTAGTTACCATTTCCAAATGCAAAGAGCCATAGTCCCTTTTTCTCAGCTTTAAGGACCTGGTCCTGATACCTGCAAGATTTCAAGGTTTCCCATCCAGCATCGACAAACTACTCATTCTGGCAACCTCTCTTCCTCACCAGTTCTTTTAAATTCATTTTCCACTGTAGTTTGCAAAAGTTGTAATAGCAAGTCCATCTCTTTTCCATGAACAACAAAAGCTACCAGAAAACCATTTCAAAGTATCTCTATATTTTCAACTGCCCCCCAAACCTGGCCATAACTCTTGATTGATTTACATTAAAACAGTAATTAAAAGGATCGGCCCCCCGCCCTTATCTGGACAACATTTTTGAGCTAAGCCCAATTTAAGTGCGCCTTTTAAAATAATTATGAGTTGGGACAAATTTTACTGCAATAAAACAAATGTTTAATTTAATTCAGAATAAGAGATAAGAAATAACTCTTCAATAAAATATATAAAATTGTACAAGGCACCCTTTCAAAGGGATAGAAGTATATTGGGGGTGGGGGAGAGAGGAAAGATGGATAGGAAGGTAAAATACCAGGAAGCTAAATGGGCTGTTTGACAACACCATTTTTAGCAAGTCAAAACATGGCTTTACCCTCTGCCCCCAACATGTTAAAAAGTATATAAACTTTCCTAATAAGTTTAGCACATACAATAGGCACACACACACAGAAAGCATGATTTTTTCCCCCCTTCCTGGTTCTATTAAGTGTTCAGGAACATTCAGTATATAGTTAAATGGTTACAAGATACTCATTTTTTAAGCAGAAAATTACTACACCCCCCCAAAATCACCATTGCAATGTGAGAGGACTGACCTAGTATTTCACAGAAATCATCGATTCCTCTTGACGTGTTTTAATTTTTCACTCTCCAATTGCCTAAAATGTAGTTATTGAGACAGAGATTAGGAAGTATTCCTATTTTCTCCCCACTGGAAGTGTTCTTAGGATTATTTCATCTCCCTCTTATTGACCTTAAAAAAAGGTTACAAGTTAACTGTGTAGAGAGAGGGAGGAAAATTAGGGCCAAATATGGTAGCATTTAATGAGATTTTTCTGATGTACGTAAAATGCAAACATGTTATACAGCCCCTTCACTTGAAGAATTTCTCCATATCTACTTTCTATGTGCACTGTGTCTAATTCTAATATTTGTTTTCCATAAGCAAAAGTCAATCATCCTATCAAAATCAATTTTCATAAGTAATTTGTCTCCCCCTTTCAGGAAATACAACAAATGGACATACAGTCACTCTTCAGAAGGTGATCAATAGAAAAATGTATATATGTGTATAAATTTTGCCTTTCAAAATAATTTGCATTTTTATGTCTGCTGTATAAAAACATCTTATATTTTATTATATATATTTATACATAAAAACTGTCAGAGCCAATCTTTGTAAAAGGAGAAGGGGGTATCTGGAAGATTACGCCAAGAAAACAGGACTTGGTGCCAACCACCTAAACAAACTTTGATCTGTGTCGTGTGGCCCACAGCCTGGCTGCTCTAGCTCAAAGTGGTGCAAGCAAGGTTTGCACAGCAGGAGGACTGTCAGTGTAGCCTCCTTGGAGAGAAAGGGGAACCCTTTGAAACAAACATCCATCGTGGAGTCTGTCAACCTGGCCCTCCTTAGGATAGATGGTACATGCCATATCCGACTGGCGTGGCATAGAGTCCGACGGGAGGGATAGGAAGCACAGGTCTATGGAAAGGGTAGGATGTTCCATATATAGACGCTGCTTGGAGGGGCGAGTTGATGGGGAAGGGGAGACTGAAGCCAGAGGGCAGCATAGGTTTTGCAGCCATTTTCAGCTTTTCCAGTTCTGCCTCCTGCAGTCTTTTCGCCTTGGCCCTTCGGTTCTGAAACCAGATTTTGACCTGGGTCTCTGTGAGGTTCAGAGAGCTGGAGAACTCTGCCCGCTCTGCAATGGAGAGGTACTGTTTCTGGCGGAACTTGCGCTCCAGAGCTAGGAGCTGGGACGTGGTGAAGGGTGTGCGTGGCTTCCGATTGGTCTTGTGCTTCCTCAGGGTGCAGGTGGTGGGGCTCATATGTCCTAGAGGACAAAGAGGGGACTCGGTTAGCAAAGGTGGGCTTCTCTCCAGGTTGTTTGTGCAGATCTCCTTTCTTAACTGAAAACACTCGGCTTACACATACACACATATTTTGTTTCATCTTTCAAAAAGGTACCTCTGTAAACCATATTTTTTTGGTGGGAGGAGGTTAAAAAGGACCAAATTTAATTAAATAAACTGCTTCTTTAAAAAAAATTGCTCTGGGAATTTAATGGTGTCATGGAATGTTCTATATGGAAAACAAATAGCATTAGAGAGAAAAGAAATAGAATTCAAGCTCGAAACTCTCATAAGTCAAGGGTGAAATATAAAGTCAAGGGTGGTGAGAAATATAAAACTTCATGAATTTAATCCCTTGTCTTTAAAAGGAGAGGGCTCATGATTATCCCATACCTCCCCCAAGGCTGTGACAATCTCACACACACACACACACAAGGAAAATGAAGAAGTTATTACATACTGGGTTAGCTGTTTCCCTTGGTCCCCTCTCTGAACTGGGAAAAGTTGGATTGCATCAGCATATTTATGAAAAATAATCATGCAGATAAGGTCTGTGGTAAATTAATGGATGTGGGGGCAGACCTATGCAATAACCAACCACACAGCTGCCATTCCATGCAGTCTACAGATTATAAAAGCTGAACATCATTGTACAGATCTGGATGTGGGTTAAGTTTCTTGGCTGGGTGCTTCGGTAATATAAACTTTACTAAGACGGAGGGAAAAATTAGCTCGCCCATAAATGTACATGTCAGGGGAAATCATGCTGCCTCCGAATTGAGAGCACATGATGACATTTTAGTCATCTCCTCTACTCATTCTATGGTTTAGAGCAAATGTGTAAATGATTAGTTTGTCTCCTGAATTTAGAAGTGGGAATAACAAGCAAAATAAAAGTATGGCGGCAGTATCCAGACTCGGAATTTAAAATGGATTCAATTATAGGAAGTCATAGGGCTAGGATATGCTGGTGATGATTCTCCCGTCAACTCACTTCAGGCTTGTTTTCAGGGTGGGGGGAGGAGCGTACAGCCATAGGAATAGAGTGCTAAACAATTATGTTCTGCATTTGGCTTTTATGAGCTACCGATAATTTTCTAAATGCAGCCACAGTAGCAACTCCAGTGTGCTCATTGGAGAATGCCACTTTTCTTGTTTAGTTACTTTAGTGGCCCAAAAAAGTTTACACTTCATACTCCAGAGTGACATAGCACAAGTCCCAACCCAGCCTCCATTTCCAATGAGAGACAGATCTGTCCCAGTGTCACATTATTAACATCACTTTCCTGGCACAAAAATAAAATCAGTAGGTTCCCTAGTCAAAGAGCTGACATCTGGGAGTAAGATGGGCAAAAAAACTCCCATAAAAGTCTAGACTTTTGCATATGCTAATACCTAAGTAAGCTGGAGAGCAGAGGAGCCTATTTCCTCTTTTAAAAACTCGGTAACACTACTGGCACCATCCTAGAAAGCTTAGGAGAACCGCAAAAGTCTTACCCTTCCCTAACCTGGCCAGAATGAGAAGGAGCCTGGTCTCAGCTTGGACACCGAGCTCCTAGTATGTATACTACACTTATACTGTACTTCGCTCCCCGCTGTACGCAGGGATTTGAAGCATCTAAGCGCCTGGGCGGGGTAACTCTAGCTGCTCCGTGGGGCTGCACTGGAATTATGAAAGCCAGGCGATGGGGATCTGTATATCAAAGCCATAAAACTAAGTTTCCTTCCAGAGCACCATTCCCCACCCCCCCACCCCATTTTAAACTAGGCAGAGGAAGGATGCGATTACACAAGGCAAAACAGCATTTATCCTACTTCCTCTGAATAACAAAACCAGGCCCCTGGGAGGGTGGCTCCCTAGTTTCCAAGCTCTGTTGTGGTAGCTGGGCACTCTGGCCCACCCCAGTACCACCAGATCACTGGGCTCCCACTAGCACTCCCAGGACCAAAGTACCAAAAACCCTTCCCGTCTTAAAATGGTATCTTTTCTAACACTATTCTCTCCAGTACTTGTGCAAAGGTAATATCTAGGGTGCAAAGCTGCCTTCCAGAGAACAGAGAAACTACAGTAAAAGTCAGAAATGGTTTCAGGATTAGTGCGGAGTGGCCCCCTCCCCGACTAAGGATGCCAGGACTTCTGACCTTTGACTATCATTCCATTTAAGGCCTGAATCTTTGATGTGCTGCTAACATTGCCCCAGGCCTAAGAATACACATGCACTGGAAATTTGTTAATGTGTTCAGTCTTGATGTTTGTAAGCCTTTAGTCCACTATCAGTGAAATGGGTAAATCATACGTATTTCTCAGGGTGGCTTCTGAGTACCACATTTTAGAGTGCCAGAGACCTGTTACTTGGTAGGTGATCTTTAAATGTCCCCAAGCTTTTTGTTGGGCCCAAACTGCTGATCCCTCTGAACTCTGCTGAAATGTTCATCTGTTAACAAGAGGCCGGCTGCTGCGGTACAAAGGAGATCAGATAAGATAATATGGTGAAAAGTGCTGTAAAGCACTGTGCAAACTTGAGTTTAAATTCTTTGAGTCCTTAATCTCCTCGCCCTTTGAGTCTTTCAGAATTTCCAGCAGGGTGGAGAGAGACTGCCGGAGGGGACAGCCACTGACGCCTGGGTATAGGGTCTTGTTTTGTTCACAAAATATTGTGCACCTCCAGTCTTCTGAGCTAAATAATGGAAACACAAAGAAAGTTCTCTCCACCCACGGGCCCTCTCTCTCTCACCTTCCTTAAAGCTACGGGAGGGGTCTTTCAGGGAAGGAGACAGAAAGAAGAGCACAGAGAAATCATAAAGGCCAAGAAATGCACCTAAAAGGATGATAGGGAGTGGGACTCTCAAAATTAAGGATAGCTGCTACATGTACAGATCGCCACAGCTTCTAGAGATGGAGTGCAGGTGCACCTGGACCTGGTCTCTAGGGAGACAGGACAAGAAAGGCCAGGGCACTGCAATCAAGGGCAGGGCTTGGCCACAAGATCCCCGTGTCCAGTGTACGGACTGTCCCTGACTAGAGCCAAGCAAGTGCGGCCTGCATAAAAGCCTAAGCATCCACTTCTGAAAATGGGGGTGGACACTGCTTACAAGCCTCTTCCTATATTCTGGGGCGCTTGCGAGGATTCAGATCTGATGGGATAATAAACATCACCTCGTAAACTCTGAAGCCCTGCTGGAATGCTGCTAATTATTACTGTGGGCCCAGCCCGCTCCCAGCGAAGTGTAGAACTTCGCCAACCAGGCGCTCGCTGTGGTGGAGACAGGGTGACGTTTCCTTTCTGCTTCTGTCTGCCACCATCTATTCCTGGGATCTGGCTTCTCCACCAGCCGAGTCCCACGAAAAGTAATGATTTCCACTGAATGTCTGGTTACACTCCAACGACCTCATCTTTAAAATGGGAGCGCACTTCGCAGGGCTACGCATTTCAAAGCGCGGCGAGCCAAGCGGCCTCGCGTCTAGCCCTGACTTCTGCGCTCATTAAACGTGGACCCTCACTCCCCAGGAGAGACCTCACGGACAGTGGAACAGAAACAAGCCCAGTGGCCGGAGCACACGGCTGAGTGCTGCAGACTCACGCGGCGGGGTGACCCCTTAAGCCCACCTGGGGTTCGCTGCTCACAGCCCAGCGAGTCCGCCCTGGTGCTGAGCACTTTGCGCAGCGAGGGGACCCGGACAGGCACGGCACCGAGATTTCCCGGAGAGCGGCCCGGATGCGGACGGCGGGCTGATTTCCCTGGGTACCCGGAGACCAAGCACTACTCAGCTTGCGTCCCCAGCGTACAGTGAACCGGAGGGGGGCTTCGATCCCCGCCTGATCCCCGGTCCTCAGCTCCCGCCAGCTCCCCACGCCGCGTCTCAGCGCGGTCCCGACCTGGCGCGCACTCACTCGGCGGCGGCGAGTATCTGCCGGCTTCCTGCATCCACGCCGCCCCGTCTTCTGAGTTCTCCGACTTGACCGAGGCAGTCTCGAAGGGCTTGACCAGAGGCCCGGGACTGTGCGCCTCCCGGGCGCCGTGTCCCGGCAGCAGCAGCGGCCGCAGGCTGGCCCCAGCCGACGCGCTCTCGGCCGGCAGCGGAGACCCCGGCTTGGGCGGCTTCTTATCGGACATGAGCGCCTCCACGCTGAAGGGCAGGCTGGAGACCTTGACGCGGCGCTCCTCGGAGCCCCCCTCGGCGCCCCCCGGCCCGGGGCCGGGCCCTGCCACCATGGCCGGGCCCTCCTCATCGGACGAAAACAGCTCATTGCCTTTGGACGGAGAAGCCATGACTTCTCTGCCCCGCGTAGCTCCGGGCGCGCGACTCCGCTGGCAGCTCCGCAGCCGCGACACAAACTTTTTGCGGGGGAGACGGGAGGGGCGCGCTGGGAGCCGAGCCTTTCCTCCAAGGGGAAGTAGGAGACGCGGGGCAGCCAATCCGCGCCAGCCATGGTGATGACGCCTCAGACGCTCGCCTCCCATTGGCTCTTCCAGAAGAGGCTGGAGTTTTGTTTTTTTTTTCCTGTTTGAAATAAATTAGGAGTTAATTACAGGAGCAGTCAGCAGAGTTGTTATTAGGCGATCCCTCAAGGGTTATAATCACGCCAAAACTGAAAAGTCCAAGACGTAATTAAGGCCGATTATTTAAAGAGGAAGTTCGCTGAGTCCCATTTCTTCTTTCTTTGACCTCTCTTGAAAAGGCATCTCGTTCTTATCCCACTGTGCCCGTCCCACAGCCCGAACACGCTTAAAATCCGCAGTTGGTATAGCAGGATCGTTGATGAAGCTCCTACTATGCACGCAGGCTGGCCTGACTTTGCAGGTCTGGTAGACAGAGCTGAAAAGCGCGGGCCAGCGTCCTTGCTAAAGCAAGTAACAGGCGTGGCGCCGAGAAGAGCAGTGTCTTGTCAGCAAGTGCCCCACAGCCTCCGCTATTAGTATAACTCGTTCTTCGAGAAATGGGGACCAGAGGGGGTCTGAGAGGTGGCCAGGGGCTACCTTCCCCAAGTGACTCTTTATGGAGAAGTTAGCAGCAGCCAGGTCTCCTCCACTTGGACACACCGTGCTAAGCCCCCCGCCACGACGCCAGAGCACAGAGCTTTTGGAAACCAGAAACCTCGCGTGTCTCGGCCCCAGAATCTCCTTTCCGCAGAGATCCGCATCTGATTTTCGCCTCGAGACAACCAAATGCAAAATGTGTCCGTCAGTTTGAGTGTGAGCTTGCTTTGTGTGTGTATGTGCCACTGTTTGCTTTGAAAGGTGAAGGCGAGGGAGACAAGTCGCCCATAATAATATTCAGCACCTTCTTCCCTCTTCGAAGGCTCAGAAAGACCGAGTTCTACATTAGCACACCCAGGCCTCTGTACCTTTTGGGAAGCACATTTTTATTCACTCTACCTTGCGAAAAAGAAAAGAAAATGGAAATTTAAAAATGCATACATATCTCTAACCCACCCCAAATTATACCCTCAGTACTGAGCGCCAAACCCTCAATGATGCCTGTCTCAGCCAGGTCGTAGAGAACGCAGAGGCCTCGAATCTCTCCGCGGTCCCGCAGGCCACTGTCGCAACGCGTCCTTCAAGGCTCGCTACAGGTGGCAGCTGCTTTTTCCTATATCTGAACCATTACTCCCAGAGGAACTAGATGTGGAGCGCGTGGCTCGCTTGCTCGCGCACACACAATCAACTCTTCCTAAAGTTTCTAGAGCTTTGGAAGGAAATGACAGTGTTTTAAACTATTTAAAGAACCAAGGTTCGGAAGCTTGCTTCACAAACATTTGCCTGAAGTGAAACTGTTGGTCCCGGGAGAAGGAAAGAAAAAAAAATATCAGAATCTTGGGGGATAAAAACAGTCTTCATCGACCAGCTACTTCATTTTGATCCTGGGAAAGTTATAGAGTACAGAAGTTCTCACCATTATCTTCTAAAAACCTTTGGATGGTTTTTTGAAATAGGCTGTCGTCCTTCGTCTTCTCCCTCCGCTTCTCTTCTTCCCCTTTTTCCTCTTCTTTTAAACAAACTGGGATCTCAGAGAAAGTTTAAAGAACAACTATGAAGGCTATCTTGAGATGTATTTTCCCCTTGAGTCATACCTGATGATAGCTGGCTTGATATGCATCTCAAATACAGTACAGGTAAATCCAGACGAAGTTCTGTGCCTTCTAGATGCATGAGAAAGGTGCTGGCTATATAATTTGGAAGGAAATTTGAAATTCGTTTAGCCCTCAGATGCCAAACTGTACAAAAGTGTGCAACTTTCAGTGGAGCTGAACCCAGTCAAATGTTGTATAATTTTTCCTGAAAACTCATTGTTAATATTTATCAGCTTAGGGGCACAGGGGCTCATTTCTGAGAAGTTAGAAAATAAACATATTCTATGGGTTTGCTGTTATCTTAATAAACTTCTCTAAGATAGGAAAAAGTTTCTCTCCTCACTAGGCTAAAGTCTTGATGTTCAGGCAGAGAACAAAAAGTATAAAGCCAGAAAGAGGAAAATAGTAGAAAAATTTTTAAAATAGCTAAAATAATAGTCAGAGAGCCAGGATCTGGCCCTGAATAGGACAGGAGATAACCAGCCTGTTCGCCATACCCTCTGCCAGTCCCCACCCCACATTTTGCTGGGGCATAGACCTTTCGGGAAGCTTCTTCTTTCCGAATTCTCTGCTCCAGGGCTTCTGGGAGGAAGGCTGGATCCTCAACAGGGCTGCAGCTCTTTATGCGAAGCCCAGTCTGTGCATTCGCTCCCAAGGGCGGCTGGGCCTTCAGAATACTTTAGCACCTCTTCTGACATCGCGACCTTCGCAACCCTACTTTGTCATCATCGCTCTACTTTTTTTTTTTTTTTTTTAATCTCTAAAATGAGAAGTAATTCCTACCTGGGATGGGCTCTTGTGGTCATTAAATTCAGTAGGTTTCATAAAATAACCAGAAGGAGTAGGGGACCAACTTAAAAAACATTCTTGGACATTAAAAAAATTTTTTTTCACTGAATACTTTTACCCCTCCGGAATCAAAAACTAAGGCTCATCTCTCACCTTCATGGATCTCAAGGTTGGGACACTGTAAAATCTCCAGGGCCAAGAATTGGTTGGTTTACCCTGGCTTGAGTATAGTGCGTCATTAGGGGCCTCACTTTAACACCTAAGAGATACTCTGTAGATGCTTGTTTCCTGGCGGTGGTCATGTTTACGTAGCTGTAATATTTGCAAGTGGAAAAACAGGGTTCTAATCGGAACTCAGCCGCCACGAAGACCTAACTGCACAATGCTCAGAACTGAGACTTGTTGAGAAGTGCATTTGTTTCTTCCAACACCCCGCGTCCAGCGGAGATTATTGTCCCCATTTTACAGATGAAGCCCTAGAACAGGAAGCGTTAAACGCTCTGCCCAAGGTCACACAGGTAGAAGTTGGGAAACCCGCGAATTCCCCCGAATGCTAGGGCCTCTCCCCCGGGTCCCCTGCCCTCCGCGTCCCCTCGCTCCCCGGGGCTTTGCGCCCAGACCCGGCCGGTCGCGGAGCCGCTGCGCAGGCGCGCCCGGATTCCCCGGGCAGACACCCCTTGCAAACTGTGGAGCGCTGCGCGCAGACCGCAGAGTCTGCAACCGCGAGGACCGATCGCGGGATCCCGGAGGCGAGGAGGCGGAGGGGGAGGGGCGGCGAAGGGGGCTGTAGACGGGCCAGGGCTGCGGGCAGGCGCCAGGCGCGGGGAGATGAAAGGCGGGCTCGGGGGAAGGGGCTGCGCCGGGTGACCGGCTCCAGCCGCGCCGGGCGCCCCGCCCCCGCTGCCCGGGGCAGAGGCGGCTGCCTGCGCCGGAGCCGCGTTAATTGCTCTCGGCCCCGGCACTCAGCCTGCGCGGAGCCGGGACAACCTCGCTCCAGGAGGAATGACAATTCGCCCTAATGGGACAACCTCACTCCCAGAGGAGTGACAATTCCTTCTAATGGGCCGCTTGTTAGCGGCCTATTCTCCCGAACCCGGGTATCAGAAGCGGGCAGACAAGCGGGCGCCAACCTCCGCCAGGAATTCCACAACATTGCTCTCCACCCCCCGGACATTCGCTGTGTGACCTCGGGCACAAAACTGCTCCTCTCTGAGCTCGTATTTCTTACCTGTGCGCTATGGAGTTGGAGTGGGCAGATCCAACTTGAGTAGGCCAAACATGTTCCCGGGCGCTTAGAGAAGTCTCTCTGGGAGTTACGCAGCAGGGAAGCGAGGTAGCGGGATTCAGGGTCACCCTCTGGGGACGCGATTGTGGAATCTTGGAGATCTAAGCTGTGGGTTGCAGAGCCTTTGCCAACGCCCTACACGGCTTACTGAAACCTTGAACCCTGACCTTTAGTTGGCTTCCCACTTCCCAGTTGAAGTTGAGGGGAAGAGAGAGAGCGGCTGGGTTGAGTGGTAACGTCGGGCAGAGCCTAATTCCATCTACGCCCCAAGGTCAGCCAGGGTATGCTGCGGGAGAGTGATGTGAGGAGGCCACAGACGCTACCCCTTGGCGGGATCCTCCCCACAGCAGGTGTGAGGGCTCCCCAAGGGGAGGAGCCAGGGTCCTCAGCCTTCTCTGTATCTGTATTCAAACGCAGACCCCATTTCTGACCGTTTATCATCATTGCCTCTAGGGTTTCCTCTTTGAGAGAAGGAGGATACTAACGCCCAGACTACAGGGCTGCTACTGAAGACCAGTGCCAGCAGCCAGACCCAAAACCAGCAGCATGGCGCAGCCTTCAGCTTCACACGGCTTGGTGGGGTGGTTTGCAGTAGGGTTGAGCCATTTGTTTCCTGTGGGACTCAGGATAAGTCACTACACCTTGTGGGACCACAGTTGTCTCACCTGTACTAGGGCAGTTGTATACTATTATCATTTCTTAGATCATTATCAATATTTTTAAACCTCTTTTCCCAGTAGGTCCTTGTGGCATTGCACACCTCTAGGCTCCGGGGATTTGAGGCATGGAACTGCAGTTTTGCTCAGCCTCTGTTAAATAACTACCGATTTCTTGAGATGGAAGTAGATTTGCAGCTCTGTCGAGTGAAGGGTGAAGATTAAGGGAAAAGGAAGGGTTTAGATACACAGCAGGGAATACCTCTCCTCTCCCAGGCCCTGGACACACCTTCCTGGCAGCTTCCAGATCCCTCCTAGGACTGCAGGGTAGTTGCTATGAGCAGGGCCCTGGCAGAGAAAAACCCAGAAGGCTCCCTGGAAGAGGGGGTTCCAGGAAGCTGGGTGGCTGCAGCGTGGGGAACACTGCGGTCATCCAGGCTGGCACCTAGGGGATCTTGCCCGGCCATGCACGCATGTGTGCTCTGCACCTCTTGAGCTTACCCATCTGTAAAGCCCAAAAATCACTCAGACTGGGCTGGGTTGACAGGAAGGTGTTTGGTTTTGGTGCTAGGAATTGGACCCAAGGCCTTAGCAGTAAGCTGCACTCCCATGCCTGAGGTGAGGTTTTAATTGGATCGGTAACTGGTCCCTCTTACTCTTTGAGGCCCTGTGATATAGAGTTCCTCACTCCTCTCTGTAAGGAGAGAATTGAAATTTAGAACTTGATTACAGGTTTTTTTATTTTTTTACAATTAGAAAATACCTGGCAGAGATGCAAATCAGGGTTTGACTGATTCTTAAATTTATGTATTTCACCCAAGGCAGAAGTTGCTGCAAGTGGGAGGGGACACATCTGGAAATGCTTGCATCAAGCAAGAATCTACTATTCCCCTCTTCCTCCAGCTTGACAGATGGCTTATTGGGTCAGATGTGCGAGCTCACTAGTGAAGATACGCAAGGAAAGGAAAGGGAGCCTGGATTGTAGATTACCAAATAATTCCACAGGAATCTCCAATCTGTTTTATTTGGTGACCTCTGCATCCCCTCAGCTCTAAAATGCAGCAGACGGGGAATAAGAGAGGAAGGGAGAAGAAAGCTTAGGGAGTTCCTTACTGGACATAATTATATTTTTAATTACGGAAAATAGAATCTCTTTTAGTGGGTCTGCCCCCACCCCTTGCTGGAGGGAGAGTGAACAGGATTTGCTTCACCTGGAGAATGAGGACAATTAGAAGCAATTATTCCAAATTTTGTTAGTTATTTCTAGAAGAGGGGCTGAGGTTTGGGGTTGGGCCACAGGCTTGGGCCAGCCCTGGGAGAAGGGGCTGCTGGTCCAAGTGGGTAAGAAGAATGAACCCTAGCTGCGAAAATAGGAGAACTACAGTTTGGGGCTGTGGGTGGGTGGGGGGCAGTTGCATGTGCTTAATAAGCATAGGACCCTGGATTTGCTATCCACCAACCGCTATTAAAAACAAAACAAAGACAAAACTGCCCACTTTGAATTTGGTGCACCTGAACTTTGCCTAAGGCAAGGGGCTTTCACATCCAAGACCTCATTGCTTAGGATCCTCCTCCCTCCTCCTCCCTCCCTGCCTCCACCTCTTTAGGTCTGTAGGGTTCCTTTCACTACACAGGTTTCTGCAGCTCAGAGAGACCCGGGCACTTCCCTATGGCCTCTAGGGAGGTATGCAGCCACCCTGTGCCTTTCATCCTCAGGAACCCACTTCAGATCTGGGCACACAGGTACCTAATGTGGGGGGTGCAGGATTCATCACATACACCCAGTGCTGTATCCAGCACCCAGGGAGCCTCTGGCACTGCAGATGGTCTATAAATATTGATTGAATGAAACAATAAATCCAAGTTGTGGCTGAGACTACAGGGATCACTGGGAAGTTATTTCTCTTATTTCTCCAGTGTCTTTGGCATCCACCTTGTGTGGTGAAGGCTAGTCTCTGTGTTTTAAGAGTTGGGACTGATGTTGGACGGGGAAAGACGATCCAGGAGGAAGAGGGTAGAATTAAACTGTCCATTGGGACAAGCTGCGTGTTCATTCCATCTCAGATTCAAAAAGTTACTAGCCTTTCTGTTATCACACTCCCCTGTAAAGAGCTACTCGCTTTACAGAGGAGGAACGAGTTGGGGAAGTTGTCACCTGCGCATGGTCATGCAGCATCAAGTAGCCCAGTGGACATTCACCATTCAGGTGAATGGACCTCACTCCAGAGCTGGTTTCTATTTCTCACTCTCTGGATGGCATTTCTTTTCTTTCTGGTTTAAAGTAGCCAGAGCGACTCAACACTGCACTGTGATCTTTACACTTACTTTAGTAATGTTTTAACTTTACTGCCTTTCTGGATTTTTAAAGATATGTTTCTAAGATGTAAAAAGACCCCAAAGTATTTAGAAAAATATAAACTGATCAAGTGCGAATTTCTGAGCCTGACAATAGCGGTTGGTGTTATTGAGGACCTAAGTTGTGCCAGGCACAGCTCTAAGCACAGGACGTAGATCAACTGATTTAATCTTCACAACCACCTTATTTGGAAGACGCTATTATTATGTTCATTCTACTGAAAGTTTTGGGCCGGGGATATAACTCAGTGGTATAAGCACCCGCCTGGCAAGCACAGGTCTTGAGTTCGATTCCTGGTACCAAAAAACAAAACTGAAAGTTCTGATTCCCAGGGGCTGGGGATTTAGCTCAGCGGCAAAAAGCGCCTGCCTCGCAAGCGCAAGGTCGTGAGTTCGGTTCCCGGTACCGGAGAAAAACCAAAAAAAAAAAAAAAAAAAAAAAGAAAGTTCTGATTCCCAGACATACAAACTCTAGATACAAGGAATTTCATTTTTAGTTGTGTATTTGTAAAGAGTCCATTCCCTCTCCATTCTCTCACCATCCTCCATGCCTGGGGAAGAATAGATACCCATTTGTCTAGGAAAAAGGAATCAGAGCTGTGAGTAGAACTGTATACGAATGGCAGTGTAATGAAATTTACGAGGGCCGCACACTTTAAAAACTGACCTTTTTCATAGCAATACTACTGTTCATAAATTTAATACGCATGTATTGTAGTTTGATATAAGCAGCATGTTTTCCCTTTGCAGCCTTGCCACACTTCATGGCATTTTGCAAATGGATCTGCAAACCTCTGAGGGCAGGAGGAGAGAATGCCTCCAAAGGACACAGACCTCAGATAAAAAGCAGGAGTCCTGAGCTCCACATGTCACTCCCTCGCTGGGTGACTTTGAACAGGTTCTTCTGCTCTCTGGGGCCCTTGTGCCCCTCACTGGCAAAATCAGAAGGTTTAGTTGCCTTTCATGTCTGTTCTGGTTCTGCGGTTCTATGATAAAGGAGTGAGTGAGTGCCTGAAAAATTCAGCCTGCTCCTTGTTCTGGCTACCATCGGCTGACTAAGGTTTCCAGGAAGGTGGAGGCGCTGAGGGTAGAGATCGAAGGCGTCAGACTGGGTAGGCTGGAACCAAGTTTTATTCTGTACCAGCTGTGTGTCCTCCGGCAACTAAGTCCCTTACTCTCGGTCCAGGCTCACTCTCTCCACCAGAAAATAGGGGCTAATAATCCCTATTTCCAGGGGTTAGAAGGATTAAATAGGATCATGGATATAAAATTTAAGGAGCACAATTAATCCTCTCCTTTTGCGTGTTGCTGGTCTCTCAGGTGAGGAAAGAGGAAAGTATCTGAATCAGCAGATAAGTGGACAGGGAGGAAACGAGGTGGATCATTGTTAATGATCCAATTAGAGCTAACACTGTTGGTGTGGACAATTGCAAAGAGGCTTACGGAAATCACGCTTGCTAAAAGTCCTCCGGGCCTTTGGGCAACACAAGCAAACTTTGCCTAAGCTGCCACACAGGTCTTGCTTGAGAAATGATTTTGGAGAGCCCCTGCACCCAGTAAGGTTGAGGCACGTGACAATAAAGTGATTTCCATTTGCAGAGATCTGTAAATCCTTCCATTATGTTCAGGAGCCTGTCCTGGTACAACGTTAACACTTCCACAATGACTGCTAACATCCCTGTGGACAAAGTACTTGGCTCCCGCCCTCAGGAGCCATGGCATCGGGCTGGAAAATGGCAAGAGTGTTTGCTTCCACTGTACTTATTTTCTAAGCATACTTCTCTGTGATTTGCTAAGTCATAATATGTCATAAGTTTCACATCGCAAGCTTTTTGTTGTTGTTTTAAAATAAGAATTTATTTAAAGTTAAACATTAATTGAAAAACAGCCCTGTTGTTACTGGGGTAAGGCCAACAACCGTGATTGTTCTCAGACAAAGGAACAATCATGTAGGTGGATGCCTGAAATTTGGGTTGACACTGATTTACAGGACCGAACACAGCGTTTCCAGCAGCACAGAATCTAGTTGGAATCCAGCCCCACCTCCTCCTCGCTGGATGGCCTTGGGCAAATTACTTCCCTTCTCTGAACTTTGGCTCTCTTATCTGGGCCACAGCAATCACTGTGACCTCCCAGCTTTTCAAGAAGAATTTACTGTAGAGATAATTGAGGGTCATATTATTATTATTCTTGTTGTTGTTACGGAGATCACAGAAGACACAGAAGCATTTGCTTGGAAGTATGAGATTGTCAGTATTACTAGTAAATAATGACTAGGGGAATTTGGTCAAAATACAAGTTTATTTACCCTGGATTCAGTTATCTACTAGCTTAGCAGTAATTGCAAAAGAGGAGAGAATTCTTTGAAAGCTGAGTTCTGTTTGAAAGTCACTTACCCAGTGTTTAACCAGCTTACCTTCAGTGGGTGGATGCCTGGATTGCTGTCCTCCAGCTTACATGTCACAGAACTCACAGTGTGTCTGTACTCCACAGCTAAATTAAGATACGTCTAAGTTGCAAAGAAGGCAGGGAAATACTTTTACTTGTCCTTTTCATGAAGAATGAAATGTTTTGCCTTATATCCCTTTTTTGGTTCCTTTTGTCAATCTTTCCTGCTTCCCTGCCTTCCTCCTCCTTTCCTGGGGCAGCTGTGTGTGGAATTCAGGGCTACTCAGATTCCTGACTTGAGACTCTCCAGTTTGGTTGGGAGGTAGCTTGGGTAGAACACATTCATAGCACAAATGAGACCCAGCACTGCAACAAACAAACAACAAAACCAGAACATCCAATGCACTCTGGGAGGCTGAGGCAAGAGGATTGCTGCAAGTTTGAGGCCAGCCTGAACTCTGCAGGGAAACCCTGTTTCAAGGTGGGGAGTTGCTTGGGATATAGTTCAGTACAGTGGCCCTGAGTTCAATCTCCATAATGCAAAACAAAACAAACACAAAAAACAAACAGACGACACAAAACAAAACCTAAGAATCTCCCACTCCAGTGGAAATTCAGAGGTATCAAGCACCCAGTTACCCAAAGAGGTGTCAAAAGGGCTGTGCCAAAGCCAAGTTCATTTTATACCGTCCTCTTCTCCTGCACTGTCACAGTGTTGACCTGAAGACAGCTTATTCAGCTTTTCATTAGTTGCTCATAGGTAAAGTCAGGGGACTTTCTACAGAAATCTGGAATTCTGACTTCTCCGCATCCCTCTGAGGTGAGCATTCCTAGTGTGTTCGAAAGTGCAGGATCCCTTTAGGTGGGATTTGAATGCTCCAGTCCCGACTGGCTGGGGCTTGGAGAGTGGCTCCCACCACAGGACACAAAGGAATGAATGGGTCTAAGGTGTTGCAGATCATGCAGTTCAACCTGGGGAGGCCGTGAAGGCTGCTTGGAAGATGTAGCATTTAGGTTGAGCTTTGAAGGATTTTGCCAGGTTGAAAAAGGGGAGTTTCCTAGTGAGCAGGGCCATATGTGAAAAAGTGGGAGAACTGAAATGACCTGTTCTGTGTGTTTGAATGACAAGAGGGTGTGGAGAAAGTGTACAGGGGGTTGCAACAGGCTAGGGCGAGGTACAGAGGGAGCTGGGCCTTTGAGACTTGCAGAAAGAAAGCAAAAGTCTTCCCTCCCCTCATCTCCCCTCCCCTCCCTTCCCCTCCCATTCGTTCCCTTCCTTTCCCTCCCCTTTTTTTTTCTGTCACCTTCTTTTAAATTTCTTTTTTAGAATTTCAGAAGCAATAGGTATTCACCACAATCCTGTAAACAAATCAAAGATATGTAAAGAGTGAACAGTCTCTCCATCTTCTGGCCAAACTGCTGCCCAGCATAACTAATGTTAACAGCCTCACGTACATCCTCAGACACTCCTATCTACACACAAATGCAAAACAGCACACAAAATACCCAAAGGTAGGAAGTGACGATGCCTTTGTGTGTGAGTGTGTGTGTGCACGGATGCATGCCAGCTTGAGTGACGTGCTACTCTATCTCTCCAACTTGCTTTTCTTGTTTAATTCGTATCCCAAGCATCTCATCACGCCATTAGATATAAATCTAATCTGTTCCTTCTCTAGTCCACCCTAGGGATATATTACAAGTCATTGAACCATTTCCTTGTCGATAGAATTTATGTTTCGTCTAAGTTTTTACCACTACCAATAATTCTTGGGGCAGGGAACGTTTGCCCACCTTCATACTGGAACTCTTATTTTTAAAGGTTTACCTTCTCAAACTGAGATTGCTGGAGCCAAGTGTGTGTATTTTTAACCTGAACAAAACCTTGCTGGACTATTTTGAAAAGCTCTGTTCCCATGTGCATTCCTATCAGCGGTGTCCAGCTTGCTCTCCCTTCTGCCAGCACTGGAGATCACTGTTTGAAGAAATGGAGCGGCTGAGTGTCCTCAGCCTGCAGCCTGCCCTGTTGGCATGGTGGGTCTGAGTACTCAGAGATGGAGAGTGGCCCAGCTTCCTGCTGTCCACCCAGCCCCTTCATAGGGAATCTGCTATCATGCTCCTCAGCGGCCAGCTACCCCAAGCCTTCTGCCTTCAGAATTCAATTTCAGAGCAGCAGCCCACTTAGGTCAGAAGAAGTGTCCCACTCCATGTGCTTAGGGCCTGGCTGAGTGGGCCAGGGAGGTAGACAGTCGTACTTCAGTACAGGGCAAGCCTTGGGCATGCACGCAGCCTTGCCAGCTAAGTCACTGGTGAGGTTGCAGTGCAACTGGATAATTAGCAGCATTGTTTCATCTAATCCTAAAGGAGTTTACAGTTTAACCCACTGCGTTTGAAAACAAGTATATCAGATGCATGAATAGCACAACGGCAAAGCCTGGACTCCTAGGAAGGGGCTGGGTGGACAGAGGCTGAAGTTGGCCCATAGGTTCCTGTTGATGCTCCTGGGCAGCCTAAGTGTGAGGATTTTCTTCTGCCTTCTGCTCTGTTGCTCTGCCTCCGTTTCTGCCTTTTGCTCTGTCTTTCTCCTCAACCCCTGGAAGTGAACAACAGACTTACTCTCTCACAGGTCCCTGTAGTGCCTTTGAGGCTCCTGGGAAATTCTGAACCAACTTGGTCAGAAGAGTCCCCTGGCTGTGTGGAGGAACCAGAGATTGTCATTGGCACAGGATATCCTGACCAGCCTGAGTGTTTACTCAGCTTTTAAGTGGTCCAAGAGAGTGTGCTAAGTCTTCTTGGATAATGGATCCACCTGACTTTGTAATTAGCTCTGTTCTCTAAGCAGCAGAATGTGGGCTGAGAATTCTATCTTTGGTGTGACCTCTTAACTGATTCTTGAGCAGTCATATGAATCTCTAAGCTTATGGACACAAACAGAAGTATTTAACAATCTTGGGCATTAAAATATGAGAGGTAGAATGGAAATCAATTACCTGTTCTGACTTTGACAATGGATCCTAAGGTCAAACACCCAGGTCTGTTCTTTGAAGAAGCAGATGATGTCTGTTAGTTCATCAGCTCTGTCCTGGACAGCGCTGCTAGGAGATGAATAGAGGCCAGAGTCAGACAGAAATGTGGAGCTATGTGACCCTGGGTATGTCACTTAACCTCTCTGATCCTCAGTTTCCTCCTCTTTAGGATGGGAAGTAGCAATTCCAACCTCGAAGAGTTGTTGAGAATATCCAGTGATGAACCAGAGCAAGCCCTTGTCTGTTCCCGGCACCTAGCAGACACTTAATAAATGGAAGTGACAGTTCTTGAAAACCATTGACTGAAATGACTAACAGAGGCCAGCTGACGATTTGCGGAGGAGGAGGAGGGGTGATGGGAATTGTTTTCCGGGCACACCCTCCTCCATTTCTGAGGCTGGCTCTTGGTTACCTAGGCGATGCTGCACAATGTGAGCCCGATGCCACTGTGCGCAGCTGCCCGGCTCCTCATGCTTGTGTGCGCTGCGCATGATGGGGCCGACCTGGCCACTGGTGGACACCAGCACCAAGTCGGCTCTGGCTACTGCAGAGGTTGTGGGGCAAAGGGCTTCATTCCCACAGTGACAGGGAGTGCGAAGGCGGTCGGTGCAATATTAAAATAAACCATCGTAAATAATATTTTAAATAATAATAATTGATGCAGCAACAACAACAAAAAGCAAAACTGAAAACCTAAAGCCAGTCAGTGCCAAGGACAGGGGAGTTCCCCTGATGTGTTTATAAACATAGGAGAAAAAGAAATAAATAAAGGGAAGAGAGAGAAGCAGCCCAGAGCATTTTCTGGGCTCACCCCTCTGTTCTTCCCAGAATGTGTTTCTCATTACAAGGGGGAAACACAGGCCACACATGGGCAGAAAGAAACTATGCAGACAGGAAAGTAATTGGGGGTGTCAGGGTCGTGGGATACATCTGCAAGTTTGTTCTCAAATGTTCCCTCACTTTCATAATAAATTTTTTTTTTGAAAATTAACTCTAAGTTGAAGTCAAATCACAACTTATTCGGCTGCGATTTCCTGTAGGATGTGCCCTCCCATTACTCCAGGAAAAGAGTGTGGTAGTTTTGATCTTGATCTCTATTCTAAAATCCATTTCATGTCCATCCTACGTGGATCGGGTTGACTTAGAATTTGGACACTTGCTTCAGAAAGGCTTTCCTTCCTGGCCTGTTGCAGCACATGTGAGGAGCAGACATAGAGGGACTGTAGGCCACCACCTCAGAGCCCTGAACTGTCAGCTGGGGCAACTGAGACTCACAGAAACCAAGCTATTCGCTTAAGCTTCACCAGCCAGTGTCACCATGACTTAGGTTCCAAACTTCAGTCCCCTGAGTTTGAGTTCTTTTTCAAACACCATGACTGGAGCCAAAAATAATTCTTTTTCTTGGAAAATGCCCCCTGCTAGAGTCTCCCGGGCAATATGGGGGACCCAGATAGCAATATTTATATCCCAGTTCTAACCTGGGACTGTGGGACACTCTTACAACTTGTAAAGGGAGCCCACACATAAAAGTATCTCTGTGTTTCTCCATCCCTTCCTCTCATTCTTTTGTCAATCATGCATTCTCATTGTTATGAAAACTCAAATGTCATAAAAGTGATGTGGATAGAAAACAAATAAAGATCTGGGTTAGAAGGAAAGCCCAGATTCCCATTATCAACAGCACTGACTCTTTGGTAAATATTTACCTAATCCAATTCTTCTTCCTTGCTTCCCTTCGCCTTTGACAAGAATGTTCCTCCATCTCGGCAGCCACAGTGGCCCTGTTGGAACAGACGACGTTCAATGTTTCCATCATAAGGCATGTTTTTCTGGGGTTTATTACTCAGCTGTAAAAATGTGCTCTAGGCAAAAACTTGGCATATGAAGTCTCATCTCAGAGGTAATTGGTGGGGATTTTTTTAAAAAACTTTTTTCTTCTTTTTACAGACAATCTTGGAAAGGGAAACAAAAAGGTCAAGAATTTACTGTTGGAATCTACTGGTTTTGCCCCCATGGGTTTTTTTTTCCCCTGTTGGTTCGGTTTGCTCTGTATTATTTTCAGACTCCTCTAACTAGACATTGGGAGGGAAAGTCATAGAGGCTTTAATAGCAGGCATTCATTTATTTTTCCTTCCACAAAGATTCACTGAGTGCTTACTGAGTACCCAACACGGTACTAAGCTCTGGAAATACCACGGTAGGAGAGAGTGTCTTGGTTCTCACAAGAGTGCTGCCTACCCATGCTCACACATAAATCCCACACTTAAGAGATGGGATAAAATTTCAGTTTGTAAGGGTTGAGGATGTAGTTCAGTGGTAGAGCACTTGCCTAGCATGAGCAAGGCCCCGGAATCACAACATTTCAAGTTGTAGTTCAGTGGTTGGAGTAGACATAAATCAGTGGAAGGTAGAAAGCTGGGGTCCTTACTTGAGATAGGCTGGCTTGGGAGGGCCTTCAGGAAGAGGGTGAGGCTAAGCAAGAGCCACATGAGGTCTGGGGAGGGGAGAGAGAAAAGCACATGCAATGGCTAAAAGGGGCATGGTGTGCCAGAAGTGCACAAGGAAAGCTCCCTGTGCATATTGCTTCAGGACTAGACTGAACTAGACTGAACTGAAGGGAGGAGCTAGGAGGAGATGCTCTGGCAGAGCTCGCGGAGGGATTTCAGCAGGGATCACCCAGGTCACGGCACCCAACAGAGTTGCTAGCAATCCTGAGTATTAAATTCCGGGGTGTGCCCTCGGTACTTTTCTTTTAAGTATAAAGGGAAGTCATGAAGGGATGCTGTGAGAGATGAGATGCTGTAACTGTGTCTAGAAGATCCTTCTGGCCTGTATGTGGGAGATGGATGGGAGGGAATCAAGCGAGCAAGTCAGGAGACCATGAGACGGGGCTGCTGCCGTACGTACTCCTGTGTGAGTACTGGGCAGGGTGGGCTGGAGCAAGAAAGCAGCAGGGATGGCAGGAAAGGTGTGGATTCAAGGGTGGCTCCTGGGAAAAGTGGACAGGAGCTACTGCGTGGTGGCCTGGAGGGAAGGGGAGGAGGTTCAGGGACGACCTAAGGGTCCAGCTGGAGTCCTGGCTGAGTATGTGGTCATCACTAGGGGCAGGGAAAGGGCAGGAAAAGGGAAAGGAGGAAGGGGAGTTGAGAACAACTTCCTGGTTTCTGGCTTGGCCCCCTGTGTTGTTTGATGTTGAAGGATGTGAAGGAGGGCAGTCTGCACTGGCCATCAGCAAGTCCAGATCCATCTCTGCCATTTTCTAGCTGGGCAACCAGGGGCAAGTTATTCTGCCTCACTCTATCTCAGCTTCTTATTCGAAAACGTGGGACTAATAATAGAAGCCGCCTTGCAGATCATTGTGAGCATCCAATGAATTCATCCATGTGAAGCACCTGCCCAAGTTGCCTTGGAATAGAATTCTTCTCTGAATATGGAATCCTTCCCTGGGTAGGTGCTTCTGGGGCAATAGCCCTGTGAGCTTACTCTCTGCTGGAGAGCACAGCTATTCAAAAAAGAAACAGATGATAACACACTGTGACCATAGCCCTGGAGCAAAGGAGCAAGGTCTTATGGGAAAGAATCACAGAGGGGACGGAAAGTTTGCACGGGTGGTTAGGGAGGCCAGGCTTAGGAGACTACGAGGCAATCTGTGGGTGCCATCAAGGAGAAGAGTGTGTGCAGGTGGGAGTCACCCCAGATCAGGGGAATAGCTGAAGGCCCTGAGTTAAGATCCTGTCTTAGGAAATGAGAGCCTCCGCGTGTGTTTGGAGTAGACCAGGCAGATGGCAGTGTGGCAGGAGAGGTGTCAGGCCCAGAGGCCCAGGGCCCTCTCAGCCCTGGTAAGGAGCTGAGATTTAATCTCATAGGAAAGAGACACAAGTGAGATCTTCAGGTTGGGAGAGAAAAATCTTTTATTTTATTTTATTTGTTTTTTTGTCTTTTGGAGACAGGGTCTCACTATGCAGTTCAGACTGGCCTTGAGCTCACTTCGTAGCCCAGGCTGGTCTTGAATTTACAAAGATCCTCCTGCCTCAGCCTCCCGAGTGCTGGGATTACAGGTGTATGCCACCACGCCCCGCTCTGTCTTATATTTTAAACAACCACTTGTGTAGCTTTGTAGCAGGCTGGGCTGGGTGTGTGTTGGAAAGCAGGGAGTGCAGCACCAGGTCCCAGTGGGTTCCGAAAGACTGTGAAATGGAGGTGGGAGCTACAGTTCTGGCAAGAAATGATGGTGGTGTGGAAGAGGTTAGTGCTTTGGAAGGCAGAAAAAAGTGGATATGTCTAAGAAGGATTTGGAGGCAACTCCTTTTCTACGAGACAGCCATCATGATTTATTAAAAATGAGAAT
Organism: Chinchilla lanigera; assembly: GCF_000276665.1. Taxonomy (NCBI): domain Eukaryota; kingdom Metazoa; phylum Chordata; class Mammalia; order Rodentia; family Chinchillidae; genus Chinchilla; species Chinchilla lanigera. The sequence goes on along the minus strand of NW_004955408.1, from coordinate 27,306,866 downwards.
GTGATTCTATCACTGTTTTGCTGAAATCCCTTCAATGGTTCCCTAGTACTCCTTTGGGAATACCCATATTTCCTGCTTCATCTGCCTGGTCAGTACCATTCTGCTCTGTAATCCTTCGCTGTGCCATCTGTGACCCAGGGGCCTTGACTTTCTCTCAGATCTCAGGTTGTACCTTGAATCTTTCCACCACAGGACCTTGGCACATGCTGTTGTCCTTCCACACCCCAGAAACTTCTTCTTATTCCTCTCCAAGCCCCACTCCCAACCTCCCTACCTCTCTCTTTCTACTGTGAAGCATAATCCCCTCCCTATTAGCTGGTGCTCACTGCAGGTATTAAAATATAAAGTTTTACTGGGCTTCTTGTGTTCAAGTAAACTGATCAATAAACTCTAGTTTATCCATCGTTTGCAATGATCTGCAGCCCTCTGTAGTACTCCCTGTTCTCCCAACTCCTGATCAGCACTGTTAGTGAGCTAGGCTGGGAGAGAGCCGTGGATGCTGGGATCCAGGGATGCTTCAGACTGCGCTTCACTTGCCTTGACATTCAGCGAAGGCCCTGCGGTTCCGAGAGTTCATCGCTTGCCTGAGGTCACTCATCTCTCAAGTGGTGGAGTGTGGTTTTGTAGAGTGGCGTTCGGTCCTTGGTCTGATGGAGGCTATGTCCTTACTTTGTCTACCAGGTTGGATGCCCCCTTCACTGTACATCCGGGCCTGGCACCTCCCCTCACTGCTGGCTACGTCGAGTCAAGGGGTGAGTCTGGTGCCTGTCTTTCCAACTGAAAATCCACTGTCCTTGGCAGAGCTCAGCAGCTGCCTCCCACCGGCCTTTCAGTCTTGTTGTGCTGAACCAGGAGAGAGGGGCTGCCTTTCCAGCTGCGTGCTTGGCTGCCTCTCAGAACCCAGCCCCTCATACTGGAATTGACTGGTGAAGCAAGGCACAGTAAGGCACAGTAAGGTCACGGTCAGTTCTCAACTACCTTAATTCTCAACCATAGCCTCGAGAGCCATTAAATGTAGCCCAGTCAGACCCTGTGTGGTTTACCCTTGTCAGAGGAGACAGGGAAAAAGTGGGCTCAATCTCATGGTATATATGTGTAACATGAACCATAGACACCTAACCCTGGGGACCCTGGGCCTCAATCCAGTGCCTGCTCTCTGCACCCCAGGATGGGGCTGCTACTTTGTTCTCTGAGTTCAGCCTTCTAGGTCCATAGCTTGGGCGTAGGCCCTTCCCAGATGCCCATGAACTCCACCCAGGTCTGGCTGACTGAGAGTCCCGGTCCTTCAGTCCCATAAGCCTGTGCCAGGGACCAAGGTGCAGCTCAGCCCTGGCCGAGAGCACTGCTTGCTGGTTCCCACATACCTGTGGCAACAGTCCTGCCCTCTCTCAACCTGAGACCAGTAAATCAGAGCTGTAGGGGTTGGGTTCATGAATCTGTACTTGTAAGAGTTTTCTGGGGGGGATACCTTTAAAACAAATACAAAATAAAAGCCCACAATAGAAAACAACGAGAATTTAGTTATGGAAGAGTAAAAAAAACTCCTTAAGAAACAGAAATAGTAAAAAAAAACACACAGCAAAACAAAAAGCAAATCAAAATCTCCCACAAAGCTGCAAAGGCAATTGGCAACATAAATGCCAAAACAATAATGTGTGTGTGTGTGTGTGTGTGTAAAATAAAAAAAAGAATGTTATCTGGCAGTTTGCAGAAGTAGAAATAAAAAGTGACTAAATATTTACAAGAATATCTAACCTCTTTTGCTCTTTTGTAATTAAAGCATCGTAAGGGAGACAACTCTGGTGTTGTCTGTGTCCTAAACATGCTGTCAGTAAGATGAAGCATGGCAGAGAGGGTCAAGGGACAGTTACTTCCTGGTCCTTCTGTTGGGATTACACTGGGTGCAGACAAACATCAGTGTGGCAATGTCTAGCAAAGGTGAAGCGGACATGCTCTTTAAACTTACAGTGTCCCGGTCAGCATTCATTTACCTGCAGGATCTGCTCACAGAAGAATGGAAAGAACTATGCCCAGGGATATTCATAGCTGTGTGCTTGTGATAATGAAAAGGATAAACAACTTACCTGTCCTCACTAGTCGATGCTTGCTAAGTAAATGATGACCCAGTTCTACAATAGAATACTAGGACTAAGTGATCCCTGTTATAAATAAAAGAGATATTTATTTTGCAGGTGTTTGTTGAGCATCTTAGGTGCTCGGTACCTCTAAGTGCGTTCAGGGTGTGAAGGATCAAAAGGGAATCACACAGACCAAGTCCTTGGAACTGGTAGTTTCAGAGGAGACCAGGTGATCCCACTCCTGTGTGTAAATCCAGAGAAAATGATACCCATAAGTCATAGAGACACCTGCACTTCGGGTTTATAGTGGCATTATTCACATTAGCCAAGATACAGAATAACCCCTGTCCACCAGTGTATGAATGGATAAAGAAAATATGGTACATATACACCAAGAACTACTATTCAGTCACAAAAAAGAATGAAGCCTTGTCATTTTTAAAATTTTTAATTTTTTGAGAGAGGATCTCACTACATAGTTCAGGCTGGTCTTAAACTCACTATATAGTTCAGGCTGGCTTCAAACTCGAGGCACTCCTCCTGTCTCAGCCTGCTGTGTGCTGGGATTATAGGCATGTGCCACCACACCTGGTTGTCTGTTGTTTCAGACATTGTGGATAGAACTGGGGATTAAGTGACGTAAGCCAGGTATGAGTGTGTTGATCTCACTCATATGTGGAAGTAAAAGTGTTGATCTTGGGGTAAGGGATGTAGCTCATTGGTAGTGTGTGGACTTAGCATTCACAAGGCCTTGGAATTAATCCCTAACACCAGAAAAAAAGTTGATCTAGAATTTGAGAGTGTGATGGTGGTTATGAGGGGCTGTGGGGATGGGGAGACGGGATGAGGAGAGGTTGGTCAGTGAGCACCGAGAGAAGTTCTGGTGTGCCATTGCACAGCAGTTGGCTTTAGATGTTCCAAGTGCGTTGTGTATTTCAAAAATCTAAGAGAAAGGATATTGTCTTTACCACGAAGAAATGATAAACGATTAAGGCAATAGATAAGTTTGACCCGATTTAAACATTACATAACACACACATACGTTGCCGTAACTTTATGTGAAGAAATGGTAAATGGGATGAAGAAAACTAGACCAGAGTAAGGGCTCAGAGGGTGAGGGAAGGGTAGAAAAGGGAGTGGCTCTCAATAGGGTGGCTCAAGCAGGCCTCCCACATGAGGCCACATTTGCACCGGGAGCTGAGTGAAGTGTGAGGGTGAGAGTAAGGAGTGCGCATGCGTGGGAAGAGTGCTTGCGGAAGATGGAACACTAAGTGCAAAGGCTTCCTGGCGGCCCCAGCTTAGCTTACAGAAGGGGAAAAGAAAAGGTCAGGTTGCTGGAAACTGAAGGTGATGGAAGTGGTGGAAAGTGCTGAGTGCAGACAGCCTGGACCAGATCTGGACAGCGAGCTGCTGGAGAGCAAACAAATTTAGCTTTTGGAAAGATAGATAAGAAACTTGTAATAATTTACATTTGGTGAGACAAATGTAGGGGAGAGGCATATTTTTCACATTATACCTTATCTGCATTTCCTTGCTACGTGAATACATTATCGTTTCTTCAATTTGACATTATTTCATAATTTCAAAAGTGTTATCTGAGTGGACAGATCATAAGCTAATTTTGTTTGCATACTTCCAAAATCCTGATGCACTAAACAACAAGACCACAACCTTCTATGATTCCCAAGCACAGACGGCTCTGGGACCCACTGACCCCAAAGTGTAGTGACCAGATGCTCCTGCACTCATGACAAGGGTGCTTCCAGCCGTGCACTGTGCCGAGGAACTCAACCCTCTCTGTCCATCAGAACCCCTCTGGGAATGTAAGGGTGTGGACCTGTAATAATTCCAGGAATAACTTTGATTCCATCCAGGGAGCTGGGAATTTAGCACTAGTCTCCATAACAAACTCACACCAAGCCTCTGGAGGCCAGGAAAGGCAGGGGTTCTGAGGAGCTCTGAAGCAGGCACACGAGTTCTGCTCTCCATTGTCCAGCCTCACTGCCTCCTGTGGGCTATGGGCAGGCCTGGTCTTGTGGCAAGCAGCCCTTGGGCAGGACTTCTCCCAGCCCTGCTCTCTGACCTGGACTCTCAGCTGGTCTTAAAGGCCTCTGCCTGCCTACCAAATGCAAGTGAGTTAAGACAAGTGAGGGCAAACTTAGAGCTATAGTTCTGGGTTTATCTTATTTCTTACACTTTCTAGCATTGTCCACAACGGAACCAAGGCAACTTTGGTCCAGAACTCTTGTGTGTGTGCCAGACTGACTGGGAAGCGAGTGATAAGACTCATGCGGTGGAAGAGTGGAGCACCAAACATGGCTCAGCTTTTCTGAGCACCAAAACTGATGCCCAAATTCAGAGCCATGAGCCATTTGGAGAAGCCAGTAGGAGGTTGTGGACATTTGCGGGGTCCCAAGACACCAAGATCCACTTCGGAATCCATGTGTATTACTTCGTTTTTTCAAAGAAGGATCTCCAAACACCTGTAAATATTAATTAAAAGGTGTAGCACCCCAAGGGGCTGGTGTAATGATTACCATCGAACGGATGAGGAAACTAAGCTTCTCTGGGCCAGGTGAGAGGCCCCAGACAGCTGTACCTGGGCCGCAGTTGAGCAGTAGCGAGCTGCCTCCTCCAGTGGGCCACTCCAAGTTAGACAGGCTCTGAGATATCAACGTGCCCTAGATATGGACAGTGGCACCCTTGAGATCCAGAGTTTCCACCCAGAACACAGAGTGACAGAGCAGGGAGTCCAACCCAGGTAAGTGTCTGGGATTCCAAACCCCATGATACTTCCCTGGCTTTTCTCTGCCCCTACATAACTATTCCTTATGGCTGGGTACCATTTTATAGTTTACAGAGCATTTAAACATGTGTTATCTTATTCATTCTTCACAGTAACTCAGCTAGGCAGGGAGGGCAGGTATAATTAGCTCCACTCCATAGATGAGGAAATGGAGCTCTGGGAGGAGGAAGTAACTTGTTGAAGTTCTTGTAATAACAATAACAACTCACATCTATATAAGTGTTTTGTAGCTTATAAAATGCTTTCTGGTTTTGGACATTATAATAGCTCTATAAGGTAAGTAGGGCTGGTGTTATTATTATTTTATTTTTGCTATTAGCATCCCCATATCATAGATGAGTAAACTAAGATGCAGAGAAGTTAAGAAAGTCGATGAGCAGTGAGCACTGATACCTGGGACCAGACCTAGGTACTGTAGCTATGTAATCTCATGGAATCTTTTCTTTTTTTGGTCTTTTTGAAACAGGGTCTCCCTATACAGTTCAAGCTGGCTTTGAGCTCGCTTTGTAGCCCAGGCTGGTCTCGAACTAGCAATGATCCTCCTGCCTCAGCCTCCCGAGTGCTGGGATAGCAGGTGTGCGCCACCACATCTGGCCAGAATCTTTCTAATAACCCACAGCAAAATAAATGGAAAGGCGTTTCATTCCTTCACTCATTCACTCAATAGATGTCTACATAGCACCCACAGTGGATTTGTACCATTCTAGGCATGGGCAGTACAGCAGTGAACAAAATGAAATGCTCATTTTCACTGAGTATATGCATTCTCTCAGTGGGATGGAATATGTCAAGAATAAGTAATATACATGCTGCATAGCAATATCGGTCACTGATGGACTGCATATGCACAGATGACCCCAGAGGATTGCGTGGTGACACTGTTGCTGTCTTAATTTGTGCAAATACACTCTTCAATGTTGGCACCACGGTGAAATTGTCCCAAACAGGCTGGGGTGTAGCTCAATGGTAAAGCACTTTTCTAGTGTGTGGAAGCCCTGGGTTGATCCTCAACAATGCCCCCTAAACTTGCTCACAACATTTCTCGGGATGTATCCCTGTCACTGAGCAGTACGACTATGTACTATACCAGATGAATAGTACTAAATGTAAAAAAGTACAGTGATATAGGCTTAAATAGAATGGTCAGGGAAGATATGACAACAAGCAGAGACCTGAAAAAAAGTGAGGAGAAAGGGTAGTTTGGGTCCTGAAGACGGAGTAAGAGCTGATATGCTTTATTGAGAAGTGACCGAGAAACACTAGTAAAATAAAATCGCAGTGAGAGCAGCTATCATATTCTGAGGGTTTAAACTGTGCCTGGAATTTTAACTCATTGCTGCATTAAATCCTTGCAACCATGGAAAATGGGTGTTGGGGGAAATTGAGGCTGTAAGGTCAGTGATGGGTTCACCATCTTGTGGCTAATAAGTTGCAGATCTTTGGCTTGAACCTGTGGCTGCCTGACCCTAAGCTCCTGCTCTGACTACTCCAGGCCTGCTGCACAGAGGCTTGAAAGGACTTTGGTTACAGCCAGACTAGAGGGAGGGGTAGGGATGGTGGTGGGAAAAGAAGCCAGCTCAGCGGGGAGGATCAGACCCTTAAGGACCTTAAGGTTGTGATTCTCTCCGGGGAGAGAGGGTTGCACCTAGAAGGTTCCCCAGTAATGGAAGCGATAGGACCCATTTCCTGAACTGGGAAGGTAAGGGCAGGGCAGCTTCTTTAGCAATTCCCCACATAAGGAAATCCTCTCTGGGGTTCCTGGGCCACTGGGGGGCTGGGGAGAGAGGATGCGTGTGCAGCTATGGGGGAAAACAGCACATCTTCATTTGAGCTCTTTTGGAACTGAATTTTCATTTCATTATGACCCAGAGCAGAATGGCAGTAGCAGAGATTTTGTCACCAGTATATACCATGCATTTTCCTGTCCTATGACATTTGTTACAGATATCTTGAAAAACATACAGTTTCTGGGATTCATTGCTTCAAAAGTATGGAAGTCAGCAGGTGTGACACACCCTTGTAATTCCAGCACTCTGGGAAGTTGAGGGAGGAAGGACACACGTTCAAGCCTAGCCTGGGCAACATAACAATTTAGGGAAACCTTGTTTCAAAGTAAAAAAAAATTAAAAAGGGGCCCTAGATTCAGTCCCTAGTGTGAGGGAGAAGTATGATTTCATTGGCTCACTATCAGATCTTGTTGGCTGACGTATAACAGTGAAGCAACTGTATGATCCCATTGCAACATTTTGGAAACTGTATTTAAATATAATTGATTGCCTTTGCTATTTGATTCTATGTCATCTAAAAATATTATTCAAAGAAGAGATCCACAGTCCTCAGCAGGCTGCCAACAGGGTCAGCATCACTAAAATGGTTTACAATGCAGGAATGAGGCTCACTTGCTTTTTCGTTTGTTTGTTTGTTTTGTGATCTCTGCTTTGTTTAGCTGAGTGGCAGTCCTGACTTTAGTATGAATCCCCTGCAGCTTGGGGCTTTGTCTCAGGCAACTCTTTGCCCAAGAAACGCTTTTTATTTTTGTTTATTTATTTTTTGGAAATGCTATTTTAATTTGAATGAACTGTTGAGACATTTAAAAATCAAGATTTGTTGTTGTTGTCGTTGTTTTACAAATGTTGAATTTCTAGCTTCTCTAGTGGAATCAGAAGATCTGGCCACCTGGGACTGCCTCTCACCTTCCACAGTACAAAGGCTGAAGTTAGGTAGGGGGCACTCCAGACAGACAGAAGGCCCTTGCCCAGCTTTCCAGAGTTCCTGAGTACCCCACTTCAGCTGTACATCTCTGATTTCTAAGGCACTGGAGTTTGTGATTCTCAGGTAGAGGTACAGCCTGGAGTGAGAGATGACAGATGATTACCTCTAAAGTCACACTCTCCAACTCCAGGGACAAACTTAATAGGGAGCGATGATTCTCCGAGGTGACCCTGGCTGCACCACCTACGGAGAAACCTTTTGAACAAAGAACCTTGACGAAACCCATCAGCCCAGTCAGCACACAAGGAAATCAACATAGGCAGTTCTGAGTCTCCCTGAATCCTTGGCTTGCTCCTTGCTCCCCTGCACTCCTTGCTGAGAACCTCCTAGTGGCTTTTTATCGCAGAGATGAATAAAATCCAGGTTCTAAAGAATCTGCCTGATGCCTGGTCCCTGCCCTCCCACCTTGGACCCTCATTTACCTTCTTGACTAAATATCTCTTCTTACTCCCTGAGTCTTTGCACGGTTGTGCCCCTTCTTTAGATGGCCACTCACCAGCTCCTGTGTGCCCTCTCCTTATCTTTTGGGACAAACATCACTGCCATGAGGGGAAGTTCTTCTTCCTACCCAGACCTGTTCTCTCTTCCTACTTTGCTTTCTTCTCCTCAAAGCTCTCACCATCATCCCACAACCATGTACATGACTGACTGGTTCACTATGGTGTCCCTGCTGTAGTGCAAAATTCACAAGGGCAAGGTCCTCTGTGCCAAGGCACAGCTGGTCAATAACAAGTCTTCCATAAATACCACTGAGCAAATAGTTAATGAATGGTTAATGAATGAAATAGCTATGTCATTCTTGTCCTGTACCTCCCTTCTCTCTCCCTTCCCTTCCCCTCACATCACAGAGGACAAGGTCAGGCTCACAGGCTGGGTGAGAATGATTTTGGTAAATGATGAGGCAACTTTTCCCCATATATTTACCTTTTCTTGAATTTGTTAATGCTGCCCAGTGCTTGCCCTGCCAAATCATGCCTGAAAATCCGCAGAATGAAACAGTACGATGGGCAGCCTTATCCACCCGCCATATACCATTGTAAAATCGGACTCCTGGGCATTTTGATAATTTCAGTCTTTTTAAAGGTTCTAACAAGAGTTGGAATTTAAATCTGCTGCAGGCCTTCAGCTTTCCAGTGCAGTATGTCATTAAATAAAACTTCCTTATATTCATCTCACTTCATTTCTCAAAGCACAACTTCCTAACAAAATTTTGCAGGAAAAATGCGTACTTTTCAAGGAAAATATGTGAGTCAAAGTCCAAGAATTACTTGTTAAGGCTTTTGGCTCCCAAATGAAGTGTTCAGTTTAACCAACAAATGCTTATTTCTCGTTTAATCATCCAACCTCCCCCGGGCTGGCTCAGCTACTCACCAAATACATAGTAAGGCAGGCGTCCTACCTGCATCGTGGATGGAGCCAGCACGATTGCCCAGAGAGCTGGGCAGGACCCGGGGGAGGTGCTGTCCACAGCCCTCCCATGAGTCTGAATGCCACACTGACACCATCATGCCATGGCAATCTTTAAAACTCATTTTTTAAAAAAGCCTTTGTGGAAATATTCTTTCAGCAAATGTCGTGCCTTCTGTCTCTGGAACAGTCATTTAACTTTTTGATCATGTGTTCTCATGGGTGTCACAGGGATAAATAATATTTACCTTCTGGAACTGTCTGCGAGGATGGATTCAGACACATCTATGAACTTCCCCATCAGTACCTGGACACATAGTAGGTGCTTGACTAAAGCAACTGAGTGTTGCCGTTCCATTCCCCACCCCACTCCCACCAACTTGTCCCTTTAAACTGGAGCTGGAAGAAAGCGCGTCAATCACCAGATAATTTATGCAGCATGATATGCCTTTATTATTCCACGCTGAGTTGGGGCTCCTACTGTCCAATGAAGGTCAAAAGGAGGTATGGCTTTTATCTCTCCAGCAACTCTGGAAGCTCATGGGGGAGGGGGCACACTCACAGAAGCTTCCTCCTGAAAACAAACAGATCCTCTCCCCTGCGCTGAATAGCTTTCCTCAATCAAAGCTGTAAAACTCCCAGAGCAGCAGGACTCCGCCCTGAGACTGGAGGGAGCTAATAAAGCACTGAATGGAGAGAGTGACCCCGAACTGGCAGAGGGGTCCCCGCTGGGCCCGGGGCCTGCGCCTGCTGCCTCGTGGAGAATCCAAAGGTCACGTGTCATTAGTCAGTGTCTTACACCAACCCTTTCAAAATTATTGATAAAGGGAAAGGAGGCCCTTTCTGTTTCGAATCCTGAAACAATTTTGCTCTTCTCTTTCTCTTTTTACGCCCCTCCCTGCCGCAAGAACGACACTGCCACGTCTTTTTCTGGTTTTCTTTCCAAGACAAAAAAGAACTGGTTTGAAATCAGGAGTTTTTCATGCTTTGGGAAAAATAAAAGTTGGGGCTGGATCCTTTTGTTTTTGATGCTGTTCCTCTGCGATGCCTTGGCTCTGAGAAGACACGGCATTTGGGTTCCCATGAAACGCGTTGTTTCTGTCTAGTCCTAAAATCCTTCTCCACGATGCCATCTTCTCCCAAGGCTATCCTGCCCCTCCACCCGCCCAGCCTCTTCCCGGTTTGTCCAAAGGCCTGCGCCTCCAAAAGGGAAAGAGGAGGGTGCATGCTGCTCTTGATCAGTCCTGGACCTCCAGCGTTTGCTTCTCTCCTGTGACTCAGTTTCCTCTCTCATGTATTATAGGCAGCCTCCTGAGCCAAAAGGGAAGTGACCTGGATGACCTCATCAGGGCCTAAGGAGCATTTTAAAGAGATCATCAGCTCTTCTGAAAGGGGACGAGGATGATCACCTCATTTCCTTTATTATTTACTTAGTCCCAACAGTTTACAGCTGAGCCAACTTGTGGGTGCGGCCCTGTTAATCTTTCCTCCATTAGCATGGAGTGTTTCGCTGACATTCCTAGGTTTACAGGTAGTCGTTACATTGCTTTTCATTTGTCATACATTATGTGAAGTAATTAAGAACCATATCACACTCTGCGTGAACATGCCTTATTGCAAAGACAAATCTCAATATGTGTGCATGTGGCGATTGCCTCCTACAGAAGCCACCTGCAGTTAAAACCACTCTATAAAGTTCCCCAAGTCATTTATAAAGTACTGTGTGTGGTTATGCGTGTATATTACACCATACAGTGAGCACACACACACGTAATGCAAACAATCTCAAGCAGCACCAGAACAAACTCCTATCTCTGGACATCAGATGAGTACTTGGCTGGTATTTACAGGCCACGTTATGTGTTTATTCAAGTTATGTGTTTATTTTGTATCTTTAAATACTGGAATCTTATTCCTCAGGGGCAAGATGCTCAGTGGCACCCCACCCTGTTTCAGTCGTTCTCATATTAAAATCAAAAGTTAAATGCCCTCGCCGTGTGGCCTCCACACTCACTGCTGTTTTCATGCCCCTTGTAAGTATTGGGTTACTTTAACTGCACATAAATTAATATCCCTTTGTGTCTTGTTTCTGTAGGGCGGCACAGACAGCCTGCAGGCCGGCACATGCCACAGGTAAGGCATGAGAGTGACACTGAATGGCTTAAACCACAAAGCAGTACCTGGAGGTAGGAGGATGGGACTCCGCATGGCATCTGAGGGCAGCTGCCTGGGAAAGGGAGGGCGGCACCTCAGGGGCCACCCCCTCTGTGTCTCTCTAGAAGAATTCTGAGGCACGAACCCAGGCTACATCATTTGCATGTCTCTCATCATTATCCGGCCAGGATCTAGAGCAGAACAGGTATTTGTCAGTGTTCACTAAATGAAAGAATATACAAAAGAAACCTCGGCCAGAACTTTGTAAAAGGAGAATGGGAGTGAGGAAGGCCGGCAAGCCGGGGTGGGAGAGGAGAGAACTGAGGGCAAAAGTGGGAATGAGCTGTAAAAGGAAGGTTTTCATGTTAAAGAAACTGAATGAAGCTGGGCCTATTTTGAAAACACGGTCTGAGGTCAGAGCTTGTGTCCTGCCGGGGTTCCCTGGTCAGGATGCCTTCTCTCACTGCTTCCCGATGCTCTTGGATCCTGCAGGACCTTACTACCACGTCCCTCCACCCCTTTGCTGACCACAGCGAACTACTGGCTGCTTGGTCTGTTTTGTTTCATTGTGCTGGAGACTGAACCCAGGGCCTTTGACTGAGCTACATTCCTAGCCCTTTTAATTTTTATTTTGCCACAGGGTCTTGCAGAGTTACTAAGTTGCTCAGGTTTGGCTTGAATTCGTGATCCTCCTGCCTCAACCTCCCAGAGTACTGGGATTACAGGTGTGTGCTGCTGTGTCGGGCCTCTGCCTGGTCTTTTGCAGGAGGTTGCAGCCTAAGGAGGAGTTGTGTGACCCGGGTACCCCAATTCCTCTGGGCCTCACAGGGCCAGACCAGAGCAAGTGGGGTTGGGTAAACAATTTCCCACTAAGTTATGACTTGGCTTTTTGTTCATGAACTCCAGAGCTCCCCAGAGAGTCTGGCTTGAAAGTAGGGTCCTCATGTGCCTTCCAGTTTTCCCTAGAGGATTCCCAAATGGAGGTCCCTAGCTGCGGTTAATGTCCCTCCACTTCCTGAATTTCTCCTAACTTTTTTTTAGTTTTGCTTTTTAATTTTTCTCTTAACTTTTAGTAAGGGACCCTATTGGCTTTATCTTGCCAGGAACAAGTCCATGGTTCCTGGATGCCTCTGTTTCCCTGCCTATAAATTAAGGTTTTATAATAGTTCCTACTTCACTGAGTTGTTTAAAGGCTTAAATAAATGGATACTTGAAAAGGGTGTAGAAGAGTGCTTGGCCCATAAAACACTGCAATTATTGTTGCTGATTTTAGTTTCAGCTATTGTTTTTGCCTTTATTGTTTATTATTTCTATACATTGTTGCTTCTTATTTCATTTCTTACAACAATGAATACTTTTTTATTCTATAAATTAATTAATTAATTAATTTTATGGTGCTGGGGACCAAATACATGAGAGGCCAGTGGTTGAGCGCTGAGCTACATCCCCAGGTCTTTCAGTGTATTCTTTTCATTATTGATAATTAGCTATTATAATGATGATTCTCCATGATTTGGTTTTATCTGTCTGGATTGTGTACTGTCCTACAGAAGTCTGAGACTGAATATGTAGGTGTCTATCTCAAATAGTTCCAGTGATCACATAGGACATTTTAATATCTCATCTTTCCTTATTCTTCTAAGGTGGAGAATTTATACAATTATTTGCTCATTTATCTGCATTTTTTTGTTGTTTCAGTTTTTGAGACAGGGTCTTGCTATGTAGTTCAGGCTCACCTTGCACTTACTATGTAGCTCAGGCTGGCCTTGAACTTGTGGTGATCCTCCTGCTTTAGCCTTTCAAGGGCTGGGATTACAGGTGAGTGATATCACCCTTGACTTTAATTTTTTTCCTAAATCACAAAACAAAAGGATCAAAATATGTCCTGTCTTTTTTGGCTGTATGCAAACTTTCAGGGGACACTGTTCTTGGAGTGGGGGGTTCAGCCTGGTTTTCAGAACCCCCAGAGCCCCGTGAGCCTCCTGCACCTGGTGCCACTGGCTCCACCTCCAAGCATGCCTCAGTGCCTTGGCCGCGGGGTAGCAGACAGTACTCACATCAGGGTACAGTACACCCGCACTTAGAGAAGGCAGGGAGTTCCTGCAGTTAAAACCACTCTAAAAGTTCCTTAGATCATTTGTATTTCTGATGTTAGTTCTCTCACTGGTCAGCTGTGGGATTCTGCGTCAGTTGCATCGTCTCTCTGAGCCTCAGCTCGCTCTCGTGTGACGTGTACAGAAACAGCGTCCACATCACTTGCCTATTGTCAGAACTAAACGGGGCACTGCCAGGCCCCAAGCGCTAAACAGCTTACACATGTTAACCACTGTTACATAGGAGACAAATAGTGGGCCGTCGGTGTCTTCATTGATGAAATGGACCTGCTGATTCTCCCTTCCTAGATCCCAGGAGGACTGCAGATGCCTGCCGTGGAGAAAGAGGCCAGCATTTGGTTTGTTTGTTCGTTTTTTTTGTTTGTGTTTTGTTTTTTCCGGTACTGGGAATCGAACTCACAACCTTGCGCTTGCCAGGCAGGCACTGTGCTACTAAGCTAAATCCCCAGCCCCTAAGGCCAGCATTTGGGAGATACTGTATAACTACTGATCCCTGGAGCCCCTGTGAAAGAGAAACTATAAAGCAAGACCTTGCTCATTTTAGGGACTTACTCCTTTAGGGAGCCCTGAAATACTGGTCTGGCCCACAGAGCAAAGAGGTGGACCAGCAACAGGGTGTCTGTCTCCCCAGAAGCAGAGACTGTGCCGGCAGGGCTCTTTTTAAGTTTTCGCTTGGGTACTGACATTTTATTAGCATAGAGATAAATGATGCCAGATAAGCAGCCTCTGGTTTTGCATCTGGGGCTGCAGGAACTTAATCTGGGAGAGAAAACATGACTTTTCTTGCAGGGATGAATCCCAGCCCAGGAAAGGGAGGCGGCTGCCGCTGGGATGTGCCGCAGGCAGCTTTTTGGCTCTGTGGGAAGCAAGTTTTGACAACAGCAATGCTAATTGATTAAATGTTCTCATCAGAGATTACGGCGCAGAGACTGGTCACATTTTTTATTTCTTTTGGAGGAGGTATTTCCTTCCTTAATATCTCTATTTATTCCTATATTTGATATCTAAAAGTATAAGACCCCAGTTAGTTACTCCTGGACCCAGAGGCTTAGTTGGCATTTTTTTGTCCTAAATAATATATCTATTACAAACAATCTGGTGTAGTTATCTTTCCTTTTCTTGGTTTGATTGGAAATTAAATTGGTTTGATTGGAAATTAAATTTCTGGGTTTGACTGGACAGAGTTCTGGGTTTTGCAATCATGGAACTGAATCCTGGATCTGCTATTTAGTTCAGGGATTTGACAAGACATTTATACTTTCTGGTTCTTACACCTCTTAGCTGTAAAATGGGAATTAAATATAATTATTTCTTTTAAAAAGTACTATGTAACAGCAAGTGAAAATCCTCAGGTGCTTTCCTTAAAAAACAAAAAGAAAACAAGTAAAGACTCCTGTGAAAAAGGCACTTGCTAAGACAAGGAACAAGTAGCCAGAGGCTGGAAGAAAATTTCCTCAGTGCATGTATTTGACAGAGGCTTGTAATCTGAATATAAAAAGAACCCTTTCAACTCAATTAAAAACTGAGCAAAAGATTCAGAAATCTCACCAAGGAAGTCATGGAAATTGTCAAGAAGCATGTGAAAAGATACCCAATGTGTTAGTCACCTGAGAATTGTAAATGAAAGCCACAGTGAGATACCATTACCATTGTTAGAATAGCCAAAATTAAGAAGACTGACCATACCCATACTGGCTCAGAAATGAAGCAATCAGAACTCGAATCTGCCAATAGCAAATGTAAAAGGCAATGCACACACTTATTACATGGCCGAGCAATTCTACTCCTCAGTATTTATTTAAAAAAAAACCCCTAAACTTGTAAGTGAATATTGACAGCAGCTCTATTCCTAATAGTCCCAAACTAGAAATCATGCAAATATCTGAATGGCTAAATTGTATTATACCCATACAATGGGATATTATTTAACAATAAGGAATAAAGTAGGGATATATCCAACCACATGAATGGATCTCAAGAACATTATGATGATCAAAATAAATCGCACACAAAAGAACACATAGTGTACAATTTTGTTTTTTGAAGTTCCAGAACAGACTAAATGTACATATGGTGGAATATTAAGAAAAGTGTTTATCTCTTGGGGAATGATCAGTAAAAAATATCAGAGAATTTTCTGGGATGATGGTTCTGCCTCTCTTATTGGTGGTTTCATAACTGTAAAAATTAAATGAAAAATCTGTTGAGGTGTACATGTAAGATTTGTGCATTTTATGCACATGAATTATGCATCCATAAAATACTATTTAAACTAACCAGACATATTACTGTCATAACTGAAAGCAGGAAGACACATCACAAGTGAAGCTGGCTGTCAGGAACTCCTACCTCAGGGGAAAAGCCAATTCTATCATATTAAAAACTATGCATTTCAACCAGAATGGCCACAATAAGAAAGACAGACAATAACAAACACTTATGAGAATGAGGAGCTACTGGAATGCTTATGCATTACTGGTGAGATTGTAAATTCATTCCAGAAAGCTGATAAGGTAGTATCTACTAAAGCTGAATATTTATACACCTTCTGACCTGTTAACTCGTTCACTGGGTATACAGCCAAGAGAGCCATGTTCATGTGTCTGCCAAGAGATATAAGCAATCATTTAAATTTTTTAAGAACAGTTTTATTGAGATATAGTTCTCATAGAATTGATTCAATTGAAGTGTACAATTAATGCCTTTTAGTATCTTCAAAGAATTATGCAGTTGACACCTCAACCTATTTTAAAACAAATTTTTATCACCTCCAAAAGAAATGTTTTACCCATAGAGTAGGTAACAGTGATGGTGAAGTTTTTAGAGATGATCACCCAAATTATGACTCAAAACCCACAGATTTATTGCAACGTCCAATACTGCAGTTAAATCCGAATAGTGAGGTTTCAGTTTAGAAAAAGCAACTCATATAACATCTTTTGTCTTAAAAGAAAAACAAGTAAATACATGTTCTATAGGTTCGCCACCACTGGAGCAGGTTGTCTTTCACTTAGCACAGTATTTTTAAGGTTTATTCATATCGCAGGAGGTTTTAGCATTTTATTCTATCTTATTCCTCAATAATACTCTGTTTAGGTATATCACATTTATTGGTTTTTTGTTTTTTTTTCCGGTACCGGGAATCGAACTCACAACCTTGCGCTTGCCAGGCAGGCACTGTGCCGCTGAGCTAAATCCCCAGCCCCTATATCACATTTATTGATCCATTCAACCATAGATGCCACCTGCATTGTCACTGAACAGCAAATCTTCACTTTTCCCTCTTTTAGCTCCTGGCAACCACTGTTCTGCTTCTATGAGGTTGACTCTTTTAGATACTGCTTATAAGTGAAATTGTTCCATAGTCTTCATTCTGTGTCTGACTTATCTCACCTAGCATAGTGTACTTTAGCTTATCTATATATAGCAATGGCAAGATGTAGTGCATATTAAAGGGTGAATAATGCTCTGCTGTGTAGATTACAATATTTAAAACAGCATTCAAGTTCCAAACTTGAAACTACCCCAGTGGCAGTTGCTGTGGAATGTGTGAATGAATTGTGTTACACTTATACATTGGAATGCTACAATCATGAAGATAAACAAAGTGTAACTGTACACAGTGACATAATAATGAGCAAAAAAAAAAATCTCAGACATGGAAGTCTACACAGAGCATGATCCCATTCATACAAAATTAAAAGGCAGGCAAGATTACCTATGATGAAACAAATTATCCAGACAGGGACACTTTTGCCATGGGAGGTGGCAGGAATTGACAGGGAAGGGGCGCATTATTGAAGATGCTTTATATCTTGATTGTGTTAGTGGTTTCAATGCTGCATATATTTTTCAAAACTCAAGGAAGTGGGTGGCTGGGCGTAGTGGAACATCCTGTAATCCCAGAATTCGGGAGGCAGAGACAGGAAAATTGCTGTAATCCTGGGCTACACAGTGAGTTCAAGGCCGGCCTGAACTGCATAGTGAGACCCTGTCTCAAGCAAACAAAACCAAGAAATAAATAAGAAAAGAAAAAAGAAAACGGTATACCTAAAAGAAGCACATTTTATGGCATTTAATTTCCCCTTATAATTTGAGTTTTACAATAGTCATTACACATGTCAATTGGAGGCTAACTAGCACATGACAGCCTTTTAATAAATATTATTTCTGTTTTCACAGAGAAACAGGTAGAAGGTAACTGAAAGGGTATGAGTTGATTAGCTGATAAATAAGCCTTTCTCCCAAATTAGTAATGCAGAGATGAATTTGATGCTGACTCTGATAACTTGGCAGAAGATGTTCTGCGGATGGGGTGGGGAGCAGCATCTGATAGCAGCCACACAGGGGACTGAGTCACCCACTCAAGTCAGAGTCCCCTTCCTTCCTGGAAGCTGCCAGCATTGGGTACTGAAGCTGAGCTTCATACAGTCATTATTGTTCTCCATTCTGACATTTCTGTCTATGCTTTATAAAACATATTTGTGCCAGCTGTGCTGGCACATATCTGTAATTCCAACACTCTGCAAGGCTGAGGCAGGAGGATTGCAAGCCTAAGCTTGGCCTGGGCAACACAGTGACTCAGCTAGACCCTTCCACAAAAAATAAAAAGGGCTGGGATATAGTTCAGTGAGAAGGCCCTGAGTTCAATCTCCATTATTGCAACCAACCAACCAACCAACAAAAACAAACATATGACCTGGTTATTTTTATCTGCTTCTTTTGTGTGTGTGTGTGTATGGTACTGACAGCTATTCCTTTTTGCTATACATTTTTCATGCTTATAACTAACTTTGTAATGATCACCACCAATCAGAAAGATTTTTTTCCCTGTGAATAATATGATTTCCTCAGGACAGAGTCAGAAAAATGGAATTACTGTGCTATCAAATTATTTTTAAGGCCCTAGGCACAGTGCCAGCTTATTTCCCAAGAAGTTGGCATCACTGTTGGCCACCACAGTAACCCACGTTACAGTTCTGCAAGACTGACGCCGCTAGGGTTTGCTTAGAAGAAAAACAGTAGAGTGATACTTTTGTAGGCAAGAGTAATCTTTCCTTCTTGGTTATACTCTTTGTGTCTTTGAGACACTGATCACTTTGCCATTTGTGGATAGATCAGTTGTACTTCCTCTTGCAGTAATCATCAATCACTGACCTTCCCCACTTACCAGGTTGGGTCTCAGGTTGCTTTTCTGTAGGAAGAGCCTTAGCACAAAGGTGAGTGACTGCCTGTGCTGGATCCCTGCCCTCTATGTATTAACTCAGATGAATCATGGGCGACATCCCAGGCCCCAAAGCGCTGACTCTCAATCTGCATTGTGCACAAGGATCACCTGGGGCGCTTGTTTAACTATAAGATGCCAGCACCATCCAACCATATTCTGAGTTAGCAGGGCTGCTGTGAGCTCTAGGAATCTGCATTTTTCAAGTATCCTTGTTGATTCATATATATATATATATATATATATATATATATATATTACATATATATGTAGATATATAAAAAAAGACTATCTCAAAGAGAAGGTTGGTGCACACCTGTAGTACCAGTACCAAGGAGGCTGAGGCAGGAGGATTATATGAATTTGAGGCTAGCCTGGGCTACATAGTGAGTTCAAGGACAGCCCGGACTATATGACGAGACCCTGTCTAAAAAGAGAGAGAGAGAGAGAGAGAGAGAGACAGACAGAGAAAGAGAGAGAGAAAGAGAGAGATTTGGTCTCATTATCATTACTTTCACTTGGGCAGGACCAAGTTAGGCTTCAAGGAACAAGAAAAGTAAGTTTTACCAAAGATTGCCTGATGTACAGAGGGCGCTCAATTCGTTATTTAATTAGTATCTGTCTTAATTCTCGTCATTCAGTTGGTGTCCACTAACTACCCGCCTATCAGGGACTAAGCTGCAGTAGCTGCTCAGTGAAGACTTGATGCACCAGATAAATGCAAGGACCTGGGCAGGCAATAGGCATTTAGTACAGGTGACAAATGGCCTCCTGGCCGGGAGGTAGCAGGGAGATTTCAATATAGGCTTGACATCATGGAGAAGGGACCCGCTGGGAGCGTTCTTGGATTCCCAGTCTGGGAGGCTAAGGGAAGGTGGTTAATGGATCCACACATCCAGACTCGACCAGAAAATCTCACAGATCCTGTGACAAGCTGTCCCTCCTTGGACTCTTGGGCTGTGTCTCGGTCACCGTATGACTTGCCGTTTTCCATGGAGCTGACACAAAGACTCAAGCCCTTTAAAATAAGCTCATTCATTGCTAGCTGCAGGCTTGGAACACATCTAGGTAACAGGCTGCCCCTCAGCCCACGTCACCCTTTTCTTTCTTCTGACTGCTCCTCCCAGAGCTTCTGGAACTGAGGTCTTCAATGGGACTGTGGGGACAAACACTACCACCCTCCCCCACAAGATTTGGGTAGGCTGCAGAGGTGGAGGTCTGCTGAAAGTCAGGAACCCCTCTCCTGGGGTGCTGGTATTTGAGTAGCAGAGCAGCAAGCACCCGAAAAGGTCCCTTTGCAGGATTCCTTCTGGATTTGCTTGGTGAATAATGTCTGTAAACCACGTGGCCCGTAGTCTTCAAAGTGCTGCTACCCCACCTGGACTCCTGAAATACAACCCTTCCAATGTGTCTGTGACATGGTCCTCAGCACATGGGGAGGATGTTTACAGGGGCCCCTGTTCAGGGAGATGCCCGGGTGTGTGTGTGTGGGGGGGTGCAGGCCAGCATGAAAAGTACTCTCTTCTGATTAGAAAGAGCATCTGATGTGCCAGTTGGCTAGCTACTCTCTGACACCCTCACAGATACCGGAAGGAGTGTAGACCGGAAGTATGGGAGAGAGGAAGTAAGCAAAACAGCTAGGGAATCCTTCGTACCGATAAACACGAGGCTGAGGAAGATGATCCAGTGAAATGCCCAACAGCCATTGAAAACTAAAAACTGTAGGTTGTAGATGAAGCTCGTTATTTCAGCAAAATGTATAAGCCCAGGGAAAAAAAGATTCATCCAAATATATTCACGGTGGGTTAAGGGTGTAGTTCAGGGGTAGAGTGCTTGCCTAGCACCTGGGAGGCTCTAGGTCCAGTTCTCAGCCCCACAAAAAGAAAAAGTAGTGAATTAGTAGGAATGGCATCAGTATTTTTTTTTTTTACCTTATTTAAAATTTTCTGTGTTTTTAGAAGTTTGTGCAATAAATATATTGTGATTTTCATATATATGTTATATATATCTAAATACTTGCAGCATGTAATGATTATATCATCTTGTGGCGGCATTGGTGCACCCACATAACCCTTCTTGTTCTCTTTCCATCTCCTTTCCTCCCCTCCTTCCTTCTCTCTCCATATTTTGGACCTCTTCTCTTTTGCCAAATGTCTACCTCCCTGTTTTCTATCACCTTTTATTTTGCTCTTTCGCTTACATGTTTGCTGTATATATCCAAAGAATGTTAACTAAAAATAAAATTTTCTAAACTGGGCATGGTGTCACATGCCTCTAAGCCCAGCTACTCAGGAAACTGAGTAGGAGAACTGTATATTTGAAGCCTACTTGAGCAGCTTGGCAAGACCTTGTCTCAGAATACAAAAAAAAAAAAAAGGCCTGGGGATACATCTTAGCAGTAGACTCCCCCTGCGTCCGATCGCCAGTACAACCAAGAAAAAAAAAATCTAATTTTCATAGCCATTGTTCTTATTTTCCAGAGCTAAATATACTCGCTAGTTTTGTTGTGTTAATAATCTTTTAAAAAGCAAATCTAAGGCATAACAAAAATACATCATATATGTGTGCTCTTAAAAACACAATAGACTCATACTATTTTTTGTTTGTTTGTTTTATTTAATTTTTTTTTCCTTTTTGTGATGCTGAGGATGAAACCCAGGGTCTGGAGTATGCTCAGCACATACTCGGCTGCTGAGCTATGCCCCAGGCCCTGCCTTATCACGAGTTACATTGCATTTCACTGTACAGGTACAGTTCATTTACACGATCTCCTTTTAGTGGTGATTCAGGCCATTAACAGTATTTTTTCCTATTGACAAGTATTTCATTGTAATTTTAAAAACAGAGAAAAGAAAGGAAGCAGGACGACAGGGGATAGGTGGTTGGGGATTGGACTATCTGTGAGATACAGAACAAAGCATTATGAATGGTGCCAGTGGCCAGGTGAAAGGGCAAGCTGACCGCAAGAAGCCTGCTAATGAGCTCGCTGGGCTTGGCTTCTGGGATCCCGTCCCTCTGAGGACCACTGGAAGCATCCACTTGAGCTCTCACAGGAAGTAATCCCAGGGAATGAGGGTGTCTTTCTAACCTGCCACCTCCACAAACCCCCAGAAGGAGCAGTTCAATGACATTTCAGTACTTTCCTCTTCCAATCTAGGACAAAAACTCCTGTATGTCTTGGCTTACAGACACATACCACCTTCTAGGACAAGTACTGTATATTTAAGGAAGTTTGCTGTTCAGGAGAGATTATTGCTTTACTGGAAATTGTTCTTTTTGTAGGTAAAATATGGTCAAATACTGATAATTTCATGATTTCAACTTCACTTGGAATCACCTGGTGAACATAAAGTTTAATGTACAAAAGGTTTTATACAGAGTTACTCACAGAAAGGAGCATGGGTAACTCTTCCTGGAAGGCTCAGAACATGTTTCACAGAGAAGGCCATGATGGAATTGAGTCTTGAAGGGTGAGTAAGAGTTCTTGATCTTGAGACTCAGGAATTGATGTGGACAAAGGCACAAACATTTTAAAGTAGGGTTTGTTTATTTGGGTAATGGTGACTCAAGTGGTATGGATGAAATTTAGGCAAGTGGTAGGAATGGGCTAGAATGACAGGTTGGATGAGGTTGTGAAAGTCTTCAAATATCACATTAAGAAGATTATATTTTTATTCTGAGGGTCATGGGGAGCCATAGAAGGTTTCAAGCAGGCAAGTGAGACAATGAGATTTGCACTGGAGAGATGATCCCTTTGACAGGTTGGTTGGACATGGAGATTGCTTGGAAGCAGAAAGGTAGATTAGTCTAAGGCAAAGAACTGATAGTTTAGTGTAATTTTGTTTCTAATTGTCTGAGGTCTTAGTAAGAGAGCTAGGATCATGGTAGAAGATGCTCACTTCGAGGCATTGTTTCACAACCAGACTCTTGTATGGGTTGTACACAAGAGCAGCCATTGCGACATCCGCTAGATGAAATCATAGGAAATTCTGATTTCTGTAATGACGAAGATGATGAAACGTGGAGGAATACTGATAAAGGGTAAATTCTCCGTAATTTCTTAGGGTTCAGTTTAACAGTAGCAAAAGACTTGCCCCAGTTTAAATACTGATCAGTAGGGATCTGGTCATGCTCTTCAACCCTGGGGAAGACATACTCTGTCTTGATCCTCAAGACATAGTAAGGACTTGCTGAGTTTTTGCCCCCAAAGGTATGATAATAGTATTATGTGTACACTTTAAAAAGAATCTTTATCTTTTAGAGATACAACCTGAGGTATTTGCAGATAAAGTATATGATACCTGATATTTGCTTCGGAATGGTTTGGAGCACAGTGGGGCAGCTGGGAAGTAGGCAAAAGGGAAAGTAAACAGGTTTGGCCAAGACAGTGTTTGTTAGGGCTGGCTGACCAACACAGGGGTGTTCAGTTTACCTTTCTGACTACTTTTGTGTAGGTTTGGCAAGTTTCTACAACAAATTTTTGAAAATGTGAGAGGCAGGGCAGTTTTTGTTTGTTTACTTATTTTTTAAATTTAAGTATTTCTTTCCTTTTTGAGACAAGGTTTCACTATGCAGTTCAGGTTGGCCTTGAATTCACTTTGTAGCCCAGGCAGGCTTCGATCTCACAGTGATTCTCCTGCCTCAGCCTCCCAAGAGCTGGCATTACAGGTGTGCACCACCACACCCAGCCTCAGTTTTTATTTTTTATGTTATTTTATTTTTGTGGTATTGGGGATTGAATCCAGGAGCCCTCCACCACTGAACTGTGTCTTCAGCTCTTTTTATACAGTTTTAAATTTTGTGGCAAGTTCTCATTAAGTTTCCCAGGCAAAGCTTCTTGAACTTGTGATTCTCTTGTCTCAGCTTCCCAAGCAGCTGAGAGTTCAAGATGCATTATTTTTGTGATGCTGGGGATCAAACTCAGGACCTCCTGTGTATGAGATAAGTGGTTTACCCCTGAGCTGTAGCCTCAGCCCCTTGGGACAGTTTTTAAATGCTACCATTTGTGTTAAATAAGAGGATGTTGATCTGTGCACATACATACTATATGCTGGTAGAGATGCTCAGTGTTTTTGGAAGGAGAGTAAGTAGTGAGAGGGAGATGCACTCTTTGTACTTAAAAAATACATTATTATTTTATTTCCAGTATTGGAGATTGAACCCAGGGCCTTCACAATGCGCTATATCTCCAACCCCCTTTTTACTGTTTTGAAACAGCATCTTGCTAAGTTGCCACGTTGCCCAGGCTGGGCTGGAACTTGCCATCTTTCTTCACCAGGCTCTCAGAGAACTGAGACTATAAGCTTGCACCGCTCCACACCTGCCTCACTTACTATTACATTAAAAGTAAATTACAACACACACACACACACACACACGTGTGCACACACAGCATAAGAACATAGACCTGTATTTTATTATGAACTGTGCGATAACTTACAGTGTGTGTCAGTCTTGGTGTTTTCTTTATAGACTGCAGAAAATAGTCCCGCCCTGCCACTGAGGTCTGGAAAAGAGTGGGGCTGATGTGCGCAGATTGCCCGCCATGGACTGGAAGGTAGGAGCTCCTAGCCAGGCCAACAAGAAGAGAAAAGCTGTGGTGTGCATGCCGTGAAACTGTAGATGGGAAAGAAATCCTTCAGAATCCCTTGGAAGAAACAACTATGAGGTGTCCAGGTGTGACGTCCGTTTCACATTCACCCAGTGCTTGCTGCTCATTAGGCAAGGAGGCCGGATTTCTGCCCTGGCTGTCAGCTTTAATCAGGCTCACCCAATAATTGCCCCACTTCATCCATCACTTTATATGCACGGATGACCCTCACACCCCAGCCTCCTGCCTCCTGGGATGGACCCGAAAGCTGACTCAGTCATTTTTTTGCCGGAGTTAATTTCTAGGGTGAGCTAGAGGCAGACCTCAGCCAGAGCAATATAAGACTTTGGCGGCTTACCTTTCACAAAACTTCCACAGAGATGTCTGGGACCAACATAAACAGTCGACCCACGCATGAATTCCGGTGTGAAGGCGCTTAGGTTACCTTCTCCGCTGACTGCTTAGCATGGCTCGGAGGTCTCTGGGACTGTTTGTCTAGAACGTATGCAAAGGCTGAACTTTGGCCCTTCTTCTGACCACTAAACTCCATTCCTGGTAGTAAGCATCCCTTCCCACTCTCTCCCGAGTTTTCTCCAAGGCCCAGCAGCTCAGGGGAGATCAAGCTGGGGATGTGGTTTGAAATCTGACACCGATGCCTCTGGAAGCTGCCAGGGAGGGTTCGGAGCCTTAAGGCAGCCGCTAGGGAGGCGCTATTTGCCCTATAGCATTTTATTATTATATCGTTGTATTTATCATTGTGTTCCCCTATACAACTGTATTTATTTTTATTAGGAAAGGAATTCTTTCTCTCGTCCCTAGTGACTACCCAAGTGGGTTTTAACTGGGGTGCTGCATGGTAAAAGGGAGAATTTGACATGCACAGCTGCAGAGAAACATCCCTTGGAAAAGGCTCCAGTGACGGTAGTGGCCGCGATCTCTGGCGCAGGATGTCAAAGGCGGTGGAAGGTGGTGGAGACTTTGGTCACTCACCAGCTGATGGTCACAATTGACAGCTCAGGCTCAGTATTTAGCAAGCTGAGAATCCGTTTAGCCAGCTGGTTGGCTGCTGAAGCGCAGAGCGAGGGGTTGCCAGACTCACCCTGCCTGGACTGTGCTGACACGAGACAGCCCAGCCCCTGTGGTTTCAGGTGAATAGCTTGAGTTCTTGCCTCAGTAATTACAAGAGGGACAAACGTGTACTGAGTATGGGCCAGGTGCAAGAAGCTCACAGATGCATTTTACTTTTGTTTATGCCTTTAATCCCAACAACAACCCTTTAAAGAAGGATATTTTATGCCCATTTTACTGATTAAGCAGCAGAGGCATTGAAAGTTGAAGTCATCTGAGTTTACACCAGTGATTAACAGAGGATATGAACCATACAAAACTGACTCCTGAACTTGGGCTTAATGTGTAAAAATAACAGAAAAGTCAGCATTCCTCTCTCTCTGTTTCTCTCTCTGTCTGTCTCTGTGTCTCTTTGTCTTTCCCTCTGTATCCCTCTGTCTCTGTCTCTGTGTCTCTTTCTCTCTGTCTTTCTCTGTTTCTTTCTCTCTGTGATTCTCTGTCTCTGCCCACCTGTCTGTCTCTTTCTCTCTCCATGTGTGTCTGTCTCTATCTTTCTGTTTGTGGTACAGTGAATCTAACCACCCAGGGCCTCAAGGTAAGGTAAGCACTCTACCACCAAGCTGCACTCGAGCCTACAATTGGATCTTTGGAGGTAACTCTCGGAGCGTTCTTGTGATATCTCATCTTATGTAACAGCCACATCAGTGACACCCTGTGAAGGCGCTATACTCACTTATGGGCCTCATTTGGTTGCAACCATAGAAACCCAGTTCAGACTGGATTAGGATTTATTGGGACCCATAACTAAAAACCAAAGGGAAACTGAGGCTTCAGGCATGGTTGTATCTAGGACCTGGGTTCCCCTTAGGTGCCCAGGAACTTCTGTATCTATTCTGAACCAGTTCCTATGGCCAAGAAGGGGAGGTTCTGTGATTGACGTGCCTGTGTCACCCTAGAAACCCAGACTGTAGGAACTGTGAGTGAACAAGAGGAGATCTAAAAGAAAGTGTGAGACACTGCTATAAAAAAAAATTAGACTGGCTCGGGACCGTGAGATTATGTCCACAACCTTTATCTCAGGGGAGGAAGTGGAGAGCACAGACAGGAAGTACTGGGCTTAACTATAGCCGTAGGTCTTCAGCAATAGTAAGAAAAAATGTTAACAATACGTGCTTTTTCATGTTGAAAGGAATAGAGGAAAAAATGTGTTATTGTGCCTGGCACAGAGTAGATGCTCATTAAGTTTGCTACATTGAATTAAATAACAACTTTCAAGAGTTAAAGCAATCATGTGCCAGTACTCCCAAATTCTGCTCAGGCAACTCTAATGTTGTACGATGTTGTGTCTCATTTTCTGTTATTACGATTCATCATTACGGGTTGGGTATTTTATTTTTCATCTTTTTGAGACGAAGTCTTGCTATATAGCTCACACTGGACTCAAATTCACTATGTGTCACCCAGACAGGTCTTAATCTTGTGATCCTCCTGCTTCAGCTCCCAAGTCTTGGGATTGCAGGCATGTGCCGCCATACCTGGCTACACTGGTGAAGTTATAAAGAACAGAAGTCATGCAGCTCACAATTCTAGAGGCTGGGAAATCCCAGAGCATGGTGCCAGCATCAGTTCAGCATCTGGTGAGGCCTTCTGGCTGCATCACAATGTGGCTGAGGGCATCACATAGGGAACCAGAACACGTTTGCTAGTTAGACCCTCTCTTCTTGTAAGTATTAATGCCATCCTGAGCACCCCACTGCATGACCTCCTGTAATCCTATTAAGCTCTAAGGGCCCTACCTCCAGGTCCATTAATCTAAGCATTTGAGGACATTTCCAACACATGAACTTTTAGGGTTCACATACCGTGCATAACTGGATATCTTTTTCTTCTCTGCATTAGAATTAAGCCAGACCTTTCCCTTCTATCTCTCCTAAGATTGAGAGGGATAAAGTCTGGCATGGGGTGGGTTCATTCCCTCACAAGGTCTAGGCACTTCCATGCCATGAGTCCTATACCCAAGAACCATTCCCATGGGGCCTCAACAGAAAGCTTCCTGCTCATTACTGGGTAGCAATAGCAGCAGCAGCAGCAGCAGCAGCAGCAGCAGCAGCAGCACAAGCAAATTTCTTAAAAATGATTTGTTTACTTGCTCTAAATCCAGCTCAAAAACTTTGCCGGGCTTAAGCGCATCTTTGATCCAGATTGAATAAACGCACAAATACAGACATATGCCATTCAGACTATAGACATCTCTGGGAAAGTGTTGGCAAAGTGAATTGCTAAGATGAATGAATGACTTTGGCAAAGGAGTTCAAAGCCAGCATCTGTGGGTCCCTGTAGAAGCAGGGAAGAGGCAGGAGGAGCTGCAGTCTGGCTGTGAAGCACTGAGCCTCTCCTGCATGCACACACCTGGCCTGGAGTGGGGAGACCTCAGTGAGACTGAAGGGGCACACAAAGGGGAAAGAAGATTCCTCTGTGGACCTAGGGGCACTTCACAGAAAGCCAGAGCAACCAATCCTCTCTAAAGGAAGCTTAGGGTCCAGGCCAAAGAAAGTGTCAGATGGATGGTCTTGGAACACTGCTTGTCCCCGGAGAGGCCAGCGGGCAGTCTGGGAGTGAGCAGGGAGAAATACTTCCTTGCCTCTTTGTATACCCTGATTTGTCTTACATTTTGCACAATATGCAGGAATGTGGCATTTCATACACATACAGTAATGTTATTTGTACATACATTCAGGTGATAATAAATTCTACTTGTACATATAGGTATGTAAAATTCAAGAAAATGAACCAGAAAAATGCTCTGTGTTCCTTGGAAGGAAGGGATGGAAATGGGTGGTAGATGGTTAAGTGGCATTTAGTTTTGCTATAGTGATTTACTTCTAAGAGAATGACTGAAAGCCAACACAAAGTGTTGGGACACAGGAGATGTTTGCATATTATTATGTGTGGCACAATTGTCCTCTTAAAAACTTCCTCAAACAAACAACCTCATGCCTGAGCCAAGGCATGGCCCCTCTGGGGTAACTGCAAGAGAGTCAGGTGGGAAGCTCAGGTTCTGATGAGGGACAGCAGGAGCCAGAGAACCCCAGGGCCCTCCTGCATATGTGGGCTGCCTGTCTGGCTGCCGTTTCAGTGCTCAGGGATCCTCACCTCTCAGCCTTACCCTTCTCCTGAGTGTGAGTCTATGGATCTGTCTGAGAAGGAGCCTGGCCTTTAGCCTGGGGAAGGTGGTCCCCCTGGGGAGGCGCGGATGATGAGGGGGAAAGATGAGATTGCCATGGCCGCGCCTTGGACCTGAGATATGGAGCTGAGAGTGGTGGTGGCTGCAGGAGGAGTGGAAATGAGGGGCCTATTTGAAACATTGCAAAGCCCCCATGCACTCAGTGACTCTGGCAGTGCAGAGGTGAGCAGAGAGCTGGGATAGCAGTGCAGATGCCGTCCCTGGGAGCAGAAAACCCAGAAAATGCCAGCCAAGTGGCAAGTACAAGTACACTCACTGCCTGCATTGCAGAGGCTGCCCCCATTGTTGGACTCATGTCTTTCCACACTGGTAGTCCTGAAGACCAGAACTACACAAATGCAGAAGATTTGAAATCATTCTCTGCTCTACTTTGGGTGTTCCCTCCAAACTCAGGTTGAAGCTAAATTGCCATTGCAGCGATAGTAAGACGTGAGACCTTTATGAAATGATTAGATCATCAAAGTAACATCTTCATGAATGGATTAAAGTCATTATCACTGAAGTAGGTAAATTGGCATGGATGTGGCCTTCTGACGAAAGGTTGAATTTGGCCTGGTTTTTCTTTCTGTCTCATGTACATCCTTCCTCACCACGTGATGATGCCCATCTTATCATGTAGCAAGAGGGCCCACGAGAGTTAACTGGTGGCATCAATCTGAGTAAGAAATGCCAAACTAAATTGGATCAGCATAGTTCCGGGTGTGGCTGAAGGGATTTACTGAAGACAGAAGACCTGCTCTGGGTAGGCTTGTCCTCTTAATGGAATAAAGGGGAAATGAAGAGGGAAGTCTCATTTCTGTTTCTTTGGAGGAGCTCTAGTCTTTACTGTCACCTTGGATATCATCTTCTGGCTTCTAGTGCAGACTCACCAGTCTCCAGCACACATCCTTTACCTTTATTTTACCACATGGACTCGCATAAGACTCTACAGTGAGCTCCAGAACTTCAGTCTTCTCCTGGATGCTTTATATCTCCTGCATACAAACAGTCCTTTCATATTCTCCCGTACCTGATGCTGTAGGGGACCATGTAAACCTACCTTTTAAATCCTTATATATTTATATATCTCACATTAAATCTGTTTCCCTAGTGAGCACTGACTGATACAGTGCCCTTGTCAAATGTCATCAAGTTCTTAGATGTCCCAGCCTGCAAAAATATAAAAAAGAAATCTCTGTTCTTTATAAATATTCCATCTCACTCATTGTGTTATTGCAGCAGAACACAGACTGAGACACCCTCTACTCAATCTGCAAACGTTTAATGAACACCTACAAATTTACAGCAATTTTACAGCAAAACGCTGTAAAATTCTTCAAGACCCAGGTGCAAGGCAGCCATGCTATAAGATTCAGAAGGGGCACACACCCATTTAAATGCCTGCTTTCTGTGTGCTGCACCCAGAGCTTTGCCAGGGACAGACATTCCCAAAGACAACAGCCCCACATGATTCTTGTGATCTGTGGTTTCCAGTAAAGAGAACTGACCTTTCCAGAAACTCAAAAACTTACCGAAGGTCACATAGACAAGAAACTGCAGGACTGGAAGCTGTATCTGCCTTGCTGTAAAAGTCCTGCTTTTTAATACACACGCTTTCTTCCCTTCTGGCCAGGTTTACTTGGTGTTAGGGTCTAGGGGGTCAAAGCACGCCAGTTACTAGACATTACCTCTCCTCTCTGGTCTCCTGCTCCCCTCTGAGACTCGGTCACGATCCCTTTCTTCCCACTCCACACATGATCACGATGTTGGACTCATTGTGCTCCCCACTTGGCACTTAAATCCATGACTGCCTAGAGCTTTCCTTACAATGTCTCTTCTCTTCTCTTCACAGGGATTTAGGAGAAAAATAAGCAGAGGTGGTGCCACCTAACCCCCTCCCCAGCCCTGACTCAGATGGCCCAGGCTCGCTGACATCAGCACCAGAAGTGCTGAGGAGTTCACCCACGTTAGCACCGGGGTTGGAAATCAAAGGTAGCTATTTTTGGACCCAACTTCAATCACTTTTCCTTGGAACCCCCTCAAGGCCAAGAAAGCAAATAATTTAATATGATTAGATTGAAACAATCCCAGAAATTGGGCTGTTTATACACCTTGGCACCATTTTTGACAAGGGTATGAGAGTAATCAAAATAAATGTACTTGGCCGAGTGGGTGTGAAGTGTTCCATTTATTCTGGCCTGCTATGCCATCCCCGGGCTGGGGACAAAGACTCTTTGCTGAGAAGGAACTGCGCTGGAAAATCCAGAGCGGGCTGGATGAAAACCTTCCCACCTCGGCCGCCTCATCTACTGTGGATGTGATTTGGGTGCGCAGGCCTGGAATCCGGTGGGGGCAGCCTCTGAAGTGCAGGCAATGAGTGTACTTGTACTTGCCACTTGGCTGGCATTTTCTGGGTTTTCTGCTCCCAGGGACGGCATCTGCACTGCTATCCCAGCTCTCTGCTCACCTCTGCACTGCCAGAGTCACTGAGTGCATGGGGGCTTTGCAATGTTTCACATAGGCCCCTCATTTCCACTCCTCCTGCAGCCACCACCACTCTCAGCTCCATATCTCAGGTCCAAGGCGCGGCCATGGCAATCTCATCTTTCCCCTTCATCATCTGCGCCTCTCCAGGGGGACCACCTTCCCCAGGAAAGAGTTCCTCTGAAATTGGTTCTTAGTAGTTGTGAGAACTGCATTGAAGTAGCTGCATCAGAGCAGAAGATACACCAGCCAGGGGAGTTGGATGGAGATGTTACTACTCAGGTCCTGGTAGCCCAGGAGCTCCGTCTGATGCTCTCTGTAGCACCAAGCCCATCATGTGTCTCCCTCAGTCTGAGAGTAGAATAAGGATTAGTCACATTCCAGCCTGGCAGCCCTCTACTTCCAAAGAGACTAGTTCCAAAAATGTTTCTCACTACTTTAGGATTCAAATGCAAGTATCCATGTCATACCTGATCTCCTTTCTGATTTATGAAGTTGTCTCCTGGGCATGTCTAGCTGGTGAACTCAACTTCTCTCTTGAAGCATTACCCATGCCAATAATTGGCACCACTATCCATCTGGTCCCCTGGAACTGAGTCACTCATGGAACTGACATGCTTATGGAGTGGCTGCCTGTAGATGCTGGGGACACAGCAGAGGCCAAGGCACGGCCAAACCTTATCCCTCTGGAGTTCACATCCTAGGAGGAGAATCATGATCATTACCTTTGACCTCTTTTTTTTCTAAATATATTTTGTAGTACTTCTCTTTTTTCCTTTTGTAATGTTCCTATCGGAGTTCAGTAGATTATTTCAACAGCTTACTAGCTGATCTCAGGCCTCCACCTTAGGGCACTTCCCCCAGTGTGTCCCTAGAAGATCTTCGTACTGTTCAGTTCTGATCACACCACAGCTCAGTTTGGAACAGACAATAGAATCCAGTTTGAATTGTTGGTTCTTTACCACTGTTAGAAAGGGTACAGGTGGCCTGAGGCCTGTATCTTCCAATGGACAGATGTTATTTGACCTGTACAATATTGGTCTTCAGGGTGCTTCACATATGGATCAGTTACCACCATTTTCATATTAGAAGATCACCATTTTTTTTTTTTTGAAAAATCCTAAGATCTGGCCACATTGGGCCTACAACCTAGCATGGCAGCAGATCTGTGGAGCCTATTAGCCGTTATACTTTTTAGATCATACATATTTTCTTCTTGTCTCTGTAGCTCCCTATTGTCCAGGGACACTGAACAGGATACAGATGTTATTTACCATGTAACAACTAGTTTCTTTACCCATTTAGGTTGTCTGTCTGGCTTCTTGTATGTACTGGGATAGATGGCCCTAATCTATCCTAATTTCCACTTACCTTTCCATCACCAGCTTACTCAGTTCCTTGTCTCTGTTCTGGTCTCACTAACTTAGGATGGCTTTTCATGCTAAATAGCTTCCCTTATTCTATTCCCTTTGTCCTTTCCTCCTGAGCACTTTGAACTCAGCTCAAGGTTCACCACAGTCTCTGCAAGGTTATCTATTTGCTCTTCCTCTGCATATCTCCCTCCCACGTCATCATATCACTTCCTCCACTGGAGTGTGAGGACTTGACTGCTCTCCTAGACTGTGAACTCTTTGAGGCTTGGAACAATGCCATCAGCCATTCGACAAATATGTGTTGAGTCCCAGATATAGGCCCCAATGGTGAACAATATTAAGTCCTTGTTGTCTTGGAGCTTATTTTTGATACAGAGACATCAAAAAATAAATGGATAAATTTATTTGAGAGAGGTTTAAGGTTGTAAAGGGAGATACAACAAAGGGTGACATGGGAATGGGGAGGGGAATAATACAGGAAGGGTGGTCAGGGAAAGCCTCCCTGGGGAAGTGACATGTAATGAGAAATAACTGCTCCCACTTGGAGGTCTGGATTCTGTAGTCTTGATACAAAGCAGACATCAGGAAGTATTTGTGGACTAATAATCAAGTGTGTAAAATTTTTCTCGTAAACACATGGAAATATGATTAAATCATGTAATCCCATAATACAGTATGCTGGTCATTAAATAACAGGATTTTCCCACTTCATAAGCTGGACTATTAGGAATCTGCTATGGCTTAAATATGGTTTGTCCTCTCTGACACTCAAAGTGTTCCCAGAGTAACAATGTTGAGACATGGTGGGACCTTTAAGAGGTGATCAGGTCATTAAGAGAGATTCATACAGATTTAATGGGACTGGATTAGGTGCTGAGAGGGTGGTTATTGTAAGTCAGGGCTATTTTACCTTTTCTAGGTGTGCTCACTTGTCTTTTTGTTTGTCTGTCATGTTATGACAGCACGCCCATGGACTTCTCAGCCTGCAAAACTGTGAGCCAAAATAAACCTCTCTTCTTTAGAAATCATCTAGTCTCAGGTATCCTGTTATAGCAACTGAAAACGGACTAAGATAGAATCCAGAAATCCATATTTAGAGCTTACATGCTGATGCATAAGGTAGGAAATTTTTGTTGTACATTTTCAAGGATTGCCTTTGTCTGCAAATAACATAAAAGTTGACTACCAGTGGTTTGCATGCTAAGACTGTTTATTGTTTCTTCAGCATTGGCTTTCTCAAACTGTTTTATACCCTATAAATCTGATGAAGCTAAGAACTTCTTTTTGGAAAAGAAAAACAATTTTAACCTAAAATGAAATACATTTATAAGGGAAAATAAATTATATTGAAACAGATTCACCTATATATTAAAGAGTATAAATGAATGATAGTATAGGTGTGTGTTTTTATTTATTCATTAAATAATAAAAATCAGAAGCAGGACTAACAGCTATTGTGAGTAGAAATCTAGATATTAATGAGGACTCAGAAGGAGGTAAGGAGCATCTTAGCGAAGAACTGGACTGTCTTAGAGGATACTTAAATCATCATAAGTAGACTATTGGTAGAAGTGAGGATGTTACAGGCTTGTCTGGTGAAGACTCAGAAGAGGAGCATGTTATTGAAAATAGAAGGAAAGAGAATGCTTTTCATATAGTTCCAGAAAAGTCAGCTGACTTCCATCCTACGTTCCTGTAGAAAGCAGAACTTCCAAGAGATACTCTCAGATATCTGGCTGAGGAGATTTCTTAGTGAAGTGTTGAAGGTACATCCTGGTTTCTTCTTGCTGCTTGTAATAAGATGTGAGAGGAAATGCGCAAGTTGAGGAAAGAATTATCAACTAAAAAAGGAACAAAGATTTCATGATTTTGGAAATTCTCAGCTTATCCAGGTGATAAAAGATTTTTATCAAAAGCTGCTCAAATTAGTTTTGCTGTCAAGAAAGTATGTTCTAAAGAGAAAGCCAAGGGGTGTATCTAACCCTTGCTAGTGCCTCAAAAGCGTCAAAAGGCAGAGTATTCAGTCACAGAAAATTCTTTTAAAAGATTAAAGGTGTCATTAATGGATCCCCTCAGCCACTACCGCAGAAGCCAGGAATAAAGATAGACTTATGCAAGAAAGGTCTGTGAGGGAGCCTCTTGTCTAATGAGTGAATTCTCACGACATACACAGGAGATCCACAAGGCTGTATACAATTTTTTTTAATCAACTGAAACACTTCTAGCTTGGAGTGGCAACCCAAGGATGAAATGAAAGAAGGTAATCAGACTCATAAAATTCTACAGATAGGAAATAAGCTGATAAAACCACTTGAATGCTCACTAATTAAAAAAAAGGATGAGTGATCCCTACGGCAGGGACACGTGTCAGGCGGCACAGTCATGAACTACAGGAAATTGTTCTGTGGCTGGATCTCAACATTGCTAGGGCTGGTAACTCCTCGCGTTTTTGCTCCATTTTCTCCTCTTCTGAACAGGAATGTCTATATCTGTTATCCTGTGCCTGTCTGATCCTTGCATTTTAGGTGCAGATACCTTTTTTTTTTCAGTTCTACATGTCTAGAGATGGGGAGGAATTTCGCTCCAGGATGGACCATACCTAGAGTCTCACTCATACCTGATTTAGATAATGAGATCTGAGTCTTTTGAACTGATGCGATGTTGAACTTTGAGTGGATGTTGTAATGGCCTAAGACATTTGAGGATGTTGGAATGGGCCAAATACTGTGGAATGGGGGTGAATCTCTGAAGGTCAGAGACTAGAAAATATAGTAATGGATTTTCAGATTGTGCTAATGTGACTATTAATTGTCACATAGATTCATACTTGAAGAAAATACTAAATTTCGGTTAGCAGTTTATGATGCAATTTTTCCCCCAGCCAACTTCATAAACCCTGTGCAAAGAATTCTATTCAACTCAACTATTTCCTCTCTAGATATCCTCCCAGAAGAGCTAAAGACATTAAATTCCAGTGATACCTGCATTCCCATGTTTATAAGTGCACAAGTCATAATAGCTAAATTTTAGAAGTGGCCTATATGTCCATCAACATATGAACGGATAGATAAACTGGGATATTTATGTATAATGGAGTACTACTAGGTCATAAAGAAGGATAAACTTGAGTTATTTGTTGGAAAATGGATATATCTTGATACCATCACATTAAGTGACATAAATCAGGCACAGAAGTTTAAATATCACATAGTTTTTCTTATATGCAAAAGCCAACATATAAATAAAAAGCAAAATAAAAGATAGATAAATAAAAGATAGATAATAGGAAGTGGGAATTAGATCTTTTATAAGTGGGAGGGGCGCCAACAGGGGCAAAAAGAGAAGGGGATGAAAAACTAATTCAGATGTGTCATGTACATGTACAAACTCCCCATGAGGAAAGCAATCATTATGTATTACAAATATGTACTAATAAAAAATAGAAATAATAAAAAATAAATAATTAAAAAAATTTTAAAAATTGCAAACAAAGAATATCTAACTTGGGACTAAGGTCACAGCCCAGTGGTAAAGCATGGGCATCTTATGCTTGGGGTTAAATCCTCAAACACAAAATAAAACCAAATAAGCAGACAGCAACAATCACAGTAACAGACTAAGTGGAGGTGGTGGCTGGGAGTCACCAGGCTCCTTTATACCTCTTTGTTACCCATCCTTGGTGACCAAGTGATCAAGTATCTATAAAATAGCTACCACAGCTCCAAACCTCACATCCTTATACCCCAGCCTCCCTAGTTGTATGAGAGGAAGAACACAGGATTGAAATGACTTTTTCTGTGAGCGATTCTAAGCTCTGCCAACTGAGAAATCTTTTCTAGAGGTCCTCAGCAAACTTCCTCCTTGGTCTCACCAGGCATATGATCATTGGCAAAGGGGAATTAAGGCACCATACCACGATTCACTTAGACCGGGGATCAGCGGACATATTTGGTAAAGGGCCAAGCGGTGAATATGTTAGGCTTGGTAGGCAATAGTGCCTGGGTTGAGATTATTCAATTCTGCTGCAGTAGCAAGGAAGGATCCATGGAAGATTTATAAACAAATAGGTGTGGCGAGGGCTGTCACATTCTGTCTGTAAGAATATGGAATGCTCAATTAAACTTGATTTTTGTGCTTGGTGCTAGGAATTGAACCCCTGGCCTCGCATGTCTAGGCATGTGCTTTACCGCTGAGTTCTATCCCAGGCCCAATTAAATTTAAACTTCAGATAAAAAAAAAATGCTTTATTTTTAGTGTAAGTGTATCTCATGCAATAGTTGGGACAAACTTACAGTAAGAGAATATTCATGGTTCCCTTTGACATTCTAACTGCGCAGGGCTTTCTGTGTTTTACCTGGAAGCCTTTGGGAGCTTTGTGGGGTCAGCTCACCTTGGTTTGCTGGAGGCAGGCCTTCCTTTATCACCTGAAATCCCAAGTTTGGGGGATTCTCTTGTTCCTTGACAATCAGGGAGAGTTAGTCACTGTGTCAATAAAACTTGCGAACATAAAAGTTTGAATTTCATATAATTGTGTTGATTATTTCATGACTACTCTTGTTTTGATTTTTAAAAGCAATTTAAAAAAACACATATGAAAACACTTTTTAGCTCTCCAGCTGTACAGAAAGTAAGCCTGTGGGCCGAATTTGGCATGTGGTTAGTCATTTGCTGTCTTTTGGCTTAGGCCATCTGTGATTTATCCTCTGGCGATGGGCATATTGCTACTCAAACAAAATTGGCATTCTGCTAACAAGGAAGACAGGCATGGCTGTGGAGAGGCAGCTGAGGGTGTCTGCCAAAGATCCGACCCCTCCTTCCCCGAAGTCCTTATGTATTTAATTCTGTGAGACTACTGCTGGCCACGGATTGCTCAACTTTCACCTCTCAGGCACCCCTGTGGCCTCTCAGACTGGTGCTTCCCTTAAAAGCTGTTCAAACAAACTAGGGGTGTAGTAGAGCTGGTAGAAAAAAAAATTTAGCTGTAATCTTGAGCAAATCCATTGCTTTCTCTGGGCCAT
This sequence comes from Chinchilla lanigera, assembly GCF_000276665.1. Lineage (NCBI taxonomy): Eukaryota > Metazoa > Chordata > Mammalia > Rodentia > Chinchillidae > Chinchilla > Chinchilla lanigera. The sequence continues at coordinate 27,269,555 of NW_004955408.1, read as the reverse complement.
AGCTGTCTGAGTATCCCCAGCTCAGCACAGTGGAGGCAGGAAGACCTCTGTGGTCTTTAAGGGCAGTGAATTTTCATGATTCAAATCATACACTTTACTGTACATAATCTCAACTGAATCATAAGACAATGCTATAATGAGTGTTATTTTCTCTTTGCTAGGAGCAGACACTGAAAGTCAAGCAGCCTCTCTGCTTCCCTACACCTCCCCCGCCCTCTCCCTGTCTGATCCCCACCCTGGAGGACCAAAGAGGAAAGAGTCACACACTCCAAAAGAATGAAGATCCTAGTGTCCCTGCTTGTAAACTCCCAAAAGAATGGAACTCCAGACGGTGCCAGTTTATCCGTGGTTCTAACCCAATTAGGACAAATTATCATTTCTTTGGTTTGATGCATCTCCTGGGCTTCCTCAAACAGTTGGCAAAAACCACATGGAGTTTGCATTGTTTGAGCTTTTCCATCAGCAACTTTTATGATCATATTTAGAAATTGGTTGTAAAAATCTGGCTTCAGACCCCAACTTGGCAATACCAGACAATTTTGTTCTTTCCCATCCAAAATTTAGAAGAATTTCCCCCCTAGGCAGTCTAAAGAGAGAAAGAGAGTGAGTGAGATGCTAAATTTCTTGGCTTTAAAAGGCCAGTGTCTTTGAAATGAGTGTTAATCATTCCATAGGTACGGACAGAAGGGGAGTAGATGGCAAAGGTACAGCTGTCCTCATCAACTAATCTTTCTTTTTTGGGGGACATTTCCTTCGTTTCTCCCTTCCCTCTTTTTTTCTCTCCTTTCTTCCTTGCTTGCTTGTGCTGGGGATGGAACCCAGGGCCTTCAGCGTGCTGACAAGCACTCCATCTCTAAGCTACACTCCCAGCTCCAAGTTGTTTTGGGTTTTACGATGAACAACTAGGCATCTCTGTGGAGTTAAAATCCTAAGAAAGTCTTGTGCAGCTGGTCAGAAGGAGCATGGGTTAGTGAAACACATGTCACGTTGAGCAAGATGAACTTGCAGCGGCAGATGCCCACCATTGGCAGGTGGGGTTACAGACAGACCAGCTCACTGAAACACTGGCGTCCTCCCTGTGTTCCCAGGCAGCTGTCAAGGTTCTCCTGATCATTTACAACACTGTTCTCAGCTCTTTTCTCTCTGCAGGGTCATGGTGGGGGAAAGAGGTCTCGGTGAGCCGAGGGTTCTGTGGCATTCACCCTCCCTAGAATTCCTGTGCATTCGGAGGCCACTGAGTGCATTTCTCTGGACACACGGCTCCCTCCCAGCATGCACTTCGGGGGAAATCAAAGGAGTCCTGTGAGTGTCAAGCTGCTACTTGCTCTTCCCCAGAGAGTACCTTCTTCCCCACCAATTACCACATCATCATAAATACTCGGGAGAGACATGATGTAAAAATGAAATTACTGAAAACATTTTTGGACTAACACTTGGCTTTATATAAACTCACAGACAATCCTATAAGGCACTCAAGCAGATTATGGGTTTGAGCAAAGCTGGAAAATTGCTGCCATTATATTGTTATTATTAACACCTTGTAATTAGCCCTGAGGAATCCCAAAGTTCTCTTTCTTGATTTGGCTTTAATGAAGGAAAATTGCTACCTTTGCAAGTTGGATGGCGCCCGTTCTGATTAACCTTAAGTATATAGGACTATTATTTTGAAAATGTTTGCTGTCATGTGAATATTAGCATTACATACAACTGGGGGGGGGGAGCAGGAGGCTGGAGCGGGGCAGGCCCTCTGCTCTGCTCTTTTTCTCCCACCCCAAAAGAAGGTGAATCTCTAGCTCACTTCAGCTGTGGTCCTTGCTTGGAAGATCAAGAATGAAAGCCCTGTTAAGGCCAGGACCACAATTTCTTGGCCTTTGTCAAGCTCCCCCGGCAAGGGTATGGGCTGCCAGCCTCTCTCTGTGTTAACTGCACAGACTGTCCCTGTAATTGTCCTGGGTGATTTTATCGTTACATTGAGAGTGACCCATGGGGATGAGATCACACGGGAGTTAGCACCTCGTGCAATAAAGCCCATTTTCTTTGCATGTCCCGGGAGTCTCCAGAGGGCCCTTCACAGCCTTCTCAGCCGCCATGTCTTCAGTGAAGCACCGCCAACATTAATAAAAAGAACCCTCTATATATTCCTCAACTGCCCTCCCACAGCCCGAGCTCTATTTTCATTACCTTCTCTGGGAAAAACATACATTAAAGAGAACTCGTTTGATGTTATCTATAATTAATTTGTATTTTGATAATATAGGGAAGGAATTTTACATGTGATGACTTACCTGTTCATTAGTTTTTTCTTCTGAACTCCTGTGACCGCTTAATAACTCAAGCTGAAAGCATGGCGGCTTGGCATTCTCCCCGCCCACCTTTCAGGAAGGGAAGGTGTTGTCTCTCGCATGGAAACAAATTGCTTTAAATAATGACTTTGTGCAAAATTAGTCATACATAATTGAAAAATTCTATAGATGAATACCAAGTAACTTGAGATGATCAGTTCACAGAGGCGCTTGGAGCCGGTTGGTCTTCTCGGGGAAAGCTGTGCTAATGCCCCAGATCTTGGTTATGGGTGTGGTTTCTGTTGATTTGCTTGTATGTTCTCCCTCCTTCCATCTCCCCAAGAGAAGACAGAAAAGCTTATTTACAGGTAGGGAGATGTGTTGAACACAGTAATAATAGTGAAATGTTACAGCTGAAGAGGCAGATCCCTCCTGCCCTCCAGTGTGAGACGGGCTGATCTACCACTGAGCTCTCACAGTAGCTACAGCCAACATCTCACTTGCTTATTGGGACCTAAGGTCCAAAAACCCTGTAACGCCTTGGATACCTTGTGCACCGTCCAGCCAATTGGCTGTTCTCATGAGTTCAGGGAAATGTTGCACCTTTTTGTGAAAAGCAGTTGGCTCCTCTGTGTTTAACACACACTAGCTGGAAGGGCTGGGGTTGACTCAGAGGCAGAGCATTTGCTTTTCATGTGGAGACCTTAGATTCCAGCCCGAGCACTGTAACACAAGAAAAAGCAGCTCTGTAGCTGGAGACGAAGCTGTAATGCATGCTGGGCAGACCTGGGCGTGAGTCTCACTCTTGTCGCCGAGGAGGTGGCAGCTTGGGGCAGAGCTCCTCCATGACCCTGCTCACAGGGCTTTGTGGACCTTGAGTGAAATGTATATTAAACATTGTGTGATGCAGCTGGTGCCTGGCACATAGTAGGTCCTTTCTGCACGTCATTCTCTTCTCCTATGCTCTGCAGGTTTAGGGAGCTGTGAAACCTTTGTTCTGGCTGCTCCTGCAAGTGTTTAATCTCCTGGTCTCAGTTTCTCTCATGTGTAATGGGATAATAAGACATGAAAGCTGCTCATCGCTCAGGATGAGAGGAGGATTAATGAGTTAATGTTTATAAAGGGCTTTGAGTTCTCTCTCTGAAAATCTCTTCAGATGTATTTTTATTGGCATAGTAAGACTTCTATCATCTGTGGGAAAAAATAACCAAATAGAAAAACAATCATAATTCAAAGAAGCTAATGAGGATATTATATGTATAAATTCGCCACCTCAACTGCTTGTTTACGGATTTGTCTTAGAGCATGCCTTCTGTGCCCCAAGTGTGTGGCAGAGTTCTGGACCCTATTCAGGGTCATTATAGCCTCCAGGAGAACGGCTCTGTGTCTAATCCTTCATTTTTAAATGAAAGTCACACACTGCTTCATTTGGTCAGTAATTCACCTCTTCCAGATTTAAAGGCTGGAAATCTTCCATCATTATGAAATAATAAAGCTACTTAGGAATAGAAGAGGTCTGGATTGAGTGGATTTTAACCTCCTAGAACAGTGTTTCTCAGTTCTCAGCCATTTATTCACTGACATCCTCCTAAGGGAATTTCAGGAATTTTCTTTCTAATCTCCAATCTTCCATACCCCATGAAAATTTAATACTACAGATATACTGTATAACTGTTTTATGTACATTTATGCTTTGGACCTTTGCACTGAGCAACATCCCCATTCCTTTCTTAATTTTTTATTTTGAGGCAGGGTCTCACTAAGTTGCCTAGGTTGGTTTGCACTTGTGATCCTCCTGCCTCATCCTCCCAGAGTGCTGGGATTAGAGGCCTGTACCACTGCACCTGGCTTACAACTATGTTTTATACAAAAAAAGAGTAAGATTTTTTCCTTTTCTTACTCTCAATTAATATTGCTCCCTTGGAAGGCGATATCAATCCTGTTGAACAAGTATGCTTTAGCATGCCTTTTTTTTTTTGGTTCTTGTTAAAAAGACCCAAAGTCTTCATTTGGCCTCAACTTTATTCTTATGCTTATTCCCCAAAAGGGGCAGTATTTCTTATAGGGAAATCTGGGAAAGAGTCTTGAACTTCAAACTAAGAATTTGGCTAAATAATGTATGTTGTATTCCTAAAACGGAATACTCTACAACCAATGCTATTTACAAACATATTGGTTTACACACACTTGTTTAGAGAACAATTGTTAAGGGAAAACTGCAAGTTGCTAAGTTGTGTATACTATTCAGGGACAGTTACAGAAGACCTGCAGTTATATCCACCAGTGCTATTGCTGGTTGCAGAATTTCAAGGGGTTCTTGCTCTCTTCCTATATCTTTTCTTCTGTCTTTCATTCTGTCCCTCCTTCTCTCTTTTCCTCCTTCTTCCTTTTGCTTTTACTTTATATTTCATAGGGTTTCTATAAAGAATCTACATAATTGCATATTTAAAATAAGGAAAGTTTAAAATGCAAGCCAAAGATGGTTGCACACATCTGTATTCCCAGCACTCTGGGATGCCGAGGCAGGAAGATTTGCAAGTTTGAAACCAGCCTGGGCAACTTAGCAGCACCTTGTCTCAGAATAAAATTAAAAAGGGTCTGGGAATGTAGCTCAATGCAAAGGCCCTGAGTTCTGTCCTCAGTATTGGGGAAAAAAAAGTCCTCACACTGTAGATTTCTAAAAGACAGTTTTATGGCAGAATGAGGATTCACATGGTGGCCCAGACCTTCCATTCTGGTAGAACTCAGGGTTCCCAAGTCCCCAGTGAAGAATAGCAACTTCCTACCCTGGCTTCCCAGTATCACACCATCTGGACCTCTCATGAAATGGCAGCTCAGTATCCCTGATGCACCCTGGGTCCAAGAAGACAATCTCAAACTCTTGTGCTCAGGTTCTATGAAAAGTCTCAGTGAGGTTAAGGCAAGAAATAGAAGAAAGCATTGATTAGAGAGTCAGGATCCCCTCTCTCGACTTTTCATTCTTAACTTTGATTTCTTTCTACTTTACAGCTTTGGAACTTGCTGCAGGTTGTACTTGAAACCAAAGTGCCCTAAATTATTTGTTCATGAATTTATCTTCTCCCCCATTTTCCCAGGGTCACTCCTACCCTGATCAGTAGGTCAGATTCCTACTGGCTATTTTTGGAACTCACTATATTCCCCTCTCCCTTCTTTGACCCTTATCAGAGTTGTAATTATATAGTTATATGTGCAATTATTTAATGATATTAATAACCAACACTTAATGAGTACTTACTAAGGACCCAGCATTGTCCTAAATGCTTTAATCCCGAGTTCATCATCATTTAATCCTCATGACAATACCATGAAGCATCATTATTACTGTCATTTCACAGAAGAGGAAACTGAGGCTCAGAGAGATTACCCAATTAAGCTAAAGCTACACAACCAGTTAGTATTAGTCAGGATTATTATCCACGCTACCTGGTCTCCAGAGCCTATACAAGGAGCGTCTGCAGCAGAGCCTTCTGTGGTGTATTCCATGGGAGCAAATGTATACGTTAAACAATAGGGAGCTTTCATGTAAAGACGTAGACATCTGATTTCTCTTGAAGGATTGAAAGGCACAGCAATGCTACCCCCAATCATTCATGACATGAGTCACTGAATGAATAGCTGCGTTTTCATTGGATGGGATATTCTGTCTCCAGCTTGCCAGCTCCTGTACATCCTTCTTCTTCTGTAGGCCTTGGAGTTTGCGACTGGGGCACAATCTGTTGCTTCCACCATTTATTTGCTATCTCTTCTCCCTTATCTAGGATCGCCGGTCATGTTTAAGGAGATCACAGTTTAGTGGAGAAGACAGGCTGTCAAAGAAATTGTAGGGCAGGGGATAAGTGCTGGGGAAGCTCATGGCAACCTGGGTGTATGGTGGGTTTGGGGGTGAAGTCAGGCATTCTAGTTAGGAATTATTGTAGAGTCTTAAGAGACGTCAAAGGTTTTTCCTAGAGAATTAGAGGATGCTCCATGAGCAGACAGAATGCGTAGCATGTTTAGAGGGCTGGAGATTGTACACAGAGGACATTCCTACAACTCTAAGTAGTTTAGTATGGCTGGGCCCTGGGAAGGAGGGAGAGGACAGACACTAGGATGTAAAAGTGGATGAATCAGATGACAAAAGCTTGTGTACTCTGGGGACTCCTCTTAGTTTGTTTGTACTGCTATGATGAAATTCTACAAATCAGGCCAGGTTGTGGTGGCTTGGGCCTCTAATTCCAGCACTCAGGAGGCTGAAGCAGGAGGATTGCCATGAGTTTGAGGCCAGCCTGGGCTACATAGTGAATTCAAGGCCAGCCTGAACTACATGGAGAGACCCTGCCTCAAAAAACTAAAAATAAAAAAAATCTACAGATCAACCATAGAAATATATTGCTCACAGTTAGGAAGGTTGGAAGGTGAAGACCAAGACACTGCCATTCACTGTTTGGTGGCAGTCTTCTTGCTGTGTCCTCACATAGAGAAGTAGCAAAAGCTGTGTTTTCACACGGTGGAAGTGGGAATGGTATAAAGGGCTTACACTACCTCTTCCCAGCTATTCCATTCATGAAAGGCTTGTACTACCTCTTCCCTTGTCCATTCATACAGCTGGAGCCCTCATGGCCTTATCTATTCCCCAAAGGTCTCTTATCTATTAGCACAATGGGGGTGAAGTTTCAACACATAAATCTGGATGAACTTTCATACCACAGCCGGTCATCAATAGGGTGTTCACCCTCAACTCTCCTCCTCCATCCAGGCAATGCTAGGATTCTTCTTCTTTTACCTTTGATGTAGTAGTGGTCATGTGACTCTCTTGGCCCATGAAATGTGAGAGTGAGTGACAGGTGTTGTTCCCTAGTGACAGTTTTGGATCACTGCTCAGCTCAGCACATTCCTTTTTCCTGCCTTGTGTTATGTGGACACACACAACAATAGAAATTTTGTCAGTTTTTATCCCTGAATGACTGTAATGCAAAGAGACCTCCCCTCACCATGTCAACCTATGATGGTCAAATAGCATGTGTGTGGTTAACCCTGCTACGTTCACTGATATTTGAGGGATGGGGTGTTATCACAGCATCACAGGACCCATCCTGACAGGTGTATCTGCCAGGCTAAGGAATTTGTGATCTCTCGTACAGTCTACGAGATCAAACTATCAGGAGCCATGCAAGTGAAAGTGGATACAGAAGCAGGATAGGATGTCACGAACAGGAGAGTGTGTCCTACCTGTTCAGTGGTGCTCACAGTGGTGCTTCAGGTAAGAGACACTGGTAGCTTCTTTACTCTCTTGGAATATGTTATGTCTTTTCACATCTCTATGCATTTGCTTGTCTTGTTGCTTCATGGGAACCTAGAAATACGCAGTTCTATAGGTAATCTCTAGATTTGCAGATGTTGAAAATGATTTTAAATTTCAAACAGATGTGAAAGCTAACATTTTTTCTTCTAACAATCTAGTTATTAGTTTGGTTGTATATTTGGCTGTGGGGCAGGGGAACTACAAATGTATTTGTGAGTAGAGGTGAGGTTAGTCCAGACCTGAGCCTTGACAAGATGCCTTAGAGATCTTCTGGGGAAAGGTGGAGGTTAGGAAATCAGTGAGTAATAAAAAGAGGTGATGGATACTGCATAGAGTTGACAGGTACCTCGATGAGGGTGGGGAGACTACACATCAACTCAGGACCCACAAGGTAGGCAGCATATTCCAGGGCAGAAATGATAAAGCCAGCCTCAGGCATTGGCAGCAGATGGTCTGGGTATTTGCTGAGGCCTCACTAAACTCTGCATTTCTATCACTGCGTAAAGGAAGCCTCAAAGCTAGAATCTGGGGGTGTACAATGGAAAATGCAAGGACGCTGCCCTTAGGAGTCTTGACAAAGATCAGTTACTACGTATGGTTACGTTCAGCTGCAGATGGCAAAAAACAATAGAAAACAAATCCCTCCAAAATAATAATAGCTTTAACAAGACAAAGACTTATTTCTCTTGCACAAGGGGAATCTGGCAGCAGACAGACTGGGCAGCATTCCTGGCTGGTTATACAATGTCATGGTCGTCAGGAACCCAGCCTCACTTTCTGGCTTCTCTGCCATCCGCCTCACATGGTGGCAACCCCTGGTTCAGCAAAGCTTCCTGAGCTGCTGCCATCACATCTGCAGTCAAGCCAGGAGGAAAGAAAAGAAAAGGAAGAGCACTTCTGTCTTTGTGTTGCTAGCTGTAAGTTAGTCACTTGTATATACCCAACTGGCAGAGAAGCTGAGAATTATCTTTTTTCCATGGACCAAGTTACCATCAGACATTTTAGTGCCGAAATAAAAGAGAAGAACTATTTCAGCACCTCTGGCATTGATGGTCCCCAATTAAAGATTGCTCCATGTATGCTTTTGGACTAAAATAATATAAGAGTAATACATCTTTGGTAGAAATCATGTTTCAAAATTCAGAGTTTGATCTTTCCCAGACTACCAATATGTGACATGTCTGAGAAGGTCCCACTGTGGGCTAATGTAAGTGTTCTGAGCATACTTAAGGGAGGCAAGGTGAAGCTGTGATGTTTGGGTGTACGGAATGCATTTTTAAGTCACAATGGGTTTGAGACATAGATTCATCTTAAACCAAGGAGTATCTATGTAGTATCCCTGGCTGAGTGTATTTGGGGAGACTGAATGTCCCTTGTAGCTCCAGATTCCTCAGTCTAAATCAGAGAACAAGGGGACAAAGTAGAGGAATTATATTCTGGCAAATACAGCAGTCTTCATTGCAATGGAGTCAAAGTATGACACAGAAGGGCATATGATCATTTGCAGGCAGCTCTGGCTCTGGTAGCCAATCTCAGCCATGGACCAGTAGGCAACAGCCTGCCTAAGAAGACTACATAAATGCCCATGCACTGTGCATGCTCACACACACCCCTGCACACCAGTGCATACACACTCACACCCCTTCTCCCTGCCAACTAAGCTCCAGGTCAGTAGGTGGAAGAGGGAGCTCAGGTGGACCAGCTTGCGGCTTTATACCACCAACTACTTGCTATGTAACCTTGGTCAAGTCACCTCATCTCAGATCTTCAGTTTGCTCATCTACAAAATGAAGCAATGCGTATCCCCTGGCAGACTGCAGTGTTGATTAAATGAACAATATAACAAGCAGCCAGCACAGCTCTCCAGGGCTAGTGGTTGCAGAATTATTTGGTTTTCTTCTACCCCTTCATGTCACTTGAACAAAAAAGTAATACCCTGTGGGTTTTCCAGGGAAGATAAAGCCTTGGTTATAGTCTGGGTATTGGAATTGATCAATGATGTGACTGGGAACCCAAAAAGACATCGAGCCAGTTAGTTTCATAACATGAACATACCCTTGACAATGTTGGCAATAGCGGTTATTCATTTTTAACTGATATTTATTGTCCTGAGCTGGGCTATGTCTGAGAAACACTCAGCAGAGGCACCAAGAAATGCTTGGCTAAATTTGTACTGTGAAAATCAATCACATACCCATCATCATTTCTGCAAGAAAAGACACACGCATCATTTGTTACCAAAGGGGGAGATGCTAGAAATGTTATTAATGTTCCTACTTACCCTTTCCCACCAAGCTTGCCACAGCAGGCTCCCGCAGAAAAGGCCTATAGAAGAATTGGAGGAGCACCCCAACTCCCATGTCTCACCCCAAGATTTTGTCCATAAAGTCCAAGGTTTACACAGCCCAGGCTGGGAGCTAAGAGTTTGTTTGGAGCTAAACTTTGGGTGTGCTGACAACTGCAGGGGTGGGGCTCTACAGTTTGGATATGGTTTGAGTGTGTCCTCCAGAGAGCAGTCCCTGTGTTGGAGATTTGGTCCCCAGGATGACACGAGAAGAGGTGTTGGAACCTTTAAAAGGTGGGACATAGAAGAGGTAATCAGGTCACTGGGCACACCATCTTCAGAGGGAATTATTGCTAGTCTCCGGGAATGAACTGATTCCTTCAAGAATGGGTTGGTGTAGAACAGCAAGACTGGTCTTTTTCTGTGTTCTGGCTTCCTGCTTGCCTTATGATCGCTCCCTCTCATGAGTACTGTGGCACGATACCACTGCCATATCATGACACAGCCAAGGGGACCCACCCTGGTGGCTAAACAGACCAGGCTGCCCTGATCTTGGACTTCCAGTCTCCAAAACTGTGAACTCTATAGACATCTTTTCTTTCTAAGGACCAGCTTCAGGTGTTGTGTCTGGAAATCTTTGGCCTTCTGCTGTTCTCTGAAGTTCCCTGGACTCTAACCTGAGTCTCATCTTCTTAGTCGTCTGACTAGCCTCCGTCTTGGTCTGTCAGCCTTCTGCACACACTGAGCAGGCTCTTCTCTAAAAGAACTGCACTCACTCATTGTCCTTTGCCTTGATGGGATTAATTTTTAAAGTCTTTTCCCTCTTCTTGTGAGCACACCTCACTCATTAGGGGCACAGCTCTTTCTCTGCAGGGGAGACAAAGGAGACAATCTGAGAACTGGGCAGCAGAACAGCCTCTAAAGCAGGATTCTATGCTCAGCTTAAAACTTGAGCTGAAGTGCCTTAAAAGGTGGGGGTGGATTCAGAGGTGGGAAATACAGTGAGAATTGTGCATGCTTTAAGTTTAACCTACTGTGCACATCCCATCTGTGGGGCGCCTGACACTATGCCATCCATAGATGATCAGCTTTCAGGTCAGGGTTTCCTAAGTAGCAGAGCAGCCTCGCTTGTGATTTAATCCAAGTCAGCCCTCTATACAAAAGTTAGTAAGAAAAAAGCCCGTGTTCTGTAGTTGTCCATACTAGGCTGGTGACATAGTGACTCTGACTCTTCTATATTTGGGCTTGTCGGGGTAGTGTGTATTAATGCTTCAGTTATGTCCTGTGAGTTAACTTGGTAAATATGGAAGCAACATTAACTTACTGGCCTCTCCTTTACTACTATTATTGTTATTTTAACTTTCAGTGGTCCCACAGTGGTAATTTAAAGAGTTAATGGAGCTTTCCAGAAGTTTTTAACATATTTTTAGCTCTGGAGGAATTTGACCTGATATAATAACAGAACTATCTTTTTGTAATGAGTGTATTTTTTTTCTTTCTTGCACAAATATTGCATCAACTGTCACATCAGAAATTAACCAGCACCCAAACAGCCAAGCTGGCTTCATTTTTGTCCATGTTTCTTTCTTGTCTCTTGCATTTTGTTTCTGTCACCTCAAGCATAGCTTGGATGTTATTTTTGAAACAGCTCCTTTTGCTTGATAGTTTAGTTAAATCAGTTTTTCTGTGATGGTGTTCTACCCGTGATTAAAAATGTAAAGAACTGTGTCAATGGCTTTTTTGAGGGGGGGAGTTTTGAGACAGGGTCTCAGGATGTAGTTCAGGCTGATCTTGAACTCACTATGAAACCCAGGCTGGCTTGGAACTCAAGGTGATCCTCCTGCCTCAGCCTTCTCAGTGCTGGGATTACAGGTGTGTGCCACCACAAGTGGTTGTGCCAGTATCTTTGGAATGGATGCCCCCTGGCTGATGCAACTTTTGTTCTTTTGTTGGACCGTTTGATGGTTTCTGATTTTTTTTAAAAAAATTATTATAAAGAAGATTGCAATATAACCTTGTCTATGACTCAGGTTATTTTCATAGGTAAGATTTTAAGCCTGGTAGTATAGTCAAAAGTCAAATAGTAGGAAAATAGATGTGACATTTGAAATATATTGACAAACTATTGTTTAACCAGGCAGAACCCATTAAACCTAACAGCTGGACTGATGTTTCCATTGCTCCTCATCTGTTTGTTTTTGTTTTTGTTTTTTTGTTTTTCTTCAGGTACCAGGAATGGAACTCACGACCTTATGCTTGCCAGGCAGGCACTTCACCACTGCATTGCTCCTCGTCTCTACTAGCATTTACTATGATTGTTATTTTCCGCTGAGTTTGATATTAAACAGTAAAGTTTTGTTTTCATTTACATGTCTTTGAATGGTGCATATATTATGCTATTCTTTGCTCAGCTACTGCTGCATCTTGGGCAAGCTACATAACATTCCTGATCCTCAGTCTTCTTGTCTGCAAAATGGAGACAAAAGAGCCTCCTTTCTGTAGCATTACTTTGCAGCCTGATTCTTTGCTTTCTCTATGTTACTTCTCTTTTCCTCCCCTACCCCCATTTTTCTGTGTCTGCATAGTTGACTCTGTCTGCCTTTTTTGCTTTTGCTTTAAAGTTCCCAGTGAACTGTCCCTGGAGCACGTTCTCAGGATCACAAATGATTATGGCCCTCTGGTCCCCAAATGTGTTCCAGATGGGCAGCGCTCTCATGGCCGCGTTGGATCTGAGGTCGGCCTTTCAGCACGCAGCCTCCTACTGTAAGGCAAACGACGGGTGTCTGCGATCCGAAGGTAGAGATTTTCCAGTATAGAAGGGAAATTGAAGGGGTTACTCAAATGCTGATGAAACTGCCCATCAGTGCTCCCAAATGAAAGTTAATATTGTTCCCACCACGGACAAGAATGCTGAGAATGCTTTGTGAAGTTTTATCTCTTTGCAACTCTCCATTTTAATTACTATCAGGAGCTGACATACATGGTGGGCTGGGAGCTTTCACCCCCACGTGGGTGAGTGTGGGGACCCACCAGGTTGGGGGATGGGCCCCTGCTCCCTGTTTCCCTGCCATTTCCCTCCCTGAGTAGTAGGGAGGGCTGGCCTGCCACGCTATAGCCACTGGAGTTCTGGTTTGGCCTCCCCGCCCTCTACTGATTGTCACTTATCCCCTCATAGCCTTTGTTTTCCCACCAGTGAAATGGAAATAATGAAGCCCATCTCAATGAGGTGGTCTTAGTGTTTGAATGAGACCCTAGAAACCCAGTGTGCTTCCCACTTTGGTGGGGAGATGAGAATAGACATTATCTATCGGCTCAGTTCATTGTAAATCTGACCGTGACTTACTCAACACCCTTTAATGACTCTCCAGTTTTGTAGATTACAACCCAAACTTTTTGGCTCTTGAGTCCCTTCAAGAGCTGAGCCATAATCCTTCTACAGCTGCATTTCCAGGTCTGTTGCTTCCCAGCTGTATGTTCAAGCTATTGCTTCTTCCTGTAATTCATTTTTTCTGTGACATGGAATAATGATACCTATTGCATAGGGCTGTTGGGAGTGTTCATTACTACACATACAATGCTCAAGAGAGTACCTGGCATCTAGTCAGTGCTTAGACAACATTCACTATTTTGATTATGATTCTTTTTATCTGCATTTCCTCCATTGCACCCTGGGCCTTCTTGCCCATAGATTTCCAGGCATTGTTCACCGTAGCTGGGAGTCTATTCTGTCTTTGATGTCCTCCTTACTGCTGGGCGTCTTTCAAGATTCAGGCCTCCTCCAGAAAGCCTGCCTATGCTGAAAGAGGTGGCTCCTCTAAGATCCATGTAACTCCCCATGTTCTAGATGACAAAACAGTGCAGTGGGTTGAGAGTAAGCTCTGAGGCCAGGTTCCAGTTCTGTTTATTGGCCTCTTTGCAACATCTTAGGTGAGTTACTTAAATCTCTGTATGCCTTGGTATTCTTATACATGAAATAGGGGCAGCAGTGCCTGAACCTCAGAGGGTCCCTTTGAGGTTAATATGAGATGTAGGTAAAGAGTTTAGAACAGTGCCTGGTCATGATAAGCATAGAATACAAAAAGCTATTGTTCGCATAACTTATTGTACTGACAACATACTCTTCTCCTTGCTAAGACTATGAGCACCTTCAGAGCAGCGACTGTATTTGATTCATCCTTATGCCCAATATTTGGCATGCAATAGATACTTAACACATGTTTGTGGAGTGTAAGTAGCTGCAGCATTTCTTTATTTTTGTAATTTTCAGAGTTTTTTGCAGAATGAAGCATTTGAGGGGCAAGAAGGAAGTAGTGAATGATTTGCACCTTGCACATATTGAAATGTGTGAATTTAGGCAGGCTTGTGACTTTTCTGAGCCCCATTTTTCCTTATTTGTAAAATCATCAACTTTGTGGAGTTTTGCGAGCGTTAGAAATCAGACATGTGATCTACATGTTTATAGTAGGACAATTTATAATAGATAAATCATGGAAATAACTTATATGCCCATCCACAGATGAATAAAGAAAATGTGGTGTATATATACAAGGGAGTACTACTCAACCACAAAGAAGGATAAATTTGAGTCATTTGTAGGAAAATAAGTGGATCTTATAATGCTAAGCAAATAAGTAAGACACAGAAAGATAAACATTACATGGTTTCTCCAACTTGAGACACCCAAAATATAAATAATTTAAAAATCAAAACAAAAGAAATTATAGGAAATAAGGAGGTAGGCTTTGTGAAGATGGGACGGGGATCTGGAGAAGGAGAAAGGGGGAAGCACTGGGGGAAAAGGAAGTAAAAGTGGTCAAAATGTGATATGTATCTGTACCAATTCCCCAAGATGAATGCAGTTGGCAAGCATGGTGGTGCACATCTGCAATCCCAGCACTTGGCAGGCTGAGATAGGAGGATCACAATGAGTTTGGGGCCCACCTATGCTACATAATAAGTTCAAGGCCAACCTGAACTACATAGTGAGACCTAAAAAAAAATGTAATTATTATGCTGTAAAAATATACTAATAAAAAATTAAAAGAAGAAATTGGGTGTGTGAGTGATGTACTCAGTCCTGGATGGAAAGGCTGACTATTGTGAAAACTGCAATCCTTTCCAATTAATTTAGTCGAAAATATTAGTGGGATTTTCTTAGAACTCAACAAACTGATGATAAATTTAATCGGAAGAACAGCAAGAGATTTTGTAAAACAAGAATGAGTGAGCTTGCACTTGTTAGAGGTTAAAATGCATTCATTCATAAGTCACAGTAGTGAAAATGGTGCAGGATTTGAACAGGAATGGACGAACAGGTGATAGGAACAGAATAAAGCTGAACTGGATCCCGGGCATCTGAAACCTGCTGCAGGATAAGGAAGCATCACACAACAGTAGGTAGGACTCAGAGTTAATTGGTGAAAGACACTGGGGACACTGGTATTTGAGAAAAAGAGAGAAATCACTACCCACCATACTTCAAAGTAAATAGGTGAGTGATAGAGTTCAGTGTAACAAATGCTACATATAAATTGACAAAAGCTAGAAGCTATTATTTGCAATTAAATCATATACTGATTTGTCATGTTTAACTCAATAATATATCAGAATTATTCTCACCTCAGGATAGGAAAACATATTCTTAAGACAAAGACAGTAGAGGCATCTACAATTGTCTGAGGTATAACATGCCTAGCATGTGCTAGGCCCAGCGTGTGATTGTCAGCAACACACACACACACACACACACACACACACACAGGTATCAAAGTTCAAAACTATGTTTTACTTTAAAAATCATATAATTAAAAACAGAAATGTGGAACATTACAAGCAATAACGAGACACTAAAATCCTCCCATGTTTAAAGTTATTATAATCAATAAGAAAAAGAGAACAAGGGGCTGGAGATTCAGCTCAGTGGCACAGCGCCTGTCTGGCAAGCGCAACGTCGTGAGTTCGATTCCTGGTACCAGAAAAAAAAAAAAAAAAAAAAAAAAAAAGATAAAGAATAAATACAAACATGAAGCTTGAAAAAATAGTTCATCTTCCCTAGCAATCAAATAAAAGCCAAATTAAATCATTGCCACTTGGGTCATTCCTCTGCTCAAAGTCCTTTGATGACACTCCATTGTCATCAGGGTAAAATCTAGAACCCCGGCCTGACATCCAGCTTCTCCTGCACCTTCAGGCTGCTTCCCACTCCCTGCCCAGCCTCGTTTGAATGTCAGGGTTCTCTGCTTTCTGCACATAACCCCTCCCGCAAAGTGAAGCTTCATCTCATACTGGACTCAGACTGAATTCCTGTTCCTTTCCTTCTATACCAGGCTGTTGGGAAACAGCACTTGATAGTGCTTGCCAAGGCCTGGATTCACTGCCGCTCTTTGTGGAAAGGGGAGCAAAGTAAAATTGACTCCTTTCTAGTTAAATGGTCCACTTACATTTTCTTTTGGGAAGCAGGTGCGAACCTCGAATCGCCCTCAAAGCTGGGATAAGCAGGGATTAGTGGTGAAGGTGAAACTCCTGACAGGCTTGGGTAAAGTTTCACGGAGACCTCTCACTCCACCTGCCTCCCTCCACTGCCCTGTCTTAACCAGGGCTCTGCCCCAGTCAGACTTGGAGGACAGCTCGGAGTAGGACTGTTAGGTCAAATTGAAGACAGGTTGCCTCCGGATATTGCATAGGAGATACTTATGCTGAAAAAAAATTTTTTTTTTCTCTGAAATTAAAACTTACTGGAGCATTTCATTAAATCTGAATTTATTAGCTAAGTCTGAATACCCAGTGTCTTGGTTACTTTTCTCTCGTTGCTGAGACAAAATACCCAATGCCCAAAATGAAGGAAGGAAAGGTTTATTTAGCTTACAGTTTGTGGAGGTTTCAGTCCATACTTGGCTGGCTCCAAAGCAGAAGGTAGCAAAGCAACAAGAGCAAAGGTGGGGGGAATGGCAACCGAACAGCTAACAGCCAGAGCCAAAGGGAGGAATGGCAGCAAGCAGCTTCTTTCCCTGCCTTACATTGTAAACACGCTACCCCCACCTAAGGGGCGTGTAGCTCTCACATAATCTCCATGCCCTCCTCTTCCACAGGCTCAGGATGTATACAAAGTAAGCACCCTGGCTTCCTGCTGAGTCACTTAGCCAAACTTCTAGACTCCCCAAGTTGACACAATGTATCAACCATGACACCCAGTCTCAGAGGGGAGCTCAAATGTGTAATTTTCCATACTCTGGGAATGACTCTTCAATGGAGATGGGATTGAAGGAGGCAAATGCTCACCACCTCACTCTCTGCTTGCTCCTTAAGAGGTGACAGAAGCCAGAGCTGAGGGGGCTGCTGCATGTGTGGGCGCTGCTGGTTTCCCTGAGTGGCTTTCAGCTGGAAGGGTCACCCACACGCCACCTGTGGCCATCAGGGATGGACAGGGGCAAGTGCAACCTTGTTAGCTGTGTAACCTTGGGCAAACCCTGTAAGCTCTTTGAGCCACTGTTTCACCATTTGCAAAACAGGGACTATGATCCTTCCAGGTTGTCATGAAGATTAAATAAGAAAGCAAATCAATGCATTGGGCATAGTGTTTGGTGTACAGTAGATAAGGTGTCTCCCTTGGAACATTTATAAGAAGGAGAGAAGCAAGAATATCCTACCCCCTTCCAGTCAAAAGGAGGATGAATTTTCAGCATTTCGTCTTCCAGTATTGAGGTGTGTGTTGTCATGTGTTTATTGCTTATCCACTTTGTGAATATGGTTATGCAAAAATCTGTTTTACAAATTATCTTTTTAATTATTATGTTAGGGCTTGGTAGATTGGTAGATTTTAGAGCATAGGAATGGAGGTGTAGAGTGGTTGAGGGAATGTGGCTGGCAAAATACAGCATCACACACAGGCAACGGGCAGCCTTCCACGGGACTTTTCTGTGTGAAGATTATGTCAGTGCACCGCACCATATTTTGAGGGTAGAAGCATTTCTCTGTTGTGAGAAGAATAACTGAAGCTCAGGGAGGGAGCAACTGTTTCCTACATTCACAGAAGGGGAAATGGTCGAGGAAGAATTGAAACCCAGACTTGTAGGGGATGCACATTACCATGCTAGTGTTGGAAGCCAGGTCTTTGGATTCTACATTGTATAGCTACGTGTAACGCCTGGATTGTATGGGTGACAGGTTTTGGAGGCTGCTGTTCCAGTGTGAGTGAGTTTCTCCTTCCTGCTGAAGACTTCACTCTCACTTGGCACACAGTAAGTGCTCGATAGCACTGGCCCAATGAACGCATCGTTACAGGAGGGTAGAGATGGGCCTTCTACGTGCAGAGAAAAGGCTTCCCAGGTCTTTGACCATTTCAAGATGAAAACCAACATGGGAGCACCACATCAGTTTCACCAAAGGTGGTATTTTAAATGTCTGAGACCAAAATAGAGATCCTGGAGCACTGGGCATAATTGCAGCCCAAGCCCAAGTTTCTTAGAGAGCAGGATGTTGGGTGCCTATACATGCTACAGGAGGCTGGTTTAATTCAGGATGCCCCAGCAGATATTCTCCCAGGCATACTCGAGACTTGTAGCAGGGCCCTGTGGCCAGAGGCCTTTGCAAGGTGCCAGAGGGGCTGGTTGAGCTTGTGCAACCTCAGGACGGCCTGTTCCAGTGACTGACCATGATCAGCCAGTCAGTCAAGATTCCTGTGCTTTCTGCAGAGAAAATATGGCCAGCCCTGCAGATGCGGGCAGGGAGGGCTGCTAAGCAGGTCCTCTTCTTCTTTCTTGACCCAGATGTGTGGCTCTGGATGGGGTGCCGATCCCATGGACCGAAGCTGGGCCCATCTTGGGGAGCTACTCTGGAGCAGCTGATTCCTGTTTGCCCAATTGTAAAGCCTTCAAAAAAATAAGGAAATCAGAGCCCACATTTGGTCAGTGTCCACTACGTGCCGGTTGAGTTAACCAGCGCTTCATTGGTTGTCTGAATTATCCATTCCCTGGCTACTGGCCTCAACCCTGGGCTGTCTGCACCGCAGGAATCAGAGATGAAAGCAGATTCAGAAGAAGAAGCCAGGTAGGAGCCAAAGGCACTAAAATCCCTTTAGGATCTGCAAGGTCTTTGGCCACCAGATCTGATTATAGTCAATGCTGTCAAAGGGCTTCTCTGAATCGTCCCCAGTGTCTAGGCCCGCTATGCACGTCCTGCTGGTGTGCCTTCACTGCTGCTGTGACCTCTGCTTGGCTGTCCTTCCCCTTCCCATTGCTCTTGTCACTGAGTTCCAAATCACAGTGGCCATCCCCACTCGCAAGCACTGGTCTCTGCGGTGGGGACACGTTCCCTGACGCTCGGCTCCTTTGCCCTTAACCTTGCAGAGACTGTCACATTCTCACTGATGCCCTCACAACCCCATAGAGAAGGCTCTTCTTTTCTCTGTGACAAGTGAAACGTTGCTCCTGTTACCATTGAAAGAAATGATAACTTAGGAAATTCTCATTAAATTCCAGTATCCCTTGGGAGAAGTCTCATCATCTGCAAGCCCATGGAACTGTGGTTATTGCTCCCCGATTTCCCCCCATTCTAGACCACTTGTTCCTTGGGCTCAGGGTCCTCTCCTGGGGCGAGGCTGTGCTTAACACATCCTCATGGAAACCAGGGAACGAGTATGTGGCAGGTGTGGGCTGAGTGGCAAAAGGGCCCATGCTGAGGTGCTTTGACTTCTACCTAGCACATGCCTGGAGTCCAAAGGCTCTCCTCCTTTCTGAAGGTACATTCTGTCAAGCTATCATTTCCCCAGCAATGAGTAGATTTCTAACCCACCTCTAAACTGGGTTTCCTGTGGGTAATGAATAAATAATTCTGTCCCCTCAGAGCAGCCCCTGAATATTCTTACTTCTTTCTTGTTTGCTCTTCATATTTAGTTTTAGTACTTCCCATGACTTAAAAAGTCTTCTATATGCCATCACAGCATTATTATAATGCCTTTTTAATACAGACAAATTATTTGCTGGATGTAGAAACTGAAGTTACACTTCTAGATTTATCTTTTGTGGCTAAAGGTAGAAGAAGTTTTAGAATATAAGAATTGTATTATAATTCTGGAATTAGCTCTCTCTTACTAGCAATTAATGTTCTTGGGGGAGGAGCCAGGGAACAATCAGTGATTTTGGGGGGTACTTACTGTGTGCTGTGCTTGCTTTGTCTGCCTCTTAGTGTGGCAGTGAGAGGGTGCAGATACGGGGCCTTAGACGGGTCTCACCTCAAATTCTGTCTCTGTCATTTCTAGCCACATGACCTTATTCATTTTATCCTCTTTATCCCTCAGAACCTCTGAGTCCATTTCTATCAGGTGGGAAGATGCTGTTCAGGTACTGTTGGTGAGATCAGTTACAATCAGTTCTGTAATGAGGCCCACGCGCACACGTCACAGCTACATCAAAAATAGCCATGTGTAATAACAGCATAGGATCATGCATAATACTAATCTTTCCTTGGTTTAGTCCAGCAACTATATGGCCAAAGCCAGTTTGAACAAATGTGCGGCTTGGAAGAAAGCTGAATGGCTACCAGAACAATTTAAAGAAGACAAAAATTGTATTAAAAACGCGCATGTTCACTAGTTAGCAGCTGAAAGTTTGATTGGAAATTTATCTTCCTCTTTGCAACACATTCCTGTTTCTTCCCCCCAGGGGTGCCCAGTATCTTTTTGACTTATTTCAAATGCACTTTTGAGCAGAGAAATAAAAGTAGATCAACTATGTTAACTATCCTGTATTTACATACCTACAAAATTTCTCCTTTCCCTTCTCTTTTCCCACATCCCAGTTGCCCTTTACCCTTGAGCATTTTCCTATCATTTCACAATGTCTATCATACCTCCAAGTTTTTATTAACTCTTTCAGGTTTTACACTAGTGAGACAATGCGGTGCTTGCACATGCAGGTCTGATTTATTTCACTTGTGAGTATGGTCTCTAGTTGTAGCCATTTACCTATAAAAGCCTCTAGTTTATCTTTCTTTATAGCTGAGTAATATTCCATTATATAAAAGTACCACAATTTTCTTATCCAATCCTTGGTGGATGGACATTTGGGTTGCTTCCACAATTTAGCAATTACAAATTGTGCTGCTATGAACATAGGTGCACATATATCGCTGTGATATGATGTTTTTAGATCTTCTGGGAAAATACCCAGAAGGGGAATAGCTGGGTTGAATGGGACCTCTAGACCTAGTTTTCTGAGGAATCTCCAAACTGATTTCCACAGCGGTTTCACCAGTCTGCATTCCCACCAGCAGTGGAGAAGGGTTCCTATTTCTCCACAGCCTCGCCAGCATTTGTTATTGGTTGATTTCTTAATGTTAGCCATTCTTACTGGGGTAAGGTGAAATCTCAGTGTTGTTTTAATTTGCATTTCTCAAATGACTAATGATGTTGAACATTTTCTCATGTATTTATTTGCCATTTGTATTTCTTTATCTGAGAAGTGTGTATTCATCTCAGCTGCCCATTTTTGGATTGGGTCTTTGAATTTGGGGGGGCTGATATTTTTTAATTCTTTATATGTTCTAGATAGAAGCCCTTTGTCTGAGGGACAATCAGCTAAAATTTTTTCCAAGTTTGTGGGTTTTCTTTTGACTCTGCTGGTGATTTCTTTAGATGTGCAGAAACTTTTCAGTAGGACGAGATCCCACTTGTTGATTCTTTCAAGTGTTTCATGTGCAGTTTGGTTTTTGTTCATGAACTCTCTGCCTACCCCTATGTCTTCGAGGTTTTTACCTCCTTTCTCTTCCAATAGATTTAGTGTTTCTGTTTTAGTATTGAGATCTGTGATCTATTTTGACTTGAGTTTAGTGCATGGTGATAGACTTGGGTCTATTTTCAGTCTTTGGCAGGTGGCAAGCCAATTTTTCCAGCACCATTTATTAAGGAGGCTATATTGTTCTTCCAGTGATCAATATTGCATGTCTCTATTTGTTTTCATGAGAAACCACTTTGAAGATATCAATATGTAATACAACAAGCATTGTTAATTTCCTACCACTTTGTTTGTAACTCTGCATTGTCTGTACTGTTCTTTTGCTATTTTGTAAAAGGTTGTCTGTCTGTTAATGTTTTCCTCCTTTTATTTTAAAAAAAGAAATAACTAATGCCCTTTTTTTTTTTTTTTTTTTTTGTTTTTGGTTTTTCTCTGGTACCGGGAACCGAACCCATGACCTTGCGCTTGCCAGGCAGGCGCTTTTGCCGCTGAGCTAAATCCCCAGCCCAGCTAATGCACTTTTGATAATTTCTTCTTGCTCTTCATGAAAAGGCTCAGCCAGCCCTGTGTCACAGGGTTACATGCGGGTGGGGAAAGAGGTGGGCCATGAGACTTACAGTGTACTTTGATTTTCCTTTTCTTTTTCTCTATTTTACTGTTTCTGAGTTGATAAAGCAATACATGTATTTAAGAAAGGATCTAGCCAAAAAAGCTCAACATTTCTTTCAATCTTTGGAAAAATTTTTTAAAACTTTAAAGTATCTCATTCATCTCAAGCCAGTGCTGGCCTTTCTGATTAAAACAAAATTGTTTTCAAGTGTTTATACACAGGAAATGGAGATAACAATATCTGTCCTGAATAGTGAGTGTAAGGAACGTTTGAGATGTTTTATATAAAATTCTGTGCTTTGTCCTGAGCATATTTTTCTCTTGTGGACATTTGACTTCTTCTTTGGCCTACGGGTTGTTGTAGTAAATTCCTCCTGGAAGACAGCAAAGAACTCTCCTCTCGTTTTTACTTGGATGACGTGGTACCTCCCTAAATGATCACTGTCCTAGCCTCCTTATTCCAAGTTATTCTTCACACAACAGACAGAAATTTAACTTGGATCACATCAGTTGTCAGTCTCTCAATGACTTTCCGTCATAGTAGGTCAAAGTCCAGGCCAGACTGTGGTCCACAACCCCTCAGTACTTTCAGACCCTGGCTGAAAGGTTGTTTCCTAGTTTTTTCTCACCCACTCACTGTGGACCCCTCTGGTTTCCTCACTGCTCTCAGATACACCAAGTCTGCCCCACCTCAGGCCCTTTGCCTGTCACATACCATCAGATGTGTGCACAACTCACATCTCAGCTCAATGTTTATTTGGTTTTGTTTTTTCTGAGACAGGGTCTTGCTATGTAGTTCAGGTTGGCCTTAAATTTACCATGTAGCCCAGGATGGCCTTGAACTCATGGCAATCCTCCAGCCTCAGCCTCCTGAGTGCTGGGATTACAGGCAAAATATGCCACCACACTTGGCTTCAGCTCAGTTTTGACACATAAGCTAAACCTTTCCTATTGCCCTGTCTGAGGTCTCCTCCTCTTTCTTTCTCTTTCATTTTTATTCATAACATTTATATGTGATGTTCTTTATTTATATACCTGTCTTGTACTCTCTCCTTCACAGAACTGTGGGCTTCCCAAGGTGATAGAGTTTTTCAGCCTTGTCGGTACCCGCATGTCCATCCAGACCTCAAAAGAACACATTGGACTTTCTGCAAGCACTTGTTGAATGCATGCATGAATGAGTGAAATAGGTGAATTAAGTCTGAACTCAATATCAGCCACAAATAGTGTCAATAGGAATGATCTCTGAAATACATTAGAAATGAAAGTCTTTCCCCTAGAAGGAGAAACAGTCCATGAAATATGCCCGAGATTGTTGCAGTTGCCAAACCACCTCCTGATGCACCACAGTCAATACTGGAGAAATACTGAAGGTGTTAATTTCCTTCCAGTGATCATTTGCTTGACTATCAGGTTGGCCAACTTGTGGCAAGGATGTCTTTCAGCCACATCACCTGGACCCATGTGTAGGTGTGGTGCGAGTGACAGGACATGCTTGGGATCCTTGTGAGAGTCTCTAACTCTGACCACCTTAGATCACCAGGGGCTCCAATTCAAATTCCCGGGATCTGGGTGTCAGATTGTATTTCTGTAGGAAAACCACCCTTTCCTCCTTGCTCCTACCTCACCTGCAGTGTCCCAGCTCAGAACAGCTCCTCTTTCCTGGAGGTGTGTAGGGTGCCCACACTTTCATTCCTAGATAGACCTGAGAAGTTAAGACTAGAATAGAAGACAGGCACTGCGGCTACTGCGGAGACTGAGGCAGGAGGCTGTCAACTTTGAGGTCAGCCTGGGCAACTTTAAGGAGACCTCGTCTCAAAATAAAATATAAGCCAGACATGGTGGTGCATGCCTGTAACCTCAGCACTCAGGAGCCTGAAGCAGGAGGATAACTGCAAATTCAAGGCCAGCTTAGGCTACATAATGAGTTCAAGGCCAAGCTGAACTATGTAGTAAGACCCTGTCTCAAAAAACAAAATAACGTAAAAAGGGTGAGGCACAGACCTCAGTGGTGGAGCACTCCTAGATCCAGTTCCTAGTAATAGGAAAAAAAATAGAGTGATGGGGAAATTTTTCTGTTGGAAGAAGAAAAGTAAGATGCATGAGTGGTATGGGAAACAAGGTGGGCAGGAGTTGGAAGACTCCTTTGATCTGGTGTCCTTTGTGTGTTTTGGAAATTTGTGTGTGAGTGTGTGTGTGTAACAGAGAGAACCGCCCCATGCGCTGTTTAAGTGTGAGTGCGGTATGTTCCTGTGTCCCTGTTCATGCTGAGATTGTCTGGTGTTAGCAGCACGCCCCTGTGTGCGTCTGTGCCTGCGCCCTTGCAGTTTGGCCTGCTGGTTTTGTGCGAACTGAGCCCAACACTTGGACTCACGTGTGCAGAATGAGTAAATACAACCTAAGAGGAGGACGTGGGTTGAGCTCAGCAAGCCCGACTTCCACTCCTGTTTTGTCATGAAGGAGCTCCTCCCTCTCTGCCCCTTGGTCTCAGCACGTTCTTGGGACAGTGACAGTGAAAGCAGGGAGCACCTGAGTATCGTTGGATGCTCTGGCCCTCAGCAAACGTGTCTCCTTATTATACACACGGAAGCAGGGCAGACTTTCTTCCTCGCGGGGAGTTGTCTTTCACTCTGAGCTCTTACAAAGTGCCTCATTTTATGGGGAACTCTGTCTCTTGCTGTATACTGAACAACAAAGCAATGTTCAGGGAATGTACATTCACCTAAAACCACCTCAAACAACATGGGTTTAGGATTCTTAAAGAGATAATCTGACAGAATCTGTAGGAAAAGGGAGTCAGAGACATTTTACACAGATTTAGCAATTCTTCCTCGGGGTATGACCTCAAATTACAAGTGCTGGGTGTCATGGCAAATAAGCCTTTGAGAGTGCAGCTTGAGAAAGCACTGCCGAGCGGTTCTTTTGTGGTGAGCACGAATACACACACCCAGGGAATGAAGGGAAATCCTCCTGTGCCGCCGTCATGCCAGGGGGATGGAGGCCGCCTTGCCGGTGACAGTGTCAGCCTCTGAGCTGGGAAGCGCCACTCAGAGGGCTCAGGTGGATGTGAGAAAGGTCTGGAGAGTGGGCAGCCTGGTGGAATTGTGTAGCTGTGCACCAGATGCTTCTGTGCAGGAGTGTGCCAGGGACTGACGGAAGCCACTGCATTAGATGTGGACTTGAAGAGAAAAAGTGATGTTTCTAAGTGAAAATTGCTATAAAATTATCACTAGCTTCACAGTTGCTTCTAAATTGCAAAGCTGAATTAGTAATTGAAGCAAGTACACGTTGGCCTGGTGTATCTCCACTCCTAAAGGTTTCTTTATGCAGCTTGGCCTGGCCTCTTTCCTCTGCTGCTCTTTTGGATTAGGGACGGAGGGTGCTGCTTTATGTTGTGCATTTACAGAAGACAGTGAGGGCTTTTAGAATGGAGATAGAATTGACAAGAACCTGCATGCTTAGGGAGTCAGTCTGAAAATGTTTTCCTCCTGGATGTGTCTTTGTATGTGGAGAAAGATGAAGAGGCACACTGAAAAAGTGCTCTCCTAAAGTAGAAAGAAATAAGAATTTAGAACAAAACACCAGAAGCACTGTCATTAGCATGAAAGCATTGATGTAGTGCAGTCACCGTCTCTTCTCATCTGTGTCTCCCTCCCTTGCCCCTCTTTCTTTCCCCCTGCTTCCCTCCCCTCAGGGATTGATTCATTTACTGTCTCCTGTGGAACAATCGCCATGGCTCCACCTGTTGGATCCTCACCAGGAAACAAGCTTTTCTCCAAGTACATTAGCTAAATTATGTTTTTTCCTTCCTCCTACTTATATGTAAGGATGATCTTTATTTTCATTTTTCAGAGAAAGAAACTGAGGGTGGAGAACTTGCCCACACAGCTGAGACTTGGCAGAATGAAG
Source organism: Chinchilla lanigera (assembly GCF_000276665.1). Classification (NCBI taxonomy): domain Eukaryota; kingdom Metazoa; phylum Chordata; class Mammalia; order Rodentia; family Chinchillidae; genus Chinchilla; species Chinchilla lanigera. The sequence goes on along the minus strand of NW_004955408.1, from coordinate 27,243,440 downwards.
ACTAAGATCCAGGCTCGACCTCTTAACCACGGTCTTGTACCAGCTCTTACCAACATTTCCTACTGTTTGAAGAAAGTGATTAAGTGATTGTATCAGAATGGCAGGAGAGTGTTCAAGTCAGGAGCTGTAACTTAATTCCTCTGGTCACTCCTGCCTGGCTGGGCTCTCTGAGTCTTCTCACATATTTCCTTATTGGAGAGCTGGGGTCTCAAAATCAAAATATAGAGAGGTCAACAAGGTCACATGGAAGAGAGAGGTGCCTGGGGTGAACACTAGGGAGAGGTGGGGGCTGGGGACAAACAGAGAGGCCTGGCCTAGCTAACAAATACTGTGGCCCATCATTACTGTTAAAACTATGATCCTGCTGTTACCAGATCTCCAATATTTTCAAAGGTGATGGAGACAAATTTGTGGGTCATCTTTAAGAGTTCATCACTCTCCTGAGTTTGATTCCAGGTACCAAAAAAAAAAAATTCATCACTAGCTCAATAACTTTTTCAAAACACACATAGAACAAACAAAAGGCAACGGAGTGTTAGAGTTGTTTCTTGGGTTGCTGTGTTACCACCTCTGGACACTGCCATACCATGGGGACAGCAGGGTCAGGGTGGCACTGACATTCTCAATCGTAGCCCAATGCTGCTTGTTAACTACCTTCGTAGCCTTCTTGAACCACAGGATCCTTTTTGTCACATGTAAAATTCTAATAATCTTCACCTTATGAGGGTGCTGAGAAGAGCATGACTGCATCTGAGTGTCTAAGCACATTGCAAGTCCAGCACATCCAGCGCAGAGTCCTCATTTCCAGCTCCTGCCTCTTGTGTTGTCTCACGTTCCCTGTATCAGAGCACCATTATCCTCTATCACTCCCTCTGCCAAAAATACAGAAATCTGTCTGCCCTGTTGCAACAAAAAAGGCCCTGCTTCCAGAACTTTCTACTGACTGGCTCCTCCTTGCCATCTGGGTCTCAGTTCACATGTCACCTCCCCAGAGGTGATGGTCGACCTGAACTAAAGTTGCCACTGATTTCCCATGTCAAATCATTGCACTGCTGCCATGTTGCCTTCTCTGTGGCCTCACTCTGGTCTCATTTATTCCCTTGCATCTGAGCTTGCTGCCTGTCTTCCCACTCAGAGCAAGGACTTCTTTGCTCTTTGCTCACCATTGCACCGCAGTGCCCAGAGCAGGGCTTGGCACATAGTGAGCATACAATGGACATCCGTCGAGTGAATGAATGAGTGAATGAGTGCTGACCGCTGTCAGCTACGAGCTGCAGTATTACTAGTACGGTTGCTAGTATTTATGAGCAACAGCTTTGGAGAGAACACAGGAGGAAAGCTGATTCTTGTCTTCTTTCATGGGGCCTTGGGGTTTGCCTGGAATCTCACTGTGAATCAGCAATGAGCCCTGCCCCTTCTTGGCTCTCCAACCCAGTGCAATGTTTTGCTTGAGAAGCTATTAAGGAGATAGAGATATGCCTCCTAGAGCACAGACAGAATCAGAAATATAGACTTACTTTCAGGGGATGGCATAGCTCACAGAGTCTGCCGGGCCATTATTCTGGGAACAGTGAGGAGCCAGGAGCAGAAGTAGGATCAGGGTGGCAGGCCAGAGAGGCCTCAGGGCCAACTAGGCCATACTATGTGAATAGGATGAGGGCTGAGGCTTTAGTTTACTCCCTGGCTTCTCCTTCTCAACCTCTGTGCCTCAGTTTCTCAGACTGAGGGAAAGGCCCCACTGTCTTCTGAAGCTGGAAGATGTGGTTAAGGGGAGCAGTTAACACTTCTTCTGGATTCTCTTTTGGCCTAAGGAAAAAGTCAAAATTGTTGCTAGTTTGTCATTAGTACTGCACCTTCTTCGAAACTTGCAAATCTAGAGTTTTATTGGAGCCTGCTGGGCCAGGATTGAGAACCAAGTATTTTTCACTTTGCCAGTCTCCACCTATTTTCATTTCATTTTCATTTTCAGTCTTTTATTTTTCTGCTTTGGTTTTTGTCTTTGGTGCATACTAAGCACGTGCACTACCGCTGAGTGACATGACCTCAGGCCCTCCGATTATATTCTTGGGAAAGTTTTCTTTTAGAACAGATGCCTTTATTGCTGGAAACAAAGAGTGGCAGGCTTATCTTAAAGGCAAATATGAAGTAAATAAATGTGCAAGTGGCAAGTGGATGCAACAATCATGATACCGATGATGGGGCATGAGTGGCTGAAATTCTGGGTTGTTACATACGGTCCACTTGAAAGTGACCTCAAGCATCTCTGAGAGGCAGCCCACACGCAACTTGCCAACTCTGTTTTTTTTTTCCCCCAATTCCCCTTCACTGGGACACTTTGCTGTGAGCCTAACCACCCAGGTGCCTGCCTCTGTGCATTCCTTGCTTTGTCGCCTCCTTTGCCAGGCCCTACATTCACAGACCATACTCTATTAGATGCAACTTTAATGGAGCTTCTACCAGTGATTTTCTGAATTCTTTGTCGATGACTCTTTTATAACAACTACCTTTTCAGCACACTGGGTTGGTCAGTCATATAGGCAATAGGATAGATCCATATCCAAAGCTCCAACAATTCTGGGAGTTTCATCTCCATTGTACCCGTTTACAAAGTTAGTGAAGTTTTCTGCCCCGACTCCTCCCCTGGGAGAGGCTGTACTAGATTCTAAGCCAGTAGCTCCTCCTCAAAGCACAGGAGCTTAACCTCAATTTTGGTCACCTTTGAGCTCTGCGTAGTCTCAGAGTTACCTGGGTCAGTGTCTTCTGATGCTAGTTCTACCAGAGTCTTCAAGGCATGTGTATGACTCACTCTTTAACCACGAAGAGTCTGTCACCTTCTGGGGATTTTGTAGACCTTTGTATGAACCTTAGGCCAGATTAACCTGACATTCTCCTGATGGAGTTTCAGGCTGGGTGGAGCTGCAAATCTTTACTGAGAATCTGGACAGGGTAGCAAGAAGAGAGTATGTACACTAATTACCTCAGGGGAAAGGTTGTGGTTTCAGATCTTCACAAAAATATGGCCCTCATTTGGGGTGGTGTCCTGGTGGAGTGGAACAAACACAGCTTGGGTTGGGGTCCATTCATTTTCTCATTGTTTGACGCTGGGTAAACCTCTCCGTCTCTCTGAGACGCAGCTTCTTCGACTGTATAACAGAGCTGCCCAGAGGCTTAAGTAAAATAAAGAAATTACAATGTCTAACATTCACCCTGTACCTAGAGGGCCTCCAGATGCCACAGCTGGCTTTTTGCTCATCTCTCTGCACCCTCCTTGCCTTCTGCTTGCATGAGACATGCTTGTGTGCATGCACTGGGTTTATTACTCACTAGCAGTACACTTTTGGAAAATTCACTCTTGTTTTGCTTTGTGGTGATATAGGTTGAATCCAGGGAGGATTGTATCATAGAGCCACATCCCAAATTGGGCAATTCATTCTTAAAATTTCAGTTTCCTATTCTGTACAATAGAAGTGATAATTCTTTTACCCCTAAAGCTTGTTGTGAAGGCTAATGGGATAATAGGGAACTCTTGGAAACAGTATTTGCCATGCAGAAAATGCCGTCTTATGAGATCTATCTGTATGTAGCTTCATTCCTCAGCCAAAGACGAACCACCCAACTTCACTTTAATGTCATTGCTTGTTTTCCCCTTTCTTGTTTACAGCCTCAGAAGTATCTCAAATTCCACAGGAAGTACCAGGTATGAAGATGCAGCGATAGGAAGGGAAATACATGTATAAAGTTGAGGACTTCTACTAATGAGTAATGAAGGCTGAATTCCAGAACATGCGGCAAATACCAGAGAAACATGAGTAAAATGTAGACTCCACCTGAAGATCTCTTTAAAGTCTACTTTGGTCTAAATGTTGCCAAGATAAAAAATACTTCCAAGTTTGGAAAATCCAGATTATAACGAAATGGAAAAAATCTATTCAATTCAAGTCTTCACATACATAACCCGCGTTCATGGTGCAGGACAATAGACACAAAGGAGAAAGACCAGCTTGCCTTTTCAGTCCTAGTGAGAAAGACACACGAGGGAGGAAATGCATTGCATGTTCTTGGTTCTGGGACATGAGCAGGGCAAGTGTTGTCACTGAACAGAAAGGGGACAGATCAGGGAAGCTCAGGAAAAGGCAATGGTCAAGACAATTAAGAAGGATTGAGCATTTCTATTCAGGCTCTAATTACTGTCCTTTGGGGCTCTATTCAGGATTTGTTACTTGCAAGCTGGAAAAGTCCTTTCCAGGCCTTTGTTACCAGGCCTTTGGGGCTCTATTCAGGATTTGTTACTTGCAAGCTGGAAAAGTCTTTCAGAGGCTAAGGCACAAGAGCAATGTATTGAAAGGATGCTGATCCACTCACAGGATGGCTAGAAAGCCAGACTTGGAAAAGCATAGAAATTGGGGGCATTCTGGGGATCCAGAAAGGCGACTCTGCTAGATAGTTTCAACCTTTTTCTCTGTCAGTGGCTTTGTGAGACCAAGTCCAGGAGAGATAACTTGATGACCCAGCCAGATCATGTACCTACCTGTTGTGGTTTGGGGCTTATTTTGGCAAGGGGAACAATATAATATAGGACCCATATTTTATAAGATTATTTATAATAATCACCCAAAGAATCATATACAAGAAAGTGCAGGAAATCTGTCCATACACTAGAGACCAAAGAATCCAGCTGAAGGCCTGGAGCCCCTGATAATGTCCAGTTGAAGACCTAGAGCCTGTAACAATTCCTCCCACATGTCCAACTGGAGGCCAAGAGCCCATGACAACATATCATGTGGGCCTGTTTCATGGATCTGCGCTGAGAGGTCCAAAGGTCAGTGGTGGAATCTGGAAAGTCTGTGCCAGTGGGATGAAGAATCTGTGCTAGCAGGCTGAGGGATCTGCACTGGAGACAGGAAGCGATGCTCAAAATAAGAACCAGATCTCCGCTACAAGGTACCACAGTCATCCTTAGCAACAGTGAGGTCCTGAGCTCCTCTGATGATCAAGCCATCTGAGCTCCCATCAGGAAAGGCAACGCAGCAAGCTTCTCCAGGAGACTGGCAGTGTACTGTCTTCCCCTCCGGAGCCAGGAAGGGATGCTCAAAGTGAGGACCAGAGCTCCCCCAAAGTGAACCGAAGCTATTCTAAGTGCCAACAAGCTTCTGAGTTCCTCGGAGGATGAAAACAGCAAAGTTCATCAGAAAAGCCAACATGACAAGCGCCTCCAACAGAACCAGCAACTCCTTACAACTTTTACCAGCTCTCAACAGCCTTTCTCAGTTCCCAACAGCCTCTCTTCTTCTCCAGTTCTGCTTCTTGTGCTCCTGGCAATAATCCTCAGGTGGGCCTCCCACATCCAGCATCACACTTACTCAGCTCCGCTGGGGATTATAAGTTGACCACCAGTTGTCAGTTCACTATACTACCTGAGACGACAAGGCAAGGAGACAGCAGGCTATACCCTCACCTAGAAGGGCAGAGGTAATTAATTCCCCAACTAAGACCAAGAGTGGTGTATGGATGGACTACTTTGTGCACTACATTTCCACCTCAGTGGGTACATTGACCTGCAGTGTCAGAGGGAACAACGGCACACAGTTCCATCCTGCATTTAGTAGTATTTCATCTATGCCAGCCCTGTGTTAGGTGCTGTGAAAAGAGGTGAACAAGACTGGCTAGGAAGTAATGGATTACAAACATAGATTCTTTGATGCCAAACCCTTGCCACCTAGGAGGAAAAGGCCTAGAACAGAGGGAGACCTGACGTGTGAGACAGCTGGAAGTGGAGAGAGAGTACCAGGTGTCGGCGGAGGGTGGGCACAGCACAGAGTGGTAGTCCCAGGGACAGCCTGTAGTTGGGCCTCATTACTGTCAGTAAAGGTATAAAAGCCATGTCAGCAGTGACAGAGAGCCTTGCTCAGCAGCTGAAAGCCATTTATATTCCAAGCCACTTGGATTCTCTTACCAACTGAATCTCAAGACCTGCTTGGTTGAGACTTCAGAAGCTGAGAGTGTTGGGTAACATGAGGACAAAGAGCCCTGGGAGGTGCAGACCTAAGGGTCCCTTTGAGGGCTTGGGCACACATGAGGTGGTCTCCTGTTTCCCTTCCCAGAAGTCCTGCTATTTCCCCACCTCCACCCAGCCTGAGGGCAGGGAACCTAGTCAGCTCAGTACATGGCCATGGAAAAAAGGAAGAGAGGAGGAAGAAAGGAAAGGATAGAAGAAATGCATGAGAAAGGGAAGGGATTTTAAGAAGAATGATGGGAATATGGAAAACTGAATCAATGAATGAATTATGAAGTTAAAAATGGATTCCTGAAGATTTAAAATATTCCGACTTGACCATTTACTAGTTGTGTGAGCCTGGCTCCATTCTACTACTCAGTTTCTTGGGGCTGTATTTTCTTCATTTGCAAAATGGGGTAAGTTTGAGCATCTCTCTCAGAGCATCATTATAAAGATTAAATGAACATCCACCTTGGCTCAGGCTGACAGCTCAAAGATCTCAGCCATTATAACTAACAAGCTGCAAGGCAGAAAGTGAATGACTGATGAAATGAATATAGGAACAAATGAACGAATGAATGAATAAAATAAAGATGAGGGAGAACGGGTAGGGAGAGGACAGTGGGGAGTCTTCATCAGGTGCCCCCTGCACCTCTGGTGACCAGTCAGGCCCAGAAACTGTCTGCCCTGCAGACAGAGGAGCTCTCCTCCCTGCCAGGCCAGCCTGTGTGATTTCAGCAGAAAGATAAGATGCCTGGACTGCTTTTTCATCTCCTGTGTCTCCTGCCCCTCCCCCGTTGGCAATTGGGGCCTTCAAAGTCCCTGCTGGCTCCAGATCTGTAGATAATCGTTGACTGTAATCCTACCCGGGGAAAGAAGCTGATAAACTCCAGATGGAGTGTGAGGTCTTCAAACTCACTTTCCCTGCTCAGATAACGCTGCCCCGCCTCTCTCCCTTGGAAAGAGAGGCATAGTAACCAGTAGCTGTGGAGCACATGTACTGTAGGAACCAACTCTCTTTTAGTTATTCATTTATTTAGTTATTTGTTTTTTTTGAGACAGGGTCACACTATGTATGTTTTTCAGGCTTGCTTTGAACTCACTATGTAGCCCGGAGGGGTTTCAAACTCTTGGCCACCTTGGAGTGCTGGAATTACAGGCATGGGCCACCAGGTCTGGTCCAGCTCTCTGATATTAGGAAAACTGGATATCTTGAGGGTGAGGGTAGGTAAAGGAGAAAAGCATGAAATTTGGAGCCAGAATATCTTAGATTCCAGTTCTAGCTCTACTCTCAATTAAAAGAGCAGCATAGACCCCTATGTTCCAGGTTGCTGTGAGCATGGAGGCATGCATTTGATATGAAAGAACTAAGGCAGAGGAAGGTTCAGGCTTTACCTTTGTACCATGAGGTTCTGGTTGGTGGATCAGGTCTCTCCAGGTAGACCAAGAAGTCTCCCCTAGATTAGAGACCAACCAGACTCTTGCATCTGCCCTTACGAGGCAGCCATAGGTCTTGCCTTGGAGACAAACAGGCCTGGATTTGAATTCAGCTCTTTCATTCACTGGCTGTGTGATGCTGGGCAAGTTGCCAAAGCTCTCTGGGCTTCAGTTTCCTCATCTGGAAAAAGTGTACTAATAATTCCCATCTAACTGGCAGATGCAAAAGATGGAATGAAATAGCAGAGGGGAGTGTGTTGTGCCGACAAAATGATACAGAAGTGAGATGTGACTTTTTCTTCCCAAATTGGGGTGGTTTCTCAAAGTGGCTATGCTCGATCAGATGTTGCCGGGGAGGTCTGCCCTGGGATAGCATTCAGGAGAGGTCAGTGGATGTGGGACCTCTCACCCATTACACACTTATCTACCACTCTGAGTCACAATCTCCACCTATCAACCAATCTGATCACTGAGCTTTAGGATCTGCAGAGGTCCAGAGGCCTGACTTTCCAGACTAGGGTGTGGCCTAGGGGTGCTGTGGGGGTGCACAGGGCAACAGCAGCTCTGGACATGCCCTGCCAAAGGAGAGGGATCAGGGAGGGCCTGGGGGCACCCGGGGAGAGGACTTGGATTTAGCATGATTCCCCTTTTGACTAACTCTCTATTCCTTTCATAAACCCATTATGTAAATCCACCCAGATTTAAAATCTGACCTTACCTGCTTCTAAGAGGATTTAGAGTATTTTAAGATTAAAACGAGGAGCAGAATAAGACTTTTAAAGAGATGGTCTGCTGCTCAACCTCATAATGAGAAAAATGCAATCGAAACTACAAAAGATGCCTTTTGTACCTATCAGATTGGCTGAGATTTGAAGCCTGATAACACCTTGAGCTGGTGAGTCTGTGGGGAGAATCAGACATACTCGCCATTGCTTAAGGAAATCAAATATGTGGTTAGCGCCTTTGGGAAGCAGTTGGGTTATAGTTGTTAAAGTTAAAATATGCTTTCTTTTGGCTCAGCAATTCTATCAAATTTATCCTCAGTTGTACCTGCAAACATGGGCAAAGGCATTGGTACAAGAACATTAGCTGCACAATTATACATTGAGAAAAATATGGAAATTGCCCAAGTGTCCATTTGTAGAGGTTAGGTACATAAATTGTATTATAGCTATCCAAAGAAAAAGTAATATGATCTCACATAAAACAGTAGGTATAATATGATCCTCTGGATGTGTGCAGAGGATATGCACGAAGGTAGTTGCACGTATGCACAGATTACCTTTGAACTGATCCTAATCATTGTCTCTGGGGAGGGAAACTGAAGGCCTGGGTCTCAGAGGTAAGGGACGCCTTAAAAATTCGTTGGAACTTTTTATTACCTGCATGCATGAATTATTAAAGACAACTCCCAATAAAAAGAAAAAAGAAAACATCAACAGCTACAATCACAGAAACAAAATTGAAAGCTCATAATCAGTCCACATGCAATTCATCACAGCATAATACGGCAGTCTGTCTACCCGGACCCTCAATAAATATGAACTTTTTCTTTTATTTGAATTAGGAAGGAAGCAGCGCGAATGTTCTCTGGCACTTGCACTGAAGAGTTTTATAATACTTGGGCAATATATTTTGCTGTCAGCTTGCTAATGTGAAGACAAAAATGGCAAACAGGTTGTGCCACATAGTTCGCATTTTCTGACATCAGAATGTTCTTACATGAGTTTGCAGAGATAATATTTCTCCTGAACCAAAAAGCAATTAGCAGCCCCCCAGCCCCTGGACCCTCCTCAAGAATCCACAAAGCCTTATTTTAGGACACCATACGTATTTCATTCTAGGTGTGAAGATGATCCCATGTGTACCTCTGTTATTGCTATGTGGATTTGACAAAAAATGTCCCATTGTTACACATACAAGGGGCAGAAAGGGATTGTTTAATGGTGGGCAGAACTGCAGTAAATGATTAGAGTTTGAATTACCTTGAATGAACTTGCCTCAGTAGCTGAATAGTTCTGAACAAGTCACAGAAAATCACTGAGCCTCAATAATCTAATCTATGAAATGTGGCTCAGGACAATGAATGGGATAAAGTCTATGAATTTGATTTGTGAGCTTTGATGTCCTCTATTCATTTCCAATTAAAAGACTCAAGCTGCCTTTGCCATTGGTAAGATGGAATATTCACATACCTGACATCTTTACAGTGCTGACCAGAGTCAACTATTTTGGATTAACTGCATCCTAAAAGGAAACAACACATTCTAAAAGGAGTAAAGAGTTGATACTGAATGGCAGCATTTACTGACGTAGGTGGTATCACCCAATAAGCCTGACTTCTTTTAGTAAAGCAGGCAGAATAACTTTTACAAAGTATTGGAGATATATGGGCCCCAGAACATAGTAGGTGCTTTGCAGGCACTCAATCAGCATTGATTTCTCTCCTTCTCTTTTCTTTAAGAACTGGAAAAGGCTAATTATTCTAAGCCAATGCCATTTACTTTCATGCATAACTTGACATAGTTAGTTTCCATCGTGGTTACAACAACCTTCCTGCCACTGGATTAGTGGAGAATGTGCAGCCCCATTCATGCAAGAGGATGCTGTCTCCTTGGAATCAGTTGGCTAAGCCTGATTACAAGCAGCAGTGATAATTTACACAGCACAGAATCCTGACATTCGTTTTTAGTTCCTACCAATAAAACATCCAGTGAAAACTCAACTAGATTAAACTATGCCTCATTGATTGAGCTGAGGTTTTCTATCAGGTGCTTTGAGTTTCAGGTTGTCTTGGCCTTGGAGAATCATGCTGGGTTATGGTACATTTGGCTGCAAGTTAAGCAAACCTAACTTGAGGCAAAACAAAATAGGTTTTAGGTACAATTAATTCAGCAAAGATGACATCAGAGATATGTGCTGTCTGTCTTTCTGGTTTATCATCTTTGGTCCTGGCTTTGCCCTCAAGCTGGTAGTGAGATGTTTAGGGTTGAGTTGCTGTGAATCTAAAGTTCCATGAGACCTTCTCTCAAAAAAGAAGAGAGAGAGAGAGAGAGAGAGAGAGAGAGAGAGAGAGAGAGAGAAAGTTCCACCTCAACACTGAAGAATCATGAGAAAGGAAAGAGACCATCATTTTTCTTAACTTCATTTCAGAAGTGAGAAACTGCAGAATTTGCTCAGTAGACTTTTCACATCCTAGTAGCCTCAGTTAAGTCACATGATCACACCCAGGCTGATCATAGCAAAGAGGTGAGTTAGCAGACTCAGCCCTGGAATGAAGGGGAGGGCTGACTGTGGGAGAGCAACCAGTGTTGTCTATGACATTGTCATGTGCAGGTAAACTTTAACATCACTGACCAAACGCTGGAGGAATAGCCCAGTGGTAGAGGACTTGCTTAGTATGCATAAAATCTTGGATTCCATCTTCAGTATCACAAAGAAAGATAGCTTTCCATGATCCCTACATCTCCACGTTTTTGTATAATTCCCTCTCCTTGAGTGTAGGTGAGACCTGTGGCTTATTTCTAACAAACAGAATATGACAAAGGTGATGGACTATCCATCCTCTGATTGTGTTTCATTATGTAAGTTCCCCTGTTGGTAGCCAATCCATTCTAGAGACTTCCTCCAGTGACCTTAGTGGACACAGTTCAAACTATAATGTAGGCGTTGACAATGATCTGAGTAGAACTAGATTTGCATCAACTGTAGGATTGGGGAGTTCAAGGTCATTTTAATTTCATTCAAAGGGATTGACTCCCCCACCCCCACAATTGACATTAAGAAACTTCCTAAGGTTTGTCCGAAATTACTAACCATAGCATTATTCCCAGGATAGGTTGCTTTCTCAAACCATTTTACAAAATATCTACTACCAGCCTTCCCAAGAGCAACGTCTCCTAGCTCATGGCCCTGCAATTCATTGTTTAAGTAGGATCTGTGTCTCACCCATACAGTGGTGAAGAGAAAGGCATTTGAAATTTATTCCTTTTATTCAAGGGAAAATATCTTGCAGAGAAAGCCAGTTTCTTTGGTAATAAAACCATGTTCCTGGACCTTCCTGGGTTCCACCATGAAATGCTGTCACTGGAGACTGAACTCCCAGATAGGAAGAAAAATGCAGGTTTTCTGTTCTGTCTAGAGACCTAGACAACAAGCCTACACACCTAATTCAGTGTAATTAGTAATTTACATTTTTTAAAGATGCAAACTTGTTGAAATCCTTGGATTCAATTTCTTCTGTGAGAACACAGGCTCCAAAGTGGTATTTCAATGGGAGACTGAGGCAGGACTCATTAAATTATCAACAATTCCAGAATATGTATTAGTAGAGACAGAGGTGGTGTTTTTTATTTACTTATTTTATTGTTTTTGCTGTGTTCTTGTAGGTAGAAAAATACATTCTTATCACTCTAGATCTTTTCAACATAAGTTGTTTCCTCCTCTTGTCCTTCCCTTCTCTTTGTTCCTCCTCTCTCTTTCTTCCTTTTAACATCTACTTGGTGGTAGAATATTCCCAGGATGTTTGAGCTACGACAGTCTTAGAAGATTGCTAAGTAGGGAAATGGAGACAGAGGAGTGAAGCCACCTGTCCAAAGACACATACCTTTGCCCGTAATAAAGTTGCCTGAACTCCAACGCCTTGGAAGTTTCTTCATGCCTGTATCATGCCATCCTGAATATTTTGGAACATGGTATCTCATATTGGTTTTTGCTATGAAGAAGTGATAAAAAAGCTGGTCTCTGTTCACCGTCTCCTGAATGATAATAATCTGCTCTATAGATTGACAGCAGAATCAGCGTTTTAAGACTCTAGCTGCATCCATTTATTGTTTGTTTCTTTCATTGGAGCTAAGATACTCTAAAGAAAAGCTTTTGCAGTCTGCCTAGTGTGGACCTAGAATAAGGGTAGAGAAAGGACCAATGACAGGGCTTATTACACAACAACAACAACAACACAAGCAGACTAAAGAAGAGCAGCAACAGCATGAATGAAATTTTTGAGTTTGCTGTAAAAGCTAACAGGTTTCAAATTCTCTGGGATTCTCTGGGGAAGTAGCCCATCTCTGTGAATCTGGAGAATGCCACTCAGAGTCAACTACTAAAATCATATTACAAATTAGTTGCCAAAACTAATGAGCAGTAATCCCCAGTGCCATGAGTTCCTGGCATGCTGCGCAAACAGGTTTCATGGAGACGATTTTAGATCCCAGAGTATTACAGGCTCCCAGCTTCTTGGCATTCTGCATAGATTGACCTGTTCCAAATCAGTATAAATGGTGCTCCCTCTCCTGGTTCGCTTTCAATCAGAATTTCCAGCCTGATATCAGCTGGAGAGAGATATTAGCAGCTGTGCTTTTGTGCAGTCATTACCAGGTTTGAAATCTAGCTCTGCTGCCTGATGTAACACTCATTAATTAACCTTCTTGTATTTCAGATCTCCACCTGTTAAATGGTAGTAATAATAGTACAATTTTCCTTCATACCCTCGCTTTCACATCTGCGGCTTCAACCAATCTTGGATTGAAAATACTCAGGAAAAATTTGTGTTGGACCTAAACATGGTCAGACATTTTTTCCTTGGTATTATTCCTTAAACAATATGGAACAATAACAATTTATATAGCACTTACCTTGTATTAACATTTTAGGTCAGCTAGAAATGATTTAAAGTATGTAAGAGCACATGTGTAGTTTATATACAAGTAGTAAAGCATTTTTTATAAGGGGTTTGAGCATCTGTATATTTTGGTATTCACTGGAATCCTGGAACCAACCCTTTGCAGATACCAAGGGACAACTACAGCTCACACAATCACTGGAAAGATGAAATTTAAAAATGTATATGAAGGGCTTAGAATCCTGATTACCTTCCCCAAGGCCCCAGAGGATGTGCTGGATTCATGAATACAGCAGCTGCAAGTCACTATGGAGAATCCTTTCCATGAGTGCTTCAAAGGGCTTAATGTAGCTAAGATGTCCCACAGAGGGCTTGCTGAAGATGCAGATTTCTGGGTTCCATCTCTGGAGAATCTGATTTAGCAGACTTGAGTTGTGGCCCGGGCATTTCTGCAACTTGACCAGCATCTTCATGTGATTCTGAGGGCCCTATGAGAAATACTTTGCAAAACTTCTCCTGATGGTTGGCCTATACCTGGAAGAGGGAAGAGAGAACGATACCTCTGCCTGTATCACGGTGGTCTCTCTAGGGCGAATGAGTCCCACCTCTTGACATAAAAAGAAAGAACCTAGGTATGGAGCCCCAAACTCAAGTGATCACTTGGCATAAAATTAGCAACCTGAATGGGACAGTAGGCAGTGGACTTAGGTTTGCCTCAAAGGTGGCCGTGATGGACAGTGAGCTCAGAGTTGTCCAGATTTTTTTCTCTTTTCTTTTCTTTTCCTTTCCTTTCCTTTTTTAAAATCTTAAAATGTAAATTAACATTACACCTCCTAAATTCTTTTTTATCTAAGTGATTTTAATTACATTTTTTACATTTATGAATTATAATTCATAACTCATATTTGACTATTAATGGATTGCTGCAGGAATTTAAAATTTCAATTTTTTAGAAAATGAAAGCTGTAATTCTTCAAAATTTTGCAGTTGTTCAGTTTTTATTTTTGTTTGTTTGTTTTGTTTTGTTTTTCTTCCAGTACCAGGAATCAAACTCATGACCTTGCGCTTGCCAGGGAGGCGCTTTGCTGCTGAACTAAATCCCCAGCTCCTAGTTTCTATTTTTGATGAAACAAATCTTCTGACTTCTAAAAGTTAGAGATCATATATAATTTTTTTTGGACGGTGCTAGGGATTAATCCCAGAGTCCTGTACTTGCCAAACATGTGGTTTACCTCCAAGGTACATCCCCAGCTCTGTTTACAGCTGATTTCTTAAAAACTTGAGTGGGACACACAAAACATATCTGTGGGCCTGAAAAAGCCCATGAACTGACAATTGATCATCTCAGGGCTGAAGCCAGCTTTTCATTTGATGAGACTGGAGAGTAAGGAAGGGATGGGAGCTGTTGAAACCATGCTATCAGGAGAATCTAGGCTTTTGCTCTGTGGCAATCAGTGCCCTCCAAGAAGGAGAGAGACAGGTCAACCTTCACCTCCAGAGCCTCCACTAGGCTTCCTCCTGGGGAGGTCCCCATGCTCTCCGGGCCCAGGTCCCAGATCCAGCAGGGAGACCAGGAGAAGACCCTGAGGCCAAGGCAAAGCCTAGGGCTGAGCTTACTCATCCTTCTCACTGCCACCTTCCCCTTTGATGTCTTGATGTTCCAGTTCTGGCACCCTATAAGGCAGGGGCACCAGGCGGCCTGCCCCAGCAGCCTCCTCACACAGCTCTTGGCAGGGGTTTTCAGGGACTTCAAAGGCAGAAAATTGCCCAGGGAGAGCTTCACAGAGGCACCTCACCAATGTGAATAGCAAGGAGGGGAGAAAGGAGATCAAAGTGGGAGCAACATTTGAATATGGGGAAGAGGACAACCTGGGCTCTTCTCTGCTGAGTTCTAGGCTGGGGCCTTACCTGGTCAGAATGAGAACCTTATGCATCTCAGCTGTTCTCCTTTTGGGCTAGCCAGGAGCCCACCGGGCAGGGCCTCTGACAGTGGAGCATCTCACCAGGCCTATTCAACCTGGCCTCTTTCCTCTGACTTTCTTGGGCCTCACCAGGTACAGCCCTGTGTTGGAGGAAGAGGTACCACTTGGCTTGACCTGCTGGGAGCTGTGGATTGCATGAGGGCAGGGCAGCTGGCCAAGTGCTGATAAATCTCTTCCTCTTGGGAGGTGCCAGGCAGCACCTAAAAAGGAGAAGTGATCTGTGGGTGACCTGCTAATAGTTTATTGCCTGGTCCTGAGGAATGGCACTGTGGCTCCAGCTGCAGCCAGGTTGTCTGGAGAATCTTCCCAGGGGGCATCTTGGAGCATGAGGTGGGAAATCAAGCTCCCAACTGTTAGCTGCCAACCACTGCCACAGCCGCTGCTATTGCAGCCCAGAGAAGCCTGCTTTTATTTGTTTTGTTTTTTCAAAGCAGGCATAGGCTATGCAACAGGAGCAGAGGCCTAACAACCAGTGCACGGAGGACTGTCTGCTGAGGGGCACAGCACTCAGCTCTAGGTTCTGCTGCGTTCCTGCTGCATACCATTAAAATTTGGAGGCGCAGCACTAAGAAACTGGACCACAAGGAGGAGCCCGCTCTGTCCCAGCTGACCAGCTGATCTCTGCCACATTTTAAACATAAATGAATGAGTTGTTTATAAAAGTAATAACTGCCCACAGTGAAATGTTCAAACAGGCTTAAAATGAAAAGTTTCTCCCCCTTTCCAGTCTCAGCCCCAAGAAATAAACAATGTTGAAAGTTTCCTGTTCTAGAAAACATGTATTTTTCCAAATGTTCTTAGAAAATGAATGCTTATTGGGGACATTTTTCTTCCACTTCATTTCTGTTTAATGTGTCTTTTCCATAATGATGGGCTACACTTTCTAAAGTATCCTCAGAATAATACTCTAAGGATGGGCTGAGATTTATATATCAGTTCTTTGTAGAGCCCTTTATTTCTAGTTCTTGTACGTTGTAATCAATTAACAACAAACATGCACACATCCTATGCAGGGGCTTAGTTGTTTAAGTGTATCTCTAGCTTTCTTTTAAGACATTCACTGAACACATGCGATGTCATCTACTTAACACTTGTGGAAAGGGCTGGTGCCACCCATTTAACAGGTGAGGGAAGAAAAGCTCAGACAAGTAAAGTGATTTTCCCTGGGTTACAAATCTGGAGTTTAGGACAACATTTGTTTAACAGATGGTTATAGAACATGGCTACAGTCCTTTCCAGGCACAGCATCAGACCATGGAAACACAAAACTGACAAATCCTGTGCTCTTGATTTTAAAAGTCTGGTGGGAGTGTCTCATTGGATTTGTATACGTACAAATTGTGCTAAGCACTTTGAAGGAAAAACCAGGTTCCTATAAAGTGAATAGAAAGGGGGGCTGAATGTAGATTGAATGGTCAGGAAAGTCCTTCTGGAGAAAGTCAGACCTGCGATGAGATGTGAAAGAGGGGCAGGAGCTCCCAAGGTAAGAATGTAAGCGAGAAGGTCCCAAGTGCAGAGAGAAGTACGTACACAGAGAGTTTTGATGCTCTTTAAAGACTGGATAAAAAACCAGCATGGCTGGTGAGCAGTGATCAAAAGAGTGGAACAAGTGGAGATCAATGAAACAGGCAGGGCGGTGGCTCACGGGGCCACAGAAAGGAATCTGGATTTGTTGGAACGCAGTGAAAAGATACTGGTAAGGAGGGAACCGTTAGTTGTTTGGTTTTATGGGCTACATTTAGGACACTCTGGTTGAGCCCAGAGTAAAATCAAAGCCTCTAGCAAGGTTTTCATCTTCTGAGTAGAAATAGCAATAACAATACTAAATGTTAACATTTATTAAATGTGTACACTATGCTTAATACTTTTCATATGTTACCTATTTTAACCATCATAACAATGCTTTGAAGTAAGGACTTTTGCTATCATCCCCTTTTATAGATGAATACATTGAGATCAGAGAGATTAAGTAATTTGCCTAAAATTATACAGCTAGATTAGTGGCTATGGTACATATGTTAATATAGACTAAGTCCCGGGCCATAGATATGTCCCAGGTCCCAGGTCTCAACAAATTTAAGGCTAAAAATCACACAAAGTGTATTTTCTGACCACAATATATTAAATTAGATATTAATGAGATTAAATTAGTGAGATTAAATTAGATATTAGTAATAACAAGATATCTAGAAACACCTCCAAATACCTGGAAGTTTAAAAAGCACATCTTTAAGTGAGTTTTAGACCAGACAAAATGGTAAGACAGATTAGAAAGTATTTTGATTTGAAAGACAAGCAAAAATGTGACCTGATGAAAACTAACCATGGAGGTGGCTTTGCTTTCTCAGTGTGCTGTGGGCCTATGTGGTGTGATTTCAGGTCTCCACGGTGTGCACTCTGTCAGGAGTGTGCTTGTGGGAAGGACCTGGTTCAGCATGTGGGAGAGCAGCACTCAGTGAGCTGTGCCATCCTTTCAGATAAAGAAAACATCACTGTGGCTGCAGAGATCTCTTGGGTCACTCTAAGTGGGTACTAGGAGATATAACTGAACTACAGGTCCTTGGTGAAATATCTCTTGACAAGGTTTGTATGAGGGAGTGAATGAGGAGAACCACAGAACCAAGACCAGAGTCATCTTCCTGAACAATGAGGTGTGCTGTTCTTTGCGTCTCATCAATTTTCTCTGTCTATAATGAAGGTCTTCATGACTTAAGACTTCATTGAAGAACATGATAAACCTTTGCACCAGATTTTTTTTATATGTATACATTCTTGAATTTGAGGCCTTGCACATGCTAGGCAAGCTCTCTACCAATGAACTACACTTTGGGCCCTATTTGCTTCTTTATTAATGCAAATCTGATAACTACCCTAGTTTCAAATAGTATGAGTTAAAATATATTTAGAGATATTTGCAGGAGTTCTACTATGACTTGAAAATTATTTTTTTATTTATATTCCAGTTATAGGCACAAAGTTTGTTGCCTACATTCGTGACTGAATAAAATATTAAGTTTGAGTAAAAACAAAGCGACATATCAAAATCTATGGGACACAGTGAAAGCAGTGTTCATAGGAATGTTACAGCTTTAAATATTTATATTAGAAAGTAAGAAATATCTAAAGTCAATGACCTAAATTTCTGTCTTAAGAAGATAGCTAAAGAAGTGAGTAGTAGTGAAAAGTGCTTGTACTACTAACTACTCAGGAGGCTGAGGCAGGATAACTCCAAATTTGAGGTCAGCATGTACTACACAGAGAGAGCCTCTTTCAAAACAGATAAAAAAAGGACTGGCGATTCATCTAAGTGGTAGAGCACCCCTGTGTTCAGTATACAGTACTGGAAAAAAGAAGATAGAACACTATCCCCAGAAGTATAGACAGAAACATCTTTAAAAATTAATAACAAATTGAATCCAACAATACACAAACATGATAATAAATTATAACTTGAGTTTATTAAAAAGTATCATTTTTGTGTTTGGAAATCAATCAATCTAGTTCAGCAAAATAACCAAGTAAAGGAGAAAAGCCAAATGAATATTTCAGTGGATTTAGAAAATGCACTTGAAAAAAAATTTCACTCGTTCAAATAAAGCATTGTAGAAACCTAAGAATAGTGGGTGACTTCTTCAAACTGATAAAAGTTATCCATAAAAAAAATCAGAAATAACAAATAAGCTATAGTTGACATCATATTTAATGATAAAAGGCTAAATTGTTTCCCCTTGAGATCTAGACCAAAGATCTGTTGTTCCTGCTTTTACCACTTCTGTCAACATTACCTCGGCGACCCTAATAATTTATTTTACTACTTCTGTCCAACATCATTCTGCTTTTAAATTTATACTTAACATTATCTTGGAGAACTTTAGCCATTGTAATAAGACAAGAAAAAAATTGAGAGGTATACCATTTGAAAGAAAGAAATAATTACCTGTGCTTGCAAGTGCTATGATGATTTATAAAGAAAACCCAGGTAAGTCCAAAAAATAGTAAATGAATTTATTTATTTTTTATTTTAAAGAAAAATAAAACAATAAAGCAGAGTTTCAAATCAGGTTAGTGGGAGAGTTAC
Source organism: Chinchilla lanigera (assembly GCF_000276665.1). Classification (NCBI taxonomy): domain Eukaryota; kingdom Metazoa; phylum Chordata; class Mammalia; order Rodentia; family Chinchillidae; genus Chinchilla; species Chinchilla lanigera. The sequence goes on along the minus strand of NW_004955408.1, from coordinate 27,224,328 downwards.
TATAATTAACACATTGTGTATTGTTATCTTTGTAGTAGTTACTCCGTATAAGATATAGGCATGATATCTTGTCTCAATAATATTAGCACAAACCTTTCTTTTCAATGAACTAAGAGAAACTAGCTGTATAACTATCTTAACGATTTTATGCATAAATATATATTTTTTCCCTTCCTTCCTTTCCCCTTTAGTAAGTGGATTTAGAAATGCATAGGATATGAAGCTAATGTTTAAAAATTAGTTGCATCTTCATATTCCACTTTCAAACCACTCACTGATAATAAAATTAAGGAAAAAACTCTCAGGTAGTGCACAAAAACAGTAAATACTTAAGAAGAAATCTAACATAAGATATCCTGGAGTTCTACACTAAAAAGTACAAAGCACTGTGAGAGAAATTGAAAAAGACTCAAATAAATGGAAGAATATATCATGTTCATGGCTTGGAAGTGCCAATATTATTAAAACAATGTCTTTCATAAATTGAAGTATAGATACAATTCTCTCAATAAAAGGTATAGAGATTTTTCTACTAGAAACCGACAAATTGATTCTAATATTAAACAGAAATGCAAAACCTATAGACTAAGCTCTGGATAACTTACCTTCCTTACTTTTAACACTCGCTATAAAGACACAAGCAATCAAAAAGAGCTTGTAGTAATGAAAATATATGCACAGAGATCCCTGAGACAGATTAAGATGTTCATAAATAGACCCATATATTCGAGGTAGTTGTTTTGATAAAGAGTCTAATGTAATTCTGCCAGAAAAGCAGTCTTTTCCAACAAGTGGTGCTAGATATCCATGTTGGAGAAAAGTGAATATTAACACTTAATCCACACCATACACAAAAATTAATTCAAAATGAATTAGACACAAATGTAAAGCTTAAAACTATAAATGAAACCACAGGAAAATATTTTTGTAGCCCTGGGATAGGCAACATCTTCTTAAACAGAACAAACACAAACCATAACAGAAAAATGACAAATTAAATTTCACTTAAAATAAGGACTATCAAAAGAAAGACCATTAATCATTAACTGTTCCTTTCAATAAAGTGATAGAAGTCAGTAGTACAACAATGTTAGCTATCCTGTATATACATACATGCAGAATTTCCCCTTCTTTCTTTTCTCTTTTCCCACACCCCAGTTGCTCTTTACTTTTGAGCAGCTTCCTTTTGTTTCACAATGTTTATCATACCTCCTAATTTTTGTTCACTCTTTCAGGTTCTTTCACTGTGAGATGATATGTTGCTTACACATGGAGGTCTGATTTATTTCACTTATGAGTATGGTCTCTAGTTGTGACCATTTACTTATAAAAGCCTTGAGTTTATCTTTCTTTATAGCTGAGAAATATTGCATGTCTATATTTGTTTTCCTGAGTAACCACCTTGAAGTTATCAATATGTAGGGCAACAACCATTGTTAATTTCCTGTCACCTTGTCTATAATTCAATATTGCTCGTATTGTTCTTGTGCTATTTTGTAAATGGATGTCTGTTTGTTAATATGTTTTTGTTCTTTTATTTTTAAAATAAAAAAAAGACAGACACCATTAAGAGAATGAAAAGGTGAGTTACAGATTGGGAAGAACTGCTTGCAACCTATATGTAAGAAAAAGGATTCAGAATATAAAGAATTCTGACAATAATAATAAGACAAACAATTTAGTGAGAAAATGGGCAAATGTTTTAACAGTTCACGGAAAAGGACAGGGGGTGGTTCTTAAGAACATGAAAGGATGCTCAACATCATAACTTCTCAGAAAAATGTAAATTCCATGACAAGATGCCACTACATACCCACTAGAATGGGTAAAATCAGTCGTGTGCTGATAAATAATTAACAGGTAGGTTAATAGTGTTTTCTAACCCAGAACTGGGAAGAGATGCATACACTTGGCTTGCACAAACTGGAGCAAGCTAATGTTAGCCCGTCTTTGGCTAAGATGTTTAACACTGTACCAGGCAATAATAATAAAGACTTGGGCAACCAGAACTCTCAAGTACTGCATGTAAGAAGGTAAACCACTTGGCAAAAATGTTTTACAGTTTTTGAAAACTTAAATATTACCTGCTACATGACTCAGTTATTCAACTCTTAAGTGTACCTAAGTGCAGGAATGTTCATAACAGATTTTACTTGTGGCAGCCTAGACGTGGAAACAACTAAATGCCCATCAACAAATGACCAGATCCAGTGAAATTCTCTTACAGTGGGATATAAACAAGCAATAAAAAGAAAGGAGATATTGGTACACGCACTATATGGATGAATCTGAAAGCCATTGTGCTGACTAAAACAAAAGTTTTTTAAAAGTGCATACTATCCAAGAGTGATAAAACACATCCATAGTTTGTTGGCAAGGAGGAAGAGGGAAGGATGGATCACACAATGTCATCTCTGATGGTAAAGGAAATGTTTGTAATCTTCATTTTGGATATGGATTCACAGACCTACTACTTACTGTATTTGAATCTTGAATGTCTGCCAAAGTCCCATGTGTTGAAAGCTTGGTCTTATTGGGAAGTGATGCACTAGAGGCTGTCATCTTTTGACAGGTAGAGCCTAGTGGAAGGAAGTCAGGACTCTGATCCTAGAAAGAAATATTGGGAAGCCAGCCCTGTCCATCATGGATTTCTGGCTGCCATGTGGTGAACAGACCTCCTCTGACACATATTCCCAACATGATGGCCTGTGCCACACCCTACCCTCAAAGAAACAGGACCAAGTGACAAGGGACTTAAACCGCCTCTAAAACCATGGCCTTTCCTCTTTATAAGCTGTTTATCTCAGGTACTTTGTCACAGTAACAGAAAGCTGTTAAATGTAAGTCAGCACATACATGTAACACACACACATAAGTCAACACTGATCAAATGGTACATTTTAAGTATGCACGCTTTAGCAGATTTCAATGATATATCAATAAAATTGAAAAATATTTTTAAATGATTCAAAATTCAAGGCTTGACTCAAAGCTTGAAGATAGGAGAAATGAGAGAGAGTTGGAGTTTATTGTTGACCATGTTCCTTAAGGGGTTCCTATAAAATGCAAGACTTACTGAAGAACCCCTCAAATCAGATCAGTTGTGCCAAGTTTCAAAGTTGCTAACAGGGGATATGTTGACACTTCAAAGTGGGGCCTGAGGGGTTTTTAACACAGTATTTAGTATTTAAATAATACATAGTACAAAGTTACATAGTGTACAGTTACATAGTACATAGTATTCAAATAATAGTATTTGCATTTTCTAAATGTCTTAGCTTATACTAGATGCTGTCACCTGTAAGGTGATTTGCCTCAAGTTTTCCACCTAGAAGGTGGCAAAGATATTTGACAGTCAATGCCACTGCAAGCCACTAGGCAAGAGCGACATCTCCCTTCCATTCTAGCTGGCTAACTTTGTGCAAGTGTCCTTCTATGTCAATGGCCTTCTGCTATGTATCCGAACCTCTTCAAACAGCATGGCTTCAAACAACTGACATCATTTATTTTGCAATTTGGCAGGGCTTAATGGGGATGGCTAGCCACTACTTAGTGTAGGATCAGCTGGATCTTTCACTGGAAGCAACTACAGTGGACCTTTGATCAACTTGGGCTGGAGGGTGTGCTCCACTATGTAGTCTTGAAATTGCTGTGTTGCCCAGACTGAGCTTAAATTCATGATCCTCTCACCTCAGCAGCCAGAGTGTTGGGATTACAGGCAGGCACTCCCACACCTACCGAGCATATAATTTTTGATTCTCCCAGGACTTAACTACTGATATAGCCTGCAGTTGACCAGAAGCCTTACTGATAGCATAAGCTATCAATGAACATATATTTTATAAGTATTCTATACAGTGAAATATATGTGAAGCCAATTGAGAAATTATTTTCTTAAAAAACCATGACAGGCAAATTACTAGGGATGCAAACTGCTCATGCAATGGCTCACTAGCATTACATGGAACAGCATTTTAAGGGACTCTTTAATCTGTGAGCTCACTAGTAGCAATAGGAGATGGCCACAGCCTTATTCCAGCAGTAGAACATTACTACAGTCAACTCTATGCAGTTATGACTTACCACTGCATCCTTCCTTTTACGTACATTTCTCTTCACTGTAAAGGATGCCATCTATGGTCTGTAAGTCGATGCATACATTCAGGTAAGTTTTCACTTGTTACTACGGAGTCACCAGCTACTATATTTTATGATAATAAATGTTAAATTAGGTTGTCACCTATGTATCTTACACATTCATAATGTGCTTCTATTTTTCTCTTTTTGATATTTCTAGACTATAAGGATCTGCAAATTTCTTCAAATTGTCATAAATCTCCAAAAAAGAAAAGAACCCACAGGTAAGTAGACCTACACAGTTCAAACCGGTGTTACTCAAGGGTCACCTGTACTGCCTTGTCACGTGGTGGTGACTGGTCCCCGGAGTTCTGAGGATTGGAGGCAAAGGCGTCCACTTGTCCGTAGTGATCTCTCGCCGGACTGTTTTACGGGTCTTTCTTAGGGCTGTGTCTCAAGACTGAGTGTTAAAAACAGCCAGGAGAAGTTGTAGTAGCTCTTTTGAGAATCTACCTTTGGGAGCCACAAAGTGTCACCTTGTTTACTGAGCCACTTCCTCCTTTAAGGCCCCTCTTCTTGCGTTGCCCTCTTCCAGCCGTGCTAGTCTCTGTGTTCCTCTGACGCTGTGTTCTGTACCTGTGGATCTGTACCCTGTGGATCTGTACCTGCTCTTTTAACCCAAACACTTCCCAGGCCCCACAGCTCTGCATCAAGTTACTTCCTATCCTGCAAGCATCAACCAATGCCTTCACCTCAGAAGAGATTCCCACCTCCTCCTCCTTCTCCCTGCAGCTCTTTTCAGCACCATCCTACAGAGCTTTCTGCAGTGAAGGAAATACTCTTGGTCCATGCTGCTCAGTACAGTGACCACTATCCATGAGGTCACGGAATACTTAAAATGTGGAATGTGTGACTGCCGACCTGTAGGCTGAGTAGTGTTCAACTGTAACTTGAAAAAATAAATTAAATTTCTGCAGACAGCTGTGTGTCCTTGGTTGTTACTATCCTAGAAACCTCAGTTTTGCCCTATTACCACATATTGTTTTCTTCATAGCAGTTATTATTCTTCAAAATTATCTCATTTATTTTCAAAATTGTATTGCGGTAAGAACACTTGTGATGAGATCTGCCTTTTTTTTTTTTTTTAACTAATGTTAGGTGTATATTGCAGTACTGTTATCCACAGATATTAAGTTCATTTTTATACTTTCAGCTTTTTGTGAGAATGAATTCAGCTTAATAGAAAATCATAAGAATACTGGAATGAACCTTCATCTATTCTTTTCTAGATTCACTATTAACATTTTCTCAAATGTGACTTATTTCAGTCAGGATGAGCAGGATCCGGAAATCTATTCTACGACATGGTGGCCATAGTTAAAAACAATATTCTACATACAGGAAAATCACCAGGAAAGGAGGTTTTACATGTTCTCACCACAAAAAATGATACACTCGGTTAACAAAAATGTTAGCTAGCTTGATTTAGTCAGTCCATAATGTCTACATAGATCAAGATATGATTTGTACACCATAAATCAACATAATTTTTGTCCATGAAAATACAAAGAAATAAATAATGTACCTTATCTTCTAGGTAGGCATAAATTTTTATTTTGGAGAGAGAAAGGGCTGAAATATTTGAGTTGCAGATTTGAGCTATGGAGTTCAACCTTCTGTGATTTCTCTCTGTGCTTCACAACTTACTAATGCTGGACCATGACAACTCAATCCTCACTGATTCTCAATTTCATCCTCATCAAAATGGGATGCTAGTGGTGCAGCTAGATGCACGGTTGTTTGAAGGAGTGATGAAAAGAATACATTGTGCTTAGCCTGGAACATGGTGAATGGCAAAAAAGAGCTGTTATTATACAGCTGTTCTTCAGTACTCATGAGTAATTAGTTTTGGAGTCTCCCCTTAGATACCAAAGTCCATGATGCTCAAGCCTCTTATGTAAAATGTGTAGTTTTTGCATATAATTTATGCATATTCTGTCATATGCTTTAAATAATCTCAGATTATTTATTATATGAAATATAATGTAAATTCTAGAGAAGTACTTGTTCTACTGTATTGTTTAGGGAATAATGACAAGAAGAAAAGGACTGCACATTTTCAATATAGATGATTTTTTCTATTCTTTAGATCTACGGTTGGTTGAATTCATGGATGTGGAACTCAGGGATACAGAAGATTAACTGGAACTGTAAGCATTTTTTAATCTAGTCTTTTCAGTAGGTCTGTGAAGTATCTCCATTTCTCAATGAAGAAACGAAGTTCTGGGTGGTTAAGTAAATGCCTACGGATTCACAGGTAAAGGGTAAGGAAGCCCAGCTAGGAAACAATGGAAGATTTTCCAGGCATAATAGAGAATGAGGACTGGAGTCTGGAGGCACTGAGAGGAAGAACTCTTTCTAACTCTCTATTCTGTGTGGCTTCGTGCAGCTGTTTAAAGAGTGGGAGACATTGCCGATTGTACAATGAGGAAGTGAGTGTTTTTAAACAATGACCAGTGAGTGTTTTTACTGCTTGGAACTTGTCACTGACACCAAAGACCCTCTGATGCCAGAGGCAGCACATAGTGGTTAAAAATATGAACTTGATCACTCACTGGGTGAATGATCTTTGGTAAATTACCTACCCTCTTGGGTTTTGATTCCCTCATCTATTACACTTGAGGGTATTTGTCCCGGCTGTTCCCTCTGCTTACATTGCTGTTCCCCTACACACACACTGTTAACACCTGCATCTCCCTTATGTCTTTGCACACTTTGGTGTACATGACCACCTTACTTAAAAATGAAATTCACCCTTGCTATTCTATCCATTTTTCATTGCTCTGTTTCCTATTGTGTTTATCATCACCCAACATCACATCACTCACTTACTTAATTGTGTTGTTTGTTGTCCTCCTAGAATGTTATCTCTACCAGAGTCATTATTTTAGTTTGTCACTTCTTCATTTCTGACACCAAGAAAAGTGCCTGTATGTAGCATTAGCTGGGTGCTGGGTGCTGTCACTGTAAACAAACCACACCATAATACTAAATTTGTAGGAGATACTCAAAACAAGCAGTGTTATCCAGTTGTTCTGATATTCAACTCCTTGTGGAATTTGTTCACAGTTTAAATATCAAATTCCTACTATTTTTATTTCTAGCCTAAGGCCTCCAACTATGTGAAGGACTTCCTTCCTCTGTACTTTAGTTCCTTCTCTGCCATATGAAATTCTGCTGCACAGCACTGTAGAAATACAGAATCTGGAGCCCCAACCAGACCAACAGAGTCAAAATATGCACTGTCACAAGGTTCCCTGACAGCCATGTGCACATTCAGGTAGGAGATACGCCAATTTAAACGACTTTCTTTTCTGGAATCTCTTGCTTTCCCAGCTCCCGAACCGTCATTCACACCTTTTCTCCCCTTAGCTTCTGATTCATGTTAAAGGCTCTTTGCTTTGTAGACTTCATCCCTGCAAGCAAGCACACCCTCTTCGAAATCCTTCTGAGTTCTTTGCTTCTGCTTCTCTGAAGGAATGTACCACATTCCTTTATCCTTTCTTAAGGATATCTGTGGACATATCTTATCTCTCTGAGCTCTTTTCATCCAATGGTAAGCTTTTTGAGGGCAGGGCCTTATCCTACTCATCTCCAGACCCCACTGCTTTCAACTATTTAACTTAATTAAGATCTGTTTTAGGAGCAAATGAATTATTTCATGTTGCTGTCACCTCTGTTTATTCTCAAGATCTAGAGATGGTTAGCACTGCACTGCCATCATGCATTCTTTGGTCTTTGACTGCATGCTTCTAAGCGCAAGACCATTGGGCTCAGATCTTAGTTTGTACCCAAGCTCACTTTTCTTTTTGTTCACCAAATATTGAGAAAGATATGGATGGCAGTGCCCAGATACAGTGCCTGACAGGGAAGTAGATATGAATGAGACAAAATTCCTGTAAATAAGCTTAGCATCATGGGCAGGGGTAGATGCCCCCTGTTCCTCTACCATGGGCACATTAATGGGTCTTCCTTGTAACCAGTGGAAAACAATCAAAATACTGACTCAGGAATAAAACAAAAGTAGTACATCAAACTGCAAAAATACAGTATACAGTTTTTAAAGACAGTGAAACACAGGGAACTGCTACAGGAAAAGATCTCTAGGGCACAATAAACACAAAACATCTTATAGAAAACATGTCATTTGATATTGATTATGCTTCAGATATACATATTTTTATATTTACTGGGTACAAAAAGATTGAAAGAACATCTGATAAAGTAGTGACAATGATCAGAAGGACACTATCTATAATGCATTTTTTTTTAACATGGAAATACATGTATGTTCTATTTATGCCATTACAGAATTCCTAACAATTTTATTACATAACAATACTAACTTAATTCACATTAAAAAATAAAGTAGAGCAAGAGCAATTACATTGCTAGATTTGGAAATGAGATATGGGGCCTTTTGAAACTACTTCCTGCTGCTAAGTTATGATTGTTCCCATTTTATGGATGACTTGACTGAGACAGGCAAAGGTTTTGTTGATGTGGTTAGAGTTCCAGTAACTAGACAGGCTAGGCTGACTTGAGCACAGTACTTCACACTAAATGTGGAATGGTCCCTGAGTGAAGGGAAGGCAGAAACTTGTCTCCTGTTGCTCCTCAAGGTGAGGTGTGGCCATTCAAATCTGTCCTAATGTGTCCAGATCTGATCTGGTTAATCCTTTTTAATGAAGCTTTCTTTCCCAGATTCTAAGACTCCCTTCCCTAAAGCAGTGAGGATGTGGCAGTTTCCTCTTTCCCTTGAGGATAACCACTTGCCAGTCATTGCTTTCTTTTATCTGCTTCCTACAAACTTCTATGTCCTCCATCTGTGTTGCATTTTTACAAAAGGAACTCTATAAAATGCACCCCACCCAGTATTATTAGCTACAGCCCAGACATCTAGATAACCACTCCTTTCAAATTCTCAGCTTCGCCATAAACCCCATCCCAATTACCACAGAAGGCAATAGGACTAACCCCATCTGCACTGATCTGATAAAGCTTCACCATGGAGGATCCTGGGAAATTTTGTTTTTGTAATTCTTGCATACATCAAGGAAAGTGAGAAGAATAAGTTTACTGGGAAGATAAGCAGAGCACAGAAAATTAAACGTTAATAAGATCAAAAGCAAAATCCTTGACTTCAACAGCATCTATATATTCATTTCAAATAAAAACATGTCCTGGAGAAAAGGAAAGGAAAGGAAAGGGAAGGGAAGGGAAGGGAAGGGAAGGGAAGGGAAGGGAAGGGAA
>NW_004955408.1:27074817-27214838 GCF_000276665.1 Chinchilla lanigera | reverse complement strand
AAGGAAAGGAAAGGAAAGGAAAGGAAAGGAAAGGAAAGGAAAGGAAAGGAAAGGAAAGGAAAGGAAAGAATCCAGAAACGATCAAGCAGGAATCAGACAATTCATGTGGAGCACTTTTCAGGACGACTGGTTCATAGCTGATATTGGGGAAAGGAGTTAGAGACCAGTGAAGCTCGGTCCTCAAAGGTGCTCTATATATACACTAAAAGGAAATGAAATAAATGAAACAGAGAAGGTTACTTTTTGTCAAAATAAGAACATCAAGCCCTGGAAGAAACGATGAATCATCAGAATGTCGTGAAAGTCTGAACATGTAAATCAACTCCATTCTGCACATTTATTATCAAGAGTGAGTGTTGTAGGCATAGCAGAAACAGATTTGAAAAAGGCATCTCTAATTTTGTCTGGCCAAATTTGCCAAGCATAATAGATTATGAGCTTGTATGGGTGTTCCCAAGTAATTATACTTAATTGTCTGTGCAAATCAGGGGATCTATCAGCTACAAGCCCAATTAATTAAATTCAGACACATAAGTCAGATGGAGAAGGAAGAAGGAGGGCTGGATTCATTGCAAAATTCATTGTGTTATTGTGCTTCATTTGGAAAAGCCACAGGGAGAACACACCTAATAGCAGTAGCTCATATGAAACATTCCATTAGCGTATGGGAGGGTAAGGAGAGAACTGGCTGAAAGTGATTTGAAAATCAAGTGATCTGAAGTTCAAGGCTGTCCTAATATGGAAGCCTAGTAATACTTGCTCTTTATCTTTGAGATCTCACATCCTGTTAGGTGGGGCGGAGGAAAAGGACGATTTTTTTTTTAAGTGGTTTTCCCACATTTCTGCCATTCATAGACACTTTTACAACTTTGCAATCTTCAAATGTCACTGATCTTACTCTTTTCATTTTTCCTCTAAATTGATAAGGTGATTTCCAAAAGTACAGTGCCCCTTTATATCACTGCTACTGTTCCCTAGCTTGGATGTGTTTGTCACTTCTGCACCAACATGATCTTTCAGATCTACCTGCTTACTTTTCCCAAGGTGAGTTCCCAGTCTCTTGAAGAAAACCACAAGAGACAGCGCCCTAATTTCCCTTTGCTATTTTTCAGATGCTCCATTCCCTTTGTAGTCTATGCATCTTAATTTCCTTAACGCTATCCTAGAATTAGTATCCACAAAGTCATTTATTCTTCCTACATTTTCTCCCATAGGGACCTCCTCATTTATATCAGCTATCCCACCAGAGGCAGGAGAAAGACTGCTAGCAGAAAAGCGGCTGCAGAGATACTGTGTTCTTCAAAATGTATACCTTTTGGACATCCTCATAGGTTTCCAGGTAAGCTGGTACAGACTTTCTTGGTCAAGTTAGATCACCTAGCATTTTCTGGGAAGGCTCAGACTTATAATTACCTTTATAAAGCCATGTAGATTGTCTCTTTGAATTGTTCTGATTTAACTCTGCACTGTTTCTCAGAACTGGCATTAAACTACCTTCCCCAGAGTCCTGCCTATGGGTTAGTAATGGATATACATGCAGGATTTTGAGATCTGAGGTGCAAGATAGAGATTTTTCAGGATTATTAGACCAGGGCCATAGGTTCAATGTCTCCATAGACACAAAGGCTTTGCCACCAGAGAAGGCGGAGTCAGAGAGACCCTGCAATGGTTGAAAGCAGGAGGTGATACATTGCCAAGGACCATGTCATCGGAATAAAGCCTCCTCTTATTATTCATTTCCATCTGCTCCATCCCCATCCAACCCCACAGCTTCCTCCCCTAGTTCTAGAATGAGTTTGGGCTTAGACCTCACCTCTGTTTCAGGAATCAAGGAAAGAGATGACAGAGCTATGAACAAAATGTAAGGGTTTAATTAAGTCATGGCACCAGATGGAAAGACAGCTTTATGATTCAACCTCCAACAATGACACAACAGGATCTGAGAGTGCTTGCCACCTCACTTAGCTGCTTATTTGTTTTAACAAGGGTTCTCTTCTAGAATCCGTGTCTGCTGTGGATCCTAGCTGGAATCTGCCTGAGGCATGCCACCAGCTGTTCCTTGCTCAAAATGGCACCTGATTGTTGCCAGCCTGGAATGTTTCAGGTTGTATGCAAGCCACGAACTCAGATGCCCAGTGTTTTTTGGGTGCTTGCACTGTACCCACTATCTCCTACATTATGGAGGCTTGAAGGTGATCAGTGCGTTTTTCATAACTTTGCCTCTCTGAAGGCCCAAGAGGTCAGGTCTAATCCTCACAGGCAAGAGCTGATCCAGTAGCCTTGCATTGCTTCTAGCTGTAGGGCATCAACTGCAGAACACCTTCAACAAATCTCTACCCTCAGGAGTTTTTGTTAAATTGGATGTGCCTAAATGTACATAGTGTAGAAAGGGAATAAAATGAACTATCAGAGTAGGTTCTCATTCTGAATTTCCACTTCTGCCACTAATAATACATAGTGATGACACTTAAACTATTAAATACTTTGAGGATCTGCCGTGCATGGATGCTTTCTGTATATATCTCAATTTATTCTCATGAGAACCTATAAAACAGAATTACTATTATCTCCGATTTACAAATAAGAAGATTGAGACAAGAACCCAAGTTAGTATGGCTGGAAAGTAGTAGGGCAACATTACTTTCAACAGGGTCAATTATGTTTAGGGAGACCTACCATCCTTGTTTGCTTAGAATTGAAGGGTTTCTCAGAATATAGGACTTTTACTGCTAACATTGGAATACGTTGGTCATTATAAGTATATTGTGAATATATTTTACAACAAAGACTTGGTTAGTCTATGGATATTTTGTTCATATAAAGTTTTTTTTTTTTTTTGTGGTGGTACTGGAAGTTGAACCCAGGGCCTTAGTACTGAGGTACAAACTCAGGTCCTTTTTTTATTCTGACATGCAATCACACTAAGTTGCTGAGTTTCCCAGCCTGGACTAGAACTTGTGGTTTCCCTGCCTCAGCCTGGTGCTACTATTATAACATATCAAATTTTATTAATCATAGTTTTGAGTTTGCTTCATAAATTCCAATTTTATTCCTCATATGTTTTTAAGTCTCAGGTTTTCTGGGTGCAGATGTAGGTGTTAAAAACTTAATTTATAATTTTTATTCTATTGCTAGTACCCATTATGGACTGGATTTCTTTAAAAAGACTTGTAATTATTTTTTGACCAATGAACAATACAATCATGTGCAATTCTCATCAATGACTCTAGGACTTTTTTTGGTAAGCTTATTATAAATTAGATTCTTCCATAAATTTGTTCTTACTTTGCCACATCATAGACTGTGTACAGAGCAAATCTCACAGTCAAAACAGTACAATTAAACAAAACAGTACAGTTAAAATGCTAGGTTAAAGTGGTGGAGAAAAAGTGTCTGACTTTGTAAAGAGTAAATCCTCATATACTTGAAATGTTTTATTTTTTTGAAAGTGAACAAGCATTATAAATTTCCTACTTTGTGTCTAATGCTCTGAAAGATGCTAGCATGCAGTGGTTACCAAAATAATTCTGGCTTTCATAGTCTAGCAAAGTACATTTTAATAACCAATTGCAAAATTATTTGATCTAGTGATGATCCAAACCACGCATAGCCTTACGAAGCCCACCAGGACGTCTGGGTGGGAGCACTTGACAAAACCAAGCAAAGACCAGAAATCTAGAAAGATAAAATCAGAACTCTGTGCCTGAGTCTGGGATGGGGCTTTCAAATACATATTTTGGGATGTTGGGCTAAGATAAGGAAAAATGGGGCAACTTTCCCCTCCACATAGGTTGTCCAAGAATTGGGAAGAGGTGGGAATAATTGTAGAACTGTTAGGAAGGGAGTTGTGGAGTAGGAAGGGAGCTAGGAAGACTGAGAACCCCCAAACTACTTGACATTTTCACTAATTAGAACAGCGTTACCTGTCCCAAAGCCTCTCAGAAAGTGACACTGGTAGCTGGGGATGTAGCTCAGTGGCATAAGTGCCTGGCTGGCAAGCGCAAGGTTGTGAGTTTGATCCCTGGTACTGCAAAAAAAAAAAAAAAAAAAAAATTTAAACTGTCTATGAGTCCTTGATTGATCAATACTGCATGTCTCTGTTTTCATGAGAAACCACTTTGAAGATATCAATATGTAATACAACAAGCATTGTTAATTTCCTACCACTTTGTTTGTAACTCTGTATTGTCTGTATTGTTCTTTTGCTATTTTGTAAAAGGTTGTCTTGTCTGTTAATGTTTTCCTCCTTTTATTTTTAAATTAAAAAAAAAAAGGAAAGAAAGTGACGCTGGTGCTACCATTTCTGGGACAGTAAATCCTCACTCAAATGAGAATATGTATTAGTTTTGAGTTTAAACAAACCCCAGTCTTTTGACCATTCTTCAGCCTTCCTTTCTCAACCTTTAAATGTACATATTCCAGCACTAACTAGATGAGTGAATAAAATGTTTTGCCCATCCTTCTTGAGCAACATAGAAGAAGAAGTAGCTTCTCTCTGTGGTTTTCTTAATCACATTTTATTATGACTTAGAAGCACAACATGGCTGATTGGCTAGAAAATAAGCCACTTAGAAATAGATTTATTGGCATCAGGAATTGTTTAGAGCAACTGGGTTTATGTTGATGTTTTCATTCTTAATGGCCATAATAGAAGGTTTCTAAGAAGGTTGATTATTATTGGTTTCATTAATAACTAACTGTAAGCATGACTCTGTTGGGACTATGATCAATTCAAATAAAAGTAACTTTGCTAGTGGGGAAGAGATGTTTTCCTGGTAACTGATATATGGTCAACAACATAGAAACAAAACACCAACTAAGAAACAAATACAGATGCTAAGGAATCATATTACTTCCTGGTTCTCATTTTGAGACTGTCTACCAGCAAGACTGCCCTCTATTGTCCCTCAGTTACTTTGTCATGTCTTACTCTGATTTTGAAGGATGGCCTGGTTTTCTGCTGAGAAAATTTCTGGTGGACCTAGACCAAGCAGTTCAGGAAACCCACCTTATAATGCATGTGAGCATAGAATTGTAATATGCTATATTTCAGAGTCTTTTCTTTTTTATGCATTTATAAAAAGATAATTTTTTTTTAACTTACAGAAGCACTTGACTAAGGACTAGCAAAATAGAATGGCTCTAAAAGTTGAACCTATTAAAGGATCTTCAGGTAACCCCAGTACTCCAGACCCTATCGGATCCAGCTACAAACTAAATGCAGAGTGATGGGCTCAGCCTATCCTATTCAGAGGGATGGTTTTAATGCTTAACCAACACCATGATGAACATGCTTTTGTCAGCACTTAGAAACTCCTGACTTTCTCTCTGTGGAGAGCCACTAAGTACATGTTTTCACTGGTATTTGTGCCCTTGCTTGCTTATGATTTTTTTGTTGTTGTTGTTTCATTTGTCATTGTCCTCTTGAGATTTGTTTTATTCTATGGCATAAAGGAAGAGGCCCCACTGAGATTGCTGACCTATTCCCACTCACCATGCTATTGAACTCAAATGGAAAACACAAGTCTTTCCATGCTCAGGCCTGGTCCTCGGGGTCCTGCACTGGGGTTAGGAGTGTTTCATCTGGAGAAGAGAATCAAAGATTGCTTGACTCATTTAAGTCTGTCTTTTGCTGAGGAAGGAATCCCTTCTATCTGTTTTATTGTTGAGCCTGGGAACATCCAAGCTCAAGAACGGTTAGTACATTGCCCTTCCCCACCCAATGTAAACTATTTTAATTCTATGATGGTCAGTGTTTTCAAGTGGTTGCAAACTGTGTTAGTGTACCACACTCTAGGAATATCTATCTGGCTAACCCAGGTGAAAACTAGTGAATCAGATCTTAAATTCTCAAATTCTAGCAAGCCCTTAGGTTAATTGGCTTGTAGGCTTAAAAGCACTTATATAATTTTAAAAGAA
The DNA here is from genome assembly GCF_000276665.1 of Chinchilla lanigera. Lineage (NCBI taxonomy): Eukaryota > Metazoa > Chordata > Mammalia > Rodentia > Chinchillidae > Chinchilla > Chinchilla lanigera. The sequence goes on along the minus strand of NW_004955408.1, from coordinate 27,208,919 downwards.
AGAAGTTGATAATTTCTAAAAGGTCAAACAATGTTCTTAAGTATTTTGGCTCTTTTAAGAACAATTTTCTTGCTGAGATTATATTTCTGAGAAAGAAAGGCTAAACTATGAGTTAATGATTTTGGTTACGGAGTTACACAGTACAGTGGAATGCAATTCATTCAGTGCTTTTAAATAGTTTAGAGGTTGAATTTATTGTTAAATAATGTAAAATAGGAGGATTTTATAATCAATAACATATAATCAGAAAATATTTGAAAAGTAGCCTATTTTGATACCTTCTGTCAGATTTTAAAACTGTATGAAAATAATGTTAGCATAATATTCTACTTTATGCTAGATAATTTATATTATCTAGAGTTCCTAAATTTCCTGGACTTTTCTTTTTTTGTTTTGTTTTGTTTTGTTTTTCTTCCGGTACCAGGAATCAAACTCACAACCTTGCACTTGCCAGCCAGGTGCTTTGCCTCTGAGCTAAATCCCCAGCCCCTTCCTGGACTTTTCTTAAGCTAGCATTGCTTCCATAAATGTTTAAAATTATGAAAATGTAAATAGTGTATATATGTAAAATTAGATTCAATTATAGTAACAAATATCCTCTTTAAAAGGATATTTTTTGTAACTTCAGTCATGCCACAAATTATGATAACCAACTCTAATTGACTTATAGTAATTAAAGAATTATGCTAATTAAACTATCTATAAATTCTAAATTATTTTTCTGATGCTCTTAAAGTCATAAATAATTATATTATTTTTAAGGGTGACTTGAAGTTTTAATTTATAAGACCTCTAATTGATCTTGAAACCTTGAAAATTAAGAATGAATAATTTTTATTCCAATTATTGAAAGACACACACAGCTATTATATTTATTAATATCCTATTGTTGCTGTAGCACAGTACCACAAATTTAGTGGTTTAAGAAACCAAGTCTATTCTCATCCTGCCTTGACATCAGAGCTGTAAGTCTAAAACCAGAAGTTCAAAATCAAGACATCTGTATTCCTTCCAGAGACTTCAGGGGAGAAGACATTTCCTTGCTTTTTCCAGAGGCTGCCTGCATTCTTCAGTTTCTTCCACCAATCTTCAAAGAGAGAACCTAAGCATATTTGCTTATCTCTGGTCTTCTGTCTGCTTCCTACAGGGACTCTTGTGACTATATCAGGCCCACTCAAATGATACAGGATAATCTCAAGATCCTCAGTGTAGTCACATACGCAATGTTCCTTTGCTAGATGCTATGATTCAAATATAGCTTGTCCCCTCCCCTTGGAAATTGTGTTGAAATTTGACTGCTGTTTGTTGTAGTAGTATTGGAAGGCAGGGAAGTCTTTAAAAGATGATTAGGTAATTTTTTTTATAAGTAGGTTATTGAGCAGGATTAATGCCTTTCTCCTGGTAGTGGTTTGGTTATCACAAGAATGGGTTGTTATAAAGCAAGCCCATCCTATCTTGTTTTCTTTTCCTCTGGCACTCTCATACCTTTCTGCTTTTCCACCATGTTATCATGCAACACAAGGCCCTTGCCAGATGCTGCTGCTTGATCTTGGACTTCTACCTCAAAATTATGAGCTAAATCAAATTTTTTTCTTTATAAATTACCACTCCTAGAGATTTTGTCATAGCAATAGAAAGTGGGCTAAGACACTAGGTAAAATAGCATAGCCACAGGTTCCTGGGTTAGGATCTGAACATCTGTTAGGAGCAGTCTTACTATTCAGCCTACCTGCCCCTGCAATTACTTTAACTTATATTCTTGCCTATACATAAGCCTATATTCTCTTTCAAAACACTTTAATCAAAATGGCAAGATCAGTATTATGTGAATAGATTGTCTTAGGTTAATAAATTAATATGCACAATGTTATGGAATATACACATTTATATATTTTCAATATATAAATTCAATGGGGTAAAAATGTCAGTAAATATATATTCTAAATGTGGCAGAGATGAAAGGTCTGATAATTAAAGAAAAATTATAATTTTGGATTATGTGCATTCTTCCTTCATAAGAAAATGAAACATTATTCTTGTTTAATGTAGACTTAGTTCTTAAACATACTTTCAATGTATTGCTTTTATACTTGCCTTTAACATACTTCAATTTTACATAAAGCAATAAGAAATCTTTGCTTTAGTGGACATTGATATTCTTAATTATTATGTAACTTCTGGTAATTTGTTCTTCTAATGAGGTAACCAAGACAACTTTCCCTTGTGCTTGAGACCAATCTATCCTGAGGAGTCTCTTTGATATTGCTCTCCCCAGCACAAGCCACCAAATTTGGAATCATAAAACTGTAAAGATAAATTGAAACACTAGATATCTTTGACAAGCCTTTGAATAAAGACAGTGATTTCTTCTTTTAACTCATAAAAAGAAAGGTCAATAAAGATAATTAGGTTCATCTAGCATTCTCTAGATTTTAAGTAACTAAAAGTTATTATGAGAGTATATTTTGTTTACCAAATTCAGTTTGAGTTTGTCATCTTTCTTACAGCATTCCTTAGATGTTTTTCTACTAATATGCTATGCTAAAATGTTAGTAGCTGTAATTATGATAAAATGTAATCATGGAAATTAATTTCTGGTGGATTTGCACTTAATATACTCATCCATAAGAATGATATCTTTGAATGCAATGGAAAGCCAGAAGAAAAGCAGGAGTTGTTATTCTAATTTCAGATAAAGTGGATATCAAGCTAAAACTGATCAGAAGAGAATAAGGTCATTGCATATTAGTCAAGGGAACAATTGAACAGAAAGAGTTAACAATTGTAAACACACATGCAACAAATACAGGTGTACCCAACTTTATGAAATAAACACTAATAGACATGAAAAATCAGATTAACACCAAACTTCCCAAAAAACAAAAGAAACTATACCACAGTGATGTGTTCATACCCAAGTTTATAGCAGGACAAATCAAAATAGTTAAAGCCTGAAAATAGCCTATGTGTCTATCAACAGATGAATGGATTTAAAAATGTAGTATTTATAGACAATGAAGTACTACTGTGCCATAAATAAGGGTAAACTTGAGCCATCTGTGGGAAAATGGATGCACTTTGAGACCATAATGTTAAGTGAAGTAACTTAGACATACAGGCTTGAATATCACATGGTTTCTCTTTTATGAATAACTAAACATAGTCTTTATATGAAAAACTATATATATACTCTATATAGTATCTACTATATATACTCTATATTATATATTGTATACTATATACACTATATAGTATATACTATATATGTACTATATATACACTACATGTATTATATACTGTCTCTCTCTCTCTCTCTGTATATATATAGACATAAAAGTCAGATGATAGGAAAAAAGAAAAAAGAAAAGGTATTGTAATCTAAAGCATACAAATGCACCTAGAAGTGTGCCTCAATGTAGTACAATTGTCTTACATGTTTTATGTGCTCTTTGGCCTATTATTATGGTTTTTAATCTGTATATCTGATAATTAACTTTATAGAGTTTTATAAATAAATGAATTTGATGTTGGAAAACTAAAAGTCAGGTAGAGGGAAAAAGAAAAAGAAAGGAATTGAAATGTGTTACATACATGTACTGACTCCCTACGGTGAATGTAATCATGATGTACTGCACGTGTAATAATAAAAGTCAAAAAAATGAAAAATTGATAATAAGAATGACATCTCCTAGGTTATGCAACCAACATTAGCTACAGTGATCAAAATTTTGTCAAGCCCTATGTCTTAGTCCATTTTTTGTTACCATAACTGAACAGCATGCACTGATGGTAGATTATTGCCATGGGAAATAACTAGAAACGCTGTTTTTGCTTAAGTCTATTTAGATGTCAAGGAAAATGCCCTTGTGTTAGTTCAGTTCACTGCACTATTTGTTAAAGTTTATATGTGTTTGGTTTTGATGACACTTAGATGCCTGAGAGATACACTTAACCGTATTTATCAACGTGTCAGGTAGTACTTCTAGTAGCTTTACTTAGTTCTGCAAAGATAATATTCCAACCTAGTGTGGGCATTGGAAATCTTCCATCCAGATGTGGTTGGGTTTGCATGCCAGGTTAGGGCTTTAGAATTTGCATACTGGCTTCTATGGTTAGAAAATGGGTAGTGCCCTGCAGTGACCCATTTATAAAGCTCAGTCTCTACAGTGGTATTTTTAGGAAGAGCTGTGGACCTTTGAAAGGTGGGGCCTAGCAGAGTGTGGGGACCCACACCTGTAATCCTAGCGCTCCAGGAAGCTGAGGTTGGAAGATTACAAGAAGGAGCCTAGCCCAGCAATTTAGCAATGTAACGAGACCCTATCTCAGTACATGCACACATAGAAGGTGAGGCCTTGTGGGAGGTCCTCGGGTCATGGGGTAGGGAGCGTGCCCTCCACAGGAGACTATGATTCTTTAGTTCTTAGTCTTTCTCTTCTTCTGGCTCAAAATGTGAGCTCGTACTCTTACACGTGCTCCTGCCATGACGTGATATTTTTGCCAGAGGCCCAACCGTTGAGGCTCCTGACTCTGGACTTGAACTTGCAGAGAGAAGAGCCAGACTAACCCTCTTTTTACTTCATTCATTGATGGAATGTTACGGCTTGGATGAGAAATGTCCCCGAAAAGGCTCATCATTCAGAGATGGGGCTTTTCAAAGGTAAATAGGTCATGGGAATGCTAATGGCATCAGTGGATTAACTCACTGAGGAGTTCGTAGCTGGATGTGCTGTTTAGAGGTGGGGCCTCATGCAGGAAGTGGACCCCTAGGTGTAGGGCGTGATGGGTTTGTTCTCATCACTGGCACTGTCCCCTTCTCTGGCTTTTCCTTGCCCTCCCTGTTTCTTGGCTGCTGTCAGGTGAGCAGCTTTCTTTTGTCACATGCTTCCGCCATGTAGCTTCCTTGAAGCCTGCTAATCGTAGACTGAAATCTCTGAAAATGTGAGCCCAAAACAAACCTTTTTTCGTTTAAATTGTGTAGGTGAGGTATTTTGTTTCAGCAACCAAAAGGTGACTGAGACTGTTGGGTTGTCTTCCTATCTTTGCCCTGTGAATAGACTGCAGTAAAGATGGGAGTAGACATCTCTTCGGCATTTTGATTTTATTTCCTTTCGGTATATACTCAGTTGTGGGATTTCTGGATCATACAACAGTTCCATTTGTAATTTTTTTGAGGAACTTTCATACTATTTTGCACAATGGCTGAATTAATTTATATTCCTACCAACTGTGTACCTTCATAAATTCTAATTTTCTGGTTTATCCCTCTTTTCTTGCCCTGGGCCTCTGTTAGATATGACCTCAGGATTTGATATCCTAGCTTCAGTCTTTAGTACTTAGTATATTAACTGCAATAATTAGGATTTTGTGATTGTAGGTCACAGAAATGGAAGTCTGCCCAGCATAGATAGTAAAGGTAGGGAGATCTTTTGCAAATGGAAAAAGGAACAAGAGATGAAGGCAGGGAGGAGAGGGGGAGGGAAAGTGGCTGGAAAAAAGAAGTGAAGAAATAAAAACAGAAAGAGAGCTTCTGTAAATGGGAAGGAGACCAGTAGTTAGAAGAAGTAGGATGGATGGGAAGGGTAAGGGATGAAAAAATATTTGTTGTGTCCATGTATCAACTCCCAGCGATAAATGTAATCAGTACATACTGCAAATACATACCAATAAAAAAAGACACGATTTACTGGAAAGATTGGGATTCTCAGAGAATTAAGCAAGAAGTTAAAATACCACGGTCTGGAAAGGCTGAGAATGAAAGCACCTTTGAGGATCAAAGGAGCAGGAGTAGTGGTCAGTGTCTTTAGAGTCCTCCCTTTGATTCTTCCTAGCTTAATTGTTTGGCCTCCTTATCAAGATGGATCTGTCTTTGGCTTCTGTGACAGCAAACCTAGATCTTTTTGACGAGTGGTACAGAATTCCAGCCTTGTCCCTGAAGGGCTTGAGTCATTTCGGGAACTCCCTTTGCTTGTCTGAGTGTTAATTTCCTCATGTGTTAAACAAAGAAGATGGTATTCATAGGGTTAAGGGAGAGAAATTATAAAACGCAAAGCCACTCTTATAAAGTGAATATGAGCAAAGCACAAGAGTCATGTAACTCTGGGTTCAAATTCTGATCCAAATGTATATTCACTGTGTATCTTTGTATAATTTATTACACTTCAGTTTCTTGTCTTTAAAGAAGAGACAGCAATGTTTACCTTACTGTAATTAATAATAAATGCACAATAGTGTAAACCATACACAGCCCATAGACAATCGATAGTAACTTTAAGAGGCTATTATTATCTATCATTGCTTCTTAAGGGTGGTTAAAAAAAATAAAAGGTGATAGTAAAACCATACCTCCTTCTAAAGAAAATTCAATAGGACAGTTAGGCCTACACGATCTTAGCATTCTTGGAGACTGAGGCAGGAGGATCACAAGTTCATGCTCAGCCTGAGCAACTTAGTAAGTCCCTGTCTAAAAAACGGTGTGTGGGGGGATTTGGGACATCAGACAGTGCAATAACCTTGAGTTCAATCCCCAGTGCTGAAAGAAAATGACAAGAGACAACCCAGTCTCACGAAGTAAACTTTAAACTTTTACCAGATGAGAAGGAAAAGCTTCATTATAAATGCTGACACTGGATCTTGCCTCTGAAATCAGCCTGCTTTCGGCTCAGGTCCTTTCTGGAGCCCGATGTGTTCCTGGCACATCTTTTATAAAAGTCAGCCTTGCTTTCTTCCTGTCACAAATTGCATGCACATTTCTGCTCCCTGTGCCCAGCCTCCACTTCTCAATCAGCCTTCTTTAGGCTGCCCAGCCCCCTCCCCTAATGAGAATGAGTGGGCTTGTAATTAAGGTCGTATTTTACCAGCCAGGAAAAGCCATGGCTGCCTTGGCTAGGGTGATAGAGCTCCACTCAGGGGTCCTCTGGTGCATTACCCACGGCCCGACACCTCTCAGTTCTGGTTTCAGGCTTGAGATACAGGAATGATTTTGATGGCTTGAAATTAACAACTGGATTTAGAGCTTGTAAACTGTCCTTGTGGTGAAATTTTTTCCTCCACTCCTCTAATCCTTTCTTCCCATTCAGCCTTCACTTAGCCTGTAGGATCATTTCTAGAATGGAAAAGAAGAACCTTTAGCATTTCAAACTGCGTCTGCCGGGAATTCCCTAAGTGGCCTCCGCAGGCCTTTGATGTGCCCTCCTTCAGCCCTGCAAGATGAAAACAGCCTCACTGATTCATGGCAGCCTGGCGGCCTACGTCCAGCCAAGAAATTGATCACTCAACTCCCACTCTTTCTTTTCTTGGCTCAGAGCAAGGCAGTTTCTGAACCCTTCCTATTATTTTTAATCCATTTCTTAACATAATGGACTCTGTATAAAGACAGGCAGTTTTCCCAGACATGGGTTGGAAAACTGGTAACTTCCTCCAAACCACGAAAGTCACTTTGAGCTGTTGGAATGATACCCAGAAGCCTAGCTGGCTTGTTCTGTCTTCAAGTTGCACTTGCTCTTCTGGCTCGGAAGGGAAATAAACAGAAGTCACAGAGAGATCCCTCCCTGGGAAGGGAAGCCCCCATCTATTAGAAGTGCAGGAAAGAACAGTCCTTGTCCAAACATCTGTTCTGGTCCCTTGGCTTGCAGATGGGTGGATGAGCCAACTGCTCTTGTGCAAACTAGACCAATGGTGCCGGAGTGACCCTGGGTTTGCTTTGTCTAACTCACACAGCTACTGATCAGTCAGTGAGTGACTCACCTCTGTCCTGGTGTCCCAAAAGTAGGGCATGGACGATACTCAGTGTTGTCCACTTGTTATCCATAGGAACATGGCCCTCTTCCTCCCTGTCCTCTCTCCATCCTAATGTCAGGCCAAAATGTTTTAGATTAACATTGGGGCTTCAAATGTGCATGGTATGTTAGCAAGCTCCCTCAACAATATTAGTCTTCTGATGTTGGATGTCTGCAGTGACTGTACATTGTACCAGAACCTTCCATGGAGTGACACTGACATCACTCTGCTTGAGTAAGTTAATTTTCCCATCATGGATTGATTCATTGGGCAGAAACCACAAGCTCACATGCCAAGGCATGGACTGAACTCCATGACCCCTCCACTGAAAACTGAAAGTATATCATTGTGTTTTCATAAAAACATGCACCAGGGAAGTAGTTAACTTTGCTTTTGTTTGATTTTTCCTTTTCCTTTTCATGGTAATGTGACATTTAATGATGGTAGACTACAACTTATTCTTTTTTGTAGCATTCTCATGTTGGAATTGGACTATTATGGTTGATTTTTTTGAGCTCACTAATGTTGGGCTGTGCTAAAACAATTTTCCTAAGCTATTAATTATTTTGTAATTGCTAGGATAACTTATTGAAGTAGGTGGTAGGAACCTCATTGTGTCAAAGATGAAACAGGTATTCAAAGAATAGCTAACTGTCCAACTTACAGATGAACACAAGGAGTACTGGCTATACAATGTATGTTGCACCAGTCACATAGAATTGATGAAATGTGCTATCCACTCTTCTTCCCTACACTGCGATCCCTCTCTGTTCTGCCTCTGGAGGTAGTTGTGAGCAGGTTGCTCAGGAGAAGACCCTGCAGCTTACTGAACACAGTGCGCTTACTGAACAGAGGCCATGATGCTGGATGATTCCTCAGAGTGAGTTCTGGCAGCTGAGATCCAGGCTTCAGCACAGCAGGCCTGTGACTTGCCCTTTATCGTCTTCCTTAAGTTCAAAAGAAAGAGATGGTTGAGCGGGCACAGCATCAGGAAAGGCTGAATGGGCTTCAGCAAACTTGAACCCACCCACCAGGCCATCCACTGGCGAGTTAAGCCCAGCCCAGACCAAGTACCGCACTTTGAAGCCAGCACACTTTTCCTCATTACTCATCCCTTCTGATTTCCAGCCAACTTTCCACCATGGAAGGGCCCAAGGCCCAGCAGCAAAGTGCCTTCTTATCCCTGGACAGGAAGTGTCCTGGAGAGCTGTGAAAACGCTTCTCAGGAGATTGCCCTGCTGGCTTTTCAGATCCATCAGCTTGAATCCTTGGGGAAACATCCAAAAATTCTAGGCTCTCCTCCAAATGGAAACTGAATCCCAAATCTTTGGAACTGTGTCCACACGCATTTCAGACCACTCACTGTGAATTCGGTTATGCTGTGGTGTGAAGTTTTGGACCGATGGCCCATCATAATACTCGGGTAAAATATGAGATTTCATGCTTCCAGATTACGGTTTCCACATAGCTCCTACCTCCCAGACGCCCCTGCCTGTTGAAGAGTCTTTGTCAAAACTGTTCTGCAGAATCAGCAACGTTAGATCACTGGTTCAGCCTCTTGGATCCATGAAGAACTCCCATGTCCAAAAGCCAACTCAGAATGGCTTCATAAAACAAAGTGGAATCGTTAGCTCAGAGGCCAAAAGGTCTGAAGGTAGTTTAGTATTAGGTAAGTCTTGATCAGCTGCTCACATAATATCATCAAATTCAGTTTAGCAGCATTTCTTGGATCTGTTTTTCAGAATGTCAAAAAGTGGCTGGCCCTCAGCAGTGGCAGGCTTTATTCCTGTGAGGCCTGATCTCAGAGGAGAGTTTTGTGCTACACTATGTGGAAGAAAAGGAAGTTCTCATGAAGGAGAACTTTGTACTTTGGAAGCCCCAGCTCACCTCTCCACTCATCTCCTCCGTGCCTTCTGGGTTGTTTGACATCATCAGACCAATTCCATGGGTGAAAGGGAAGAAGTGATATAGGCCAATGAGGGTTCCCAGTAGGAGCTGGGAGAGGGCCAATCCCACTCAGATCTCTGAGCTAAGAAGGGGAAGGGAAAATTGCCAAGCAAAATTCAGGGCACTGTTTCTAGGCAGAAAAGAGAGAGATGAACACGGAAGGGCAATGAGATATGCAGCCTACTTTCTTGAGCTGTTTTGTTCGGATGGAAAAGCAGAGAATGTAAGAAAGCTGCCTAGGGTGTTTGAAGCCATTTAACATTATGGCTCTCGGGACAAAGACAGAGGCCTTGGCCATGATTTAAAAGGCCCGAGTGGTCTGGCGGGTTATCTCCTCCAGCCACGTCCACACTTTGCCTTGCATCGTCAGTGCTCCAGCCACACAGCCTTCTCAGTTCCTTGAACTGCTCAGCCTCCCACTACAGCGGGCCTCTGTGTCAGCCGTTCCCTCTTTCCCTCTGTTCTCCTTCTTAGCCTCAGTAACCCCTGCTCAGACCTCACCTCCAAAGCTTTTTCCTAGGGCAGCCTTCCCAGGGCCCTACTAAGCAGGGCAAGCGCTGATACTTGTGCTGTCAGTCCCTTGGGCTCTCCTGCAGCACTGTTCATGCCTGTTCCTCCTAGGAGGGAATTCCATTCACACTTCCAGGGACTGTTATGTGAGTAGCTCCTATGGGTCAGACCTCACTGTAAGTGCTGGGAACAGAGCTATGAACAAGAAAACCACCAATCTCCACGGAGCTTGGAGCTTACAGACTACATCTCACAATAGTTGGCTCTAATAAGAAAGCAGAATTACTAGTCCAACTTGCATCATAGACACCACAGTGCAGAGAAATGACTAAGTCAGGTGTTGGAAGATTGCTTCTGAGAGTCAACCCTCCAAAGGGAACTCTGAACACTGTTACCAGACCTAGAAGTTGCTTTCTTCCAGGCTTGTATTAAAAATGCCTGCTTCTGTGATGGCGACTTTTGTGCAGTGGGAGAGTTCATCTTGGGTCAGCCTCTGCATTCCCGTCCTTCAGCCCACACAGTCAGGCTCTCACCAACCACTCTCTCCAGTAGCTCCTGAATTTACTCCTGGAATCCACCCCAGTACTGCAGCATCCCCCAAAACCTCTCTAACTCTCTTCTGGGAATTTTAACGGCTCTGTGAGCATGTTGAAGGCAGCATTTTTCACCTATTTATCTCTCAGTTCCCAGGACACAACACGGAGTCTTCAGGTAGTCCGTGCCCCAGAAATACTAGTGAAATCTTTGCTGCATCTGCATCCTCAACTTGCCTATTCTCCACACTGATGTAGAATAATCTCATCCCAACAGGTACAGCCACCTGATGAAGGAGACATTAATATCCATTTCGCAACAGAAGAGAGTCAGATTCTAGGAGGAGAGTCCTAAAGCCACAGTGGTAAGGTCACAGCATGGAAAGTGTGCCCTGTGTCCATCTGCTGGTGCATTAGCATCCTTTTACTCCATGCTTTGCCCTATGGCAGCAGTCCTAATTCCAGATGAGGACTCCCTGGTTGACCTTCAGGAAGCCGCTGAACACTCTGGAATTCCACGTTAAACGTGCATGTGTGCGCACACATTTGCAGAAGAGAGATTGCAGTTTTCATAGCTATTGGGAACCAAAAACCATTAAGAATGACTGGCCTGGGGATATTTTCTTTCTTTCTTTCTTTTGCTTTTGACTGACACAAATGCTAACACACCAGTGCCCCACATCAAACCATCTTAATCATGGGTTTCGCATGGAGCAGGGGCCTCTCTCTTCCTGGGGAACCGTCCGGCTACGTTGCTGGCATCTCCTGCCAGTCCACCAGTGTCTGCCACTCAGCCACATTCCTGGAGCATCTGAATATTAGGAGGAATTGAAAATACAAGGAGGTAAATTTCTCAACAAAATAAATACAGACAGTAATATAATCTGCACGTGAAGAATAAAGCTACTGTTGGAATCTGAATGCTTAAAAAATTTTACCGAGTTACAGGGGCACACCCAGTTGGAATTCTGGTTTTCACAGTCTCTTTGCTTGTCAGACTTAATATCAAGGAAAATAAGCTAATTTGATTTGGCAAAGGCCCATGCAATATGGAATTGATATCTGTGGCAGCGACCTTTGATGTTCTGTATAAACAGCGTATTCCCTGCTGTGGAAGCGAGAGTTGAATAATAAACAGCATCTTCCCTTCACTCACCGCCCACCCCCTCCTCAGCACCAAAAGAAAAAAAATAGTAAGAAAATAAGTCTTTTCTGTAGCTCATGGAGGCACATTTGTTGATTCATTTCATGGGGCAAGGTTTTTCAGCTGTGCCATTGACACTTTGGGCTGCCCAATTCTTCACTGTGGAAATTGTCCTGTATGTTATGGTGTGCTTAGCAATATCCCCGGCCTCTACCCACTAGATGCCAGTAGCGACCCCTCCATGGTAATTAACTCAACTGACTGCAGATATTGCCAAATGTCCCTTGGTGAGCAGGGATTGCCACTGGATAAGAAACAGTGTCACGAAAATAGAGAAAGAAAGTGGTGAAAGGAAGTTTTTTGCCCTTTTCTTTTACTTTCACACATTACTTGCCTAGGTTAGGATCTTCTGCCTCGAGGCTCTGACTCACTGTCCAACGACTCTTTTGGGGGCCTGGAGAGGTTTAGGCAAGTGACCTCACAGGCTGCACCCTTTTGGTTCTCAGGAGCTACAGACTTGCCCACTGCTCAACTGGCTATAGGACCACAATTCTCATTTGTCTCTGCGTAATAAAGGATTTGGTGCTTTTGCTGAGCTCATGATGGCCTTTCTGCCTCCATAGATTTCCAAAGCTTAAGAATTGCATTATCCCTGGGCACAACACTTAAAGCTTTCTTCTTGGTTCTCTGTGACATTGTGTCAAAAAAAATAGTTTACCTGGAGCTAGGTAGGTTTATGACAGTGATGTTCTACAGGTGGCTTGATCAGTTGAGAGAGCTGACAGTTATATCTCTAGGAATTCTGTGAGCCCTTTTTAGAAATATGGGTAATACTTTAAATTTACCCAGAATTATGGGGTAGATTCTAAGAATGCATCACTGCGTGACTTTGTATTGTTCAAACATCATAGAACTTCCTTATGTAAACCATGTGTCATCCACTGTCTGTCTAGGCTGTATGCCGTAGTGCACTGATCCCAGCTACAAACCACACTATGCTGCTATAATGAAAGCTGTAGACAACTGTAACACAGTATTAAATATCTATGTGTCTAAACTCATGTAAACATAGAAAAGATACAGTAAAAATACTAAGCCATAGGAATCATCCAGCTCTACTATAATCCTGTGAAATCATTGTCCTTAATGCAAATGTCATTGACCAGAACAACATCATGCAATATATGGCTGTATTAATCCTATAGAAATTGGCAAATGCCATAAATCAGAGCTTTCCTGCTCTCCACTCCCTGTTGGCCAATTAAGTGTTTATTAGCACATCACTGGTTCAAGTCCAGGCATAAAACTAGAGACGCTGTAGACACTGTGCCCTGCTTACCCAATATCCCTTTTCCCCTGTTTCCTACTCAAGGAATTATAGTTTTGTTTGGCCTGGCAGTGAGTCTAGTCAAGTAAATGCATTTCCTGTCTCTTGTAGTTAAGAGTGCTCAAATAACATAGCTTGAGCCAATGGCATGTGGATGGAGTTTACTGGAGAGGACTTCCCAGAAACTCTTTAAAAAACAGATTAAATGACCTATGACTTTCACTCTCTCATTTCCCTACTCCCTGTTTAGATCATAGACATTGCAGTTGTTTGGATAAGTAACCCTGAAAGGTTTATGTGCTAAAGGTTTGGTCACCAGTCTGTGGTGATATTGGGAGGTAGTAGAATTGTTAGGAGGTGGGATCAAGTAGAAGGGAGTAGATCATTGAGGAGTGCACTCAACCCCTTTGCTTCCTGTCTACTATGACTTGAATAATTTTATTCCTCCACATGCTCCCACTGTAATGTGCTGCCTCACTACAGACCCCAATGTAATGGGCTAACAAACCATGGACTTAAACCTCTGAAGTCATGAGCACAAGTAAAACTTCCCTTGTTCTGAGTTGTTTGTCTCAGGTATTTAGTCATAGTGGCAGAAAGCTGGCTAACACAAACGCTATACCCAATGTGGATGAGATGTCTTAAAACCACAAAATGGTAAGTGGGGATGGTCACACACTGAGCAAGGCTAAGTTGAAAGATTAGAGGTGACTGGTCTCTGATGACATCATGAGGTGAATGGTCATTTGTTGGTGGGCTAAAGAAATATAACCCCAAATATATATTTTGTAGACTTACCCAGGATTTTAGCAGTCCCTAAAACCCTAGGCAAGTCTACAAATATGTCACTAGCTCTGGTCTAAAACAGAAATAATTAGAAGTCTATAAAACAGAAATAATTAAGAGAATCTAACTCATGGGATTTCTCCAAACAGTTAATGAGATAATGATGTAGAGAGTACAGCATAGTCAGGGCAATGGGACTGCAAGCTGTTACTGCTGTGAGCTCTAGCGCCACCTATATTCAGGCAGTGATTATGTGTTTGGATGTTTTCCTTACCCTCTTCCCTAGCTTTTATTTCTTCAAGCACTACAGCCAGGTCTCCTCTCTCTAATCATAGTGTAGCCTGGTACATAGTAATATTGATAAAGTTCTAACAAAAGTGAGTTAATTATCCTTTGTTGGAGTAAACTCATATTTCTATCCTTCCCTTTGCTACAACTTACTTCAATTTATACTTACTGAGCAATCCTGATGGATAAGACAACAATGCTGTGTAAGTCACACAGTGGACAGCGTTCAAGTCTTCACCTACACTAAGGATTCACACTCAAGTTGGAGAATAAATCCCTACGTATTTGTGATTGGAGAAGAGAAGAATGCAAAACTTCCTTGCAGAAAGGAGAAGTATGTCTCAGAGGACAAGGATGGACCAAAGGCTGCAGATGGGCCACAGAAACACTGGAGACAAAGGGGAAGCTTCATGGCAGAGGAGGTAGCTGGGTGCAGCCTTTGCAAGATTATAGGTTGGGGACATCATGGGCTTTGTGCCCTAGATAGTCGAGCATTACAGATACAGGCAGTGAAGTAGAAACTCTTATTCTTGCCCTGAAATGGGGCCAAGTAGAAGCCTGGAAAGTTGAGTGGAAATATTTATTGCCAGACTGAAATACTTGCATCTCACACACTGGGCAGTGAAGAGTCACTGATAATTTGAGCCCAGAGTGACAGATCTGAATTGAGATTGAAGTGGATTTATCCAGCAGCCACGTGGAAATTGGATGGACAGGGAGACAAGGGAAGAATATTAGGCTACTTGGTAAGCTTTCCTAGCTCTCTGAGCTGTTCCTTCATAGCACATTGTAACAGGCTTCCCATGATATAAGTAAATTTATGTGCCTTTGCACAACAATTTGATTAATGCCTGACTTCCTGTCTAGCTGGAAGCTGCAGGATAGCAGGGCATGGGTCTATCCTAGAGACTGTTCTGAATCCTTCTCTGCTGGATTGCAGCTACTCCATGGATAACTCTTGAGTAACAAACCAAGTTTGAGGGAGCTGGGCTTTGACTGGTGTCTTCTGGAGCACTCCGGATGATCCCTCAGCCTTGAAAATGTAACCAGACACTGAGAAGTCTTGTTAATGTTACCTTCTGGAGGAAACAGCAAAGAACTTTTAGTTGGATTCAGCTACCTGGAGATTTCAACCAAAGTGGCAAATCTACTGCAG
The DNA here is from genome assembly GCF_000276665.1 of Chinchilla lanigera. Classification (NCBI taxonomy): domain Eukaryota; kingdom Metazoa; phylum Chordata; class Mammalia; order Rodentia; family Chinchillidae; genus Chinchilla; species Chinchilla lanigera. The sequence continues at coordinate 27,193,452 of NW_004955408.1, read as the reverse complement.
CTTGCTCCATGACTTTGGAAGGTATTTACCTTCTCCAGGTTCCTGTTTAACATGAAGTTGAGCTATATGAACTGGAGGGTCTCCCAACACCATGCATCTCATTGGCAGTGGAAGACATAAGACAACATGCTATGTGTCAGCACACTGAGCCAAGAGCTTTCTCTGCATTTAATCCCCACAAGAATGCTTGTGATTGGTAAATATCTTCCTATAACTCCAAAAGCATCTGGGTTACATGGCCTTATGTTCTAAGTCACCCAATTCTGAAGAAGAGTATAGGCTCTTCCCGATGAACCCATGCAAAGGGCAAGTGACTTGGTTTTTCTGTACCTCAGGTTTTTATGTCTAAAAGGGGCCTCCAAAGTGCTGCTAATCCCAGGAAGGAACTAGAAGAAGTAAACGCAATAACATATTTAACTATTGTATTGTCTCCTTGCCTGACCTTTCAGCAGTCAATGAAGTCTTATCTTATTTTTTAATGTCATATCTTACCAGAGAGATTTGCAGTGTAGAAATCCAAAATCTTTTCCAAGATATCTAAGCACTTGTGGGGAACTTGGAACCTCAATATCACTTCTCTATAATTAAGTGCTGCTATTTCTTGAGTATAATTTTTAAACTACCATACTTTCTACAACTAAAGTAAATTTATTGCAAAAGAACTCAGACTGCCACAGTGAAAATCAGTGCCACTTGTGATTTGTGCAAGGCAAACAACAAAATAAACACAGTTATGCATCACTTAACAGCAGGATATACTCTGGGATGTCTTGCTAGGCCATTTGGCCACGGGATGAACTTCACCAAGGTTACTTGCAGAGGCATAGATGGTCTAGGTTAGTCCAGTGTGATCAGGAGACCTGGTAAATATGAGATAAATGAGAATGCTGCTAGTGTCACATGACGGCAAGCTCCTAAAGGCCTTCTTTGGGAGGTTATAAGTAGAAGGAGCACACTCTAAAATAATGGTAGAAAATGTAGTACAGTAAATATATAAACCAGTAGGATAGTCATTTATTATCATTATCAAGTATTATGCAGAGGACATCACTTATGTGCTTTCTTTCCATATGACTGGCAGGGCAGTGGGTTTGTTTACGCCAGAGTCACACAAACACGTGAAGAATGTATTATGTCATGATGGCTTTGATGTCACTGGGAATTTTTCAGCTCCACCCTAATCTTATGGGGCCCTAGTCAAAGGCATGATTTTCACTGAAAGAAGAATAATCCAAAAGTCTGGCATTCTGTCTGCATCCGGCTGCCTGCAGAAGGCAGTGTGCTCGGCTTGCCTTAATTCCAGAGCTCCCTCTGCAAAGTCAAGGAGGTGCTACAGGACAGTGATACTAGTCAGAAATATAATTGAAAAGGGGATGGTCTCTTCATCTGTTGACCCTACGTTGTGTAATGCTATGCTACATCTGCCCCAGAGACCTGCATGTGGAAAATACTTCACCAGGCTTTCATGAGTCTGGTGGCTTTTGGATGGAAGGCTATTTTCCCTGGGTTGTAAAGATGTACACAGCCAGGCAAAGCTAGCTTTTTACTATTCCACTCTCCCGTCTCTCTTCAACTTTACTTAATTTGGCACACTACTGTGGGAGCAAGAAAAACCACCTATTCTTTAATCTATTGCATCACAGAGGAATATGCTTTAAAACCCCATTGCTTTTATCTTTACTCTGCATTTGAACTACTTAATTTGTCAAGTTCCTGAGAGCTGCCTATTGATAATTGATAGACTGTTCCTTCCTTTCCAATTTCCTCTATTAGTTATCCCAGGAAGTTTATGTGGATTTTGCATGTAATCCAATAGTTGGAAGAGTGCCGGCTTATTTGGAGGCCTATGTAAATCAATACTGTCCAGCAGGCCCTCTGACCAGGAAGCTATCCAATTGCATCCTGTCAGGCTCCTCTTCATTGAAACAACCTATAGCAGAGGCACAGGGACTTCCCCTTACTTTAATGGGAGATCATTGATCCCAGGCGTGGCTCCTCCTTCAAGCTAGGAAACTTTTCCTGGTTGCACAGACCCTGCCTCCAGCCCATTCCTACAACCTGGCTTTGACGAGTGGGAGGAGAGATGCCTAGCTCAGGGTGTCCAATGTAAGAGAGCTCAGCTTCTCAACCTTGTCTAGTTTCCCTTGTTTTTTTTTAATTTTTTGACTGTAGTTTGTTTTTTCATGTAATTTTATGAATTTATTCATGCAAAAAAATTAACTAGAGAGGACTATTCCAGGTGGGACCAGTTGCTGATAGACTATTTTTATTGACCCAGGAGCTAAAAACAACTGAATTGGTGAAAACCCGGGGAATGCACTTAAAATTTCAAAGTTTTTGCTTCTGTTCAGAAATTGGAAACTGAGGCACCTCTTGATCCAGACTCTACCGGAAAATAAAATAAATAGCTGAGGCAAGGCCACTGTGCCATCAACTACAGCCTGGACACTGGGCAGCATGAGGCCATGGTCTGAGATCAGTGATAATTGTGTGTAACCTTCCAGGCCCCTGTTGATTGAATTCTAGTCCCATATGGACCTCTGTTGGAGACTGAATTTTAGCCATTGGTTCATGCAGCCCAAACTATACACATTGAATTTGGTCAGATAATTGTCATATTTCTCCTTGAGTTAATTTTATTCTTTAGTGATACAATCACGGCTCCTGGTCCCTAGTTTGAAAGAAAGGACACCCATCCTTGACCTTTTCATCCCCTGAACTCTTCACTGTCTGATCAAATGTGGAAATCCTACAATGAGTAATTTATCTTTGTGAGCAATTTAGAGCCAGGATAGGGAGCTGTAGTTCACTACTACCAAAGTCTTAGCACTTCTCACAGTACTCTCAAAGATAGAAGGGAGGGACAGTTAATTATAGGAATGGTACACTGCTGCCCCCAAGGAGCTCATCATCTGTAAACACATCAGTACAGGGATCTGCACTCAGGACTGTGACAAGGATGAACAAGGGTGCCTGACCCTGTGAAGTGTGGAAAAGACCTAAGGAGATTTTGAAGAGGAAACAACGGTATATGAAGAGGGACTGAAAGGATGAGTGTTATAGTTTGGATTTTAAATGTTTCCCCAGAGGCTCAGGTGTTGGAGGATTGGTCTGCAGCTTGTGGCACTTTGAGAGCGATGGAGTCTTTGAGATATGGGCACCAGTGGGAGGGAGGTCACTAGGTGTATGTTCTTAAATGAGATATTGAGACCCTTAACTGACTCTCTCTCTCTCTCATACGCACACACACACACACACACACACACACACATCTTTGCTCCACCACATATATGCTTTATGCCATGCTGTTCTGCACTCCCTCAGGTCCAAAATAATTGGAGCCAGTTGACCATGGACTGAGGCCTTTGTAATCATGAGCCAATACAAACTTTTCTCCTTTAAATTGATTATCTTAGGTATTTTGTCACAGTGATGGAAAGTTGACTGATATGGTGAGCAGAGTGAACTAGCCTCAAAGGTGATAGGTACTGAGAGATGGAGAGAACAGAATTACAAAGATAGAGAATAAGAAAAATTCAAGCAGCTCCAATATAGACATGGATTCCTATTAGACTGTCAGCTGCCTCTTGCTCACTTGTATCCATGGAGTGTAGGATACACATGGGCACTGGGTAGACATTCAATAAGATATTGTTACATGACTACATGAACCAATGAAGGTTTAGCAATGATCTAGACATGGAGTTGAACAATTGTAAATGCATCTGAATGATGTGGCAGAGGATGGAGAGGAAGGGATGGATCTGAGAGAGGCTTGGAATCAGTAGAGAGTAGCATAGATGGGTTAGGTGAGTGAATATGTCTGCACAGGCTTTGACTTTATCCTACCCCAAGGATATATAGACTATGTAATGAAGATCTTAAAGAACCCCAAACTCAACTTCCCAAACCTCAAAAGCACACCATCTCGTCAACATTTTCCAGCATAGATTCTGGATCATTTGGATTAAAAAGATTATTTCAGACTTCCTCCGACTTGAGCCTGTTAGGCCAGAGAGTCAATTAGGATCTATCACATACTCTGTCCCACAGAGGGGTAATGATTTCATTGATTCTACCTAGTCCTTGAGGCTGGGTGATGAGAAGCATTTTTTCCTGTATAGGAATCCTGAATATCTTTCACTGACTCCGTGAGTTACATGCAGTTGGGCCTGTGCTTAAATGCTTTTCTTGCATGAATTATCTAGCACATGTGTCACATCTCTGCAAGGCAAATGCTTTGGATGTCAACTCTGCTTTACTCTAAGATGAAATTTGAGTACTGTACCTGCCTCTGACGGTCCTCATGGCTCTACCCTCTTGCACTCGGAGCCATCCCTGCAACTACTTGCAGTGCTCTTGAGCTCCTGAACTGGCAAGGAGAGAAAAGTTTCCAGAGAGTGGTCCTTCCTCATCTTCCCTCATCTTAAACCTGCCCCGGCCCCTCTCTTCATGCTCTCCCTTGGAAGCAGAACCAGGGATTGGGGCTTCTTGGGCAAGTCCATTATCAAGGGACCATATTCTCAGGAAACCTAGAAAGAGCAGAGGAGGCTTCTGATGGGAGATGGCAGGGAAAAAAGATATGTAAATGCCTGATTTCCAGAAAAGTCTACCCACCTGATCCCAGGTTGTGCAAGAGAGTGGGAAATGGCTGTACAGGGTTGTCCTGCTTAAAGGGAAAGGGCCACGGTCACGGTCATGGGTGGTGAATACAGAGCCAGTGCACAAAGGGTTAGGGTGTGCAGGGGCAGCAAACTTCTGAGTTAACTCCGAGCAGACCAGGCAGGCCCCAGCCAAGAACATCCTCCAAGAAGAGCAGTGGGCACATGCTCATGGCATCTGAGGAGGAGGGACTTCGCTGATATCTCCTGCCCACCTGCTGATGGTGCACTACAGGTAGATCCCTCCAGAGGTCATCATCCCAGCAAACAGACCTAACTTTCAACCGTACCTCCCCCACTCATGCCAAAGTGACTGCAGGCCAGTAACTTCACAGAGCCTCAATTTTCTTTTCTGTGGAATGAAAATAATGAGATATTTTATCTTCTTGGATTGTCGTAAGGATGTAACAAGACTATGCAAATGAAAGGATTTGGCACTACACCTGCTCCCAGGTACGTTCTGGCTGTTATAACAGGCACTGCTGCCAAGTTGCTATTCTAATAGGCACCAAGTAGGAAACATTCTGCTAGTATGGACTCTGAGTCTTTGGTGATGGTTAATTTATTCCTTTGAAGCACCACGGGATGTTGCATTCCTGGGTAACAGTGAAGAATTAGTGTATATGTATCATGCACAGTTTTAAAAGCTAAACTTGGTAGAAGCCTAGTTACAAATCTGATTGGCATTTGGCAGGTCATAGCCCATCCTTGGGGTCTAAGACTCCTGAGAAATGCTTAAAAAGAAATGAGTTGTTCAGTCACCCTTGCCAAGTGACTGTGTCAACAGTCAACACCTTATTTTCCATGTGAACATCATGCAAATACATAGCTGTAAATTCCCTGCAAATTGCTCTGCTTCTAGGTGCCAGAGGATTTTAGGATAAGCTTCCCTGCTTAAATTCCTGGCAAGATTCTGAAATCAAATGTAAAGATCATGAGTATTAAATTATAAAAGAAAAAACCCAGTCTAGAAGGCTCTATCCCACCTGACTTTTATTGTTAATTCTTCCAAATAGAAAATCTGCTTCCATTCCTTCAAACTTACCCAGGTTCTCAACATGGTTCTAAACCATAATTTTGTAGGTAACTCTGATGAACTCAATTATTAAGTTTAACGTTTGGTTCTAGAGTCTCCGTGTTCATAAAGATTATTTGGTGGCAGGAACCAAGGTAGTTCCACCATCTGACTTTCCCTACTACCCAAGGATGCTACATGAACTTTGGTCTCATCAAGAGGAACAGGCTGTAGGCCAGGCATGGCGGCACATGCCTATTATCCCAGCACTTGGGAGGATGCCTGTGAGTTCGAGGCCAGCCTGGGCTACAAAATGAGCTCAAAGCTAGTTTGAACTGCACAGTGAGACCTTGTCTCAAAAGGACAAAAAAAAAAAACCAAAAAAACAAGGAGGAACAGGTGAGTGATCTTACTGCTCCCCAAGGAAGGAAGATCTCTGGCTTAAAAATTATGTCGTCTTCTGTTGGCTTCTGTTACTTTCTTTGCAACTGTTAAACAAAGTTTTAAATGAAAATAGAAATTGCCATTTTTAAAAATGAAGATGAATCTGCAGTGGTAGGAAGTAGCTCAGTGATGGTGTATGAGTAAGGGAAAGGAGAGGGACGGATCATAAAGAGACACGAAAAAGTTTTTAGTGGTGGTGGCCAAGGGTACAATTTTATTTGATGATTTCACAGGTGTGGTATACATCTGTCAAAACTCACCAGTTACATTTTAAAATACACGTAGCTTATTAGCTGTCACTTGTGTCTTAATAAAACTATAAAAACAAACTGAATTGCTTGTTTGATTTTAATAACATGAGTTTTAAAAATTGACAGTGGAAATGTTTCCAGCTTGAAATCTCAGAGCATGAGACATTCAGACAACAAAAGAAGGTAGGCATCGTGGTTCAAAGCATGTGCCTCAACATGTCCAAGGTCAGAGACTCTTACCAGTCTGTGCCTTTCTTGACATAGTGATGTTCTGGGAAGAAGACCTCGGGCTCCAAGAGAGACTTAATGAGATGGGATTGTTTGAAAATATTGAAACCCTGAACCAAGACAGCCCCATTGCCCACCTGCAAAGCTATGAGAAGCTCATAAATATTTGCTGCATTGAAAAGAGTATTAAAATTTTATTTTTCTTCCTTATTTGAGCTGATGATTTTTGAGCTTAGCATGAAGTTGTAGGAAAATGTGTGAGAGTTCTCCCCAAATCCTTTCAGTTCTCACTAAATGTTGAGCAGAGGACCTGCGTTGCACACTTGTCTCAATGTAAATTGGCTCTAGAGCCAAATTCAGAGAAAGAGGGGTCCTTTATATCCTTGCTGTCTACCTGCTGCCAATGGTGCCACCATGCCTACATGCCCCGACTTCCACTTTCTAAGCTACAAACCAGTGAAACACACTGGTCCACAGAGTCATGTGGTATTGTTAGAAGAAATGTCTTCCTGAATGTGGCAGCATATGCCTGTAATCCCAGTAATTTGAGAGGTTGATGCAGAGGAATTATAAATTCAAGCCCAGACTGGGTAATTTAGCTATTAAGTGAGAACTTGTCCCCTCCCGCAAAAAAAAGATTAGGGTTGAGGAAAAGGTAGTAGATGTTTGGTCCACAACAGTAACAGTAGCAAATAACAAGCTTGATAGTGCCCAACTCAATTACATTGAATAGATCAAAGTGGTAAACAATAGCTTTGACAGATCCAGCCAAGAACACATCAGTGGAAAGTAACCTGCATGAAAAGATTCTTAACAAATTCCTTTCACTCTATTTGACCTCAACTCACAGCACACACACAAAACACAGAAACAAGAAAAAAACAAGGCAACAAAAGGCCTCCAAAGACTCCCAACTGTTCCAAAACAGACTAAAGGGGTACCAGGGCAAAGGAAAACAAACACCAGGCAGCCAAGCTGCCCTACTTTCTCATTGCTGGAACACAATACCAGACACTTACAACATGAAGGAGGAAAGGTTTATTTTGGCTCACAATATGTAGAGGTTTCAGTTCATAGTCTGCTGGCTCCAAGGCAGAAGGTCATGGCAAAGGAGAAACAGCTCATGGCATGACCATGGAAAGGAGACAACAATCAAAGGAGAAGGAAGGGAGATATACCTTTCCAGGCCACATCCCCAGGCACCCACCTCTGGGCCTTGTCTCCCAGCATCACATTTAGCCATAAACTCATTAGTGGTCTGATCTATTGATGAGTATGATGCACCCATGATCCAGTTACCTCCCGAAGTGCCTACCTATGCGTGCATGAGACTTTGGGGGACAGGTAGGTATAAACAATAACATGAGCTGTATGAAATGCTTAAAAAAGAAGTAAAGAAACTTTGCAAGTTCAAAAGATAGTGGAAATACCAAACAAACTGACCAATGTGCTTATGAAGGAAACTAATTTAAAAATTAGAATGCTGACTGAAACAGATCAAAATATGAAGGAAAAATTTATCAAAGAAATGGACTCCAAGAAAAGGTATCAAAAACAAATCCTGGGGCTGGGGATATAGCTCAGTGGCATAAGTGCCTGCCTGGCAAGCGCAAGTTCCTGAGTTCAATCCCCAGTACCACAAAACAAACAAACAAACAAACAAACAAACAAAAAACAAATCCTGGAGCAAAAGAATCCCACTGAATTTATAAATAGTAAAAATGCCCATGTGAAAGTAGGATTTCACAAGTTGAAGAGAAAACAGAAATATATTATGATTTACTCAGAGAAGCCTTAAAAATGATAAGATAGCAAAAAAAGCCTCATTCAACAGCTACTAGATGACACTAAGAAGACTAAAGATATTGGGGTTAGAAACAAAGAGCAGTACACATGGAATAACAAGTGTGTTTACAGAAATCATAGCAGAAAATTTTTAAGTATGGGAAAGAACTGAGCACACAGTAAGAGAGGCCTATAGAACTTCAAATAACTTCAGTGCACAAGAGAAACTTCCCACCACCCATCACAGTCAAAATTTAACAGAAAGACAGAATCTCAAAACCTATCAGAGAAGAGCAAAAAACCACTTCTGAAGTAAACCCATTAGGATTATGGCAGATTTTTAACACAAACTTTAAAGGCCAGGAGAATGTGAAGTGGAAGATTTAAGCCCTAAGAGAAAACAGCTTGCAACCCAGACTAACATATTCTGCTCAAAATCTTTAAAAATGGATTGAGAAATAAGGGCACTCCATAATAAAAAAAATCTTAAGAGATATACGAAGACCAAGCCAGTGCTTCAAAAATACTCAGTAATGTCCTAGATGCACATGAATTACCAAACTGAGCCCAAAGAGGACACAAAAGCTCACAACAATCTAATAACAAGTAATAAAAGTAAAGCAGTAATAAAAAACTTAGCAACTAAGAAAAGTCAAAAAGCTGATAGATTCATCTATGAATTCTCAAAGAACTTTAGGGAACATCTAGTGCCAACATTCTTCAAACTTTTTAATGAAATTAAAAGTGAAGGAATATTTCCAAACTGATTCCTGGAAGTCGAAACCACTCTGATTCCAAAACTAGAAAAAGGCTCAACTTCAAAAAGAACACTACAGGCCAACTCTTTAATGAATATAGATGCAAAAAATACTCAGAAAGATGTTAGTAAATAAAATTCAACAAATCATCAAAAAAGATCATACATCATGAGCAAATGGGATTCACTCTAGAGATTAAGGAATGATTCAACATAAGCAAATCAATAAAGGTAATACTCCACATAACAGAAGCAAGGACAAAAATGACATGAACATCTCAACAGATGGAGGAAAGGCTTTTGACAAAATCCAATATACATTCATGACAAAACTCAGAAGAGTATAGGGGTAGTAGAACTTTATCTCAATCTGATAAAAGCCACTTATGACAGGCTTACTGCCAACATCATATTAAATAGGCGAAAACTGAAAGCTTTCCCTCTAAAATCAGAAACAAGACAAGAATGTCCATTATCATCACTCCTGTTCAACACAGCACTCAAAACATTAGTTGTAACAGTCAAGCAAGAGAAGGAAATGAAAGGGATACATGCAGGAAAGGAAGAAGTCATTTGTATTTGTAGATGAATTGATCCTTCATACTGAAGACTTGAAAAAACCTTTACCAAAAGACTCCTAGAGTTACTAACTAAATTCAGCAATGCAGCCAGATAAAAAATGAACACACAAAAACAAATAACATTCCTATATAGCAATAATTAACTCACCAAGAGGGAAATTAGAAAACATATAGCACTCACAATAATAGCATCAAGAAAAATGAAACACTTAAAGAATTCATCAAAATAAGGAAGGGAAAGACCTCAATGACAAAAGCTATAGAATTCTGGAAGAGAAATGTGGAGTGGTGAGTAGCAACAGCTCAGTTTTTCTGAGGTTTGGAGTCCAGACACTGGAAAATAACGACTTGGAGAAGGAAGAGAGAGAAGATCCACAGGAATCAGGAAGGAACTGACAGGAAAGTTGAAGGGTACAGAGAAATTGATGAGACAGAACACCACAAGGAGAAAGGAATGAAAACAGTCTGGACTTTCTCCCCAGCTCTCAGCTTGTGGCTCACTGGAAAGGAAGAACAAATCTGTAGAAACAAACTAAACAAAGACATCTCTTTATTAGCAAAAAGTCTTTCCACTATAAGTGTCCACAAACCTCATGATAAAATAAAATAAAACAAACAAAAAACATTAGAAACATTAGGAACAGATGTAACACAATCTCTCTCAAAACTCCCAACTCCCCTGCAGCTAATCCAGGGGGCAACAAGGGAGAAAATAGCATAAACCACACATCTGAGTTACTCAAATGATATCAGAGGAAGTTAGAAGACAGATCAAAGAGCTCAGCAAGGTCACAGAAGATATAACTAAACAGATGGTGGAAATAACAACCAAAATGATCAGAGATTTCAGAAGACACTAATAAAAACATAGCTGAGTTAAACAAAACAACACAAAACACGAATGACCACGTTAGTAGATAAGTAGACTGCACACAAAGGTTTTGATCAGAAATCCAGGAGATAAACAAAAAAAAGAAATTCAGAAGATTAAAAACTATATTTAAAATATGGGCAACAGAAGCAACTTGTGTGAGGACAGAATTTCAGAACTGAAAACAATGATGCCTTCAAAGACCAACAACTCAAAGACACAAATAACAAGAGAAAACAAAAAATGGATCCAACAGCTGCTGCTAGGTGACACAAAGAAGGCTAATCAGGGGCTGGGGATTTAGCTCAGCGGCAAAAGCGCCTGCCTGGCAAGCGCAAGGTCGTGAGTTCAGTTCCCGGTACCGGAGAAAAACAAAAAACAAAAAACAAAAAACAAAAAACAAACAAACAAAAAAGAAGGCTAATCTAAGAGTGATTAAAATAAGGGAAAAAATGAAAGACAGCAAAAGTGGTGTAAAAAACCTGTTTATAGAAATAATGGCAGAAAAATTTCCAAATATAAAAAAGAAATAAAAATACAGTTAAATGAGGCATAGCCATAACTAAAAGAGAACCCTTCCACACTACATTATACCTAAACTACCAGAAGCCATCACAGTGACAAAACTTAAAAGCTATTAGAGAAAAGCAACAAATCACATGTAAAGATAAATGCACTAGAATCAGCAGACTTCTCAACACAGACCTGAAATGCCAGGAGGGCTTGGAGTGAAGTGTTTCAAGTCATAAAAGATAACAACTTCCAATCTCAATTTCTATGTCTTGCAAAACTTTTCTTTGAAATTGATGGAGAAATAAGGCATTTCCATGACAAAGAGCACCTCAGAAAATGCATGACCACCAAACTAGCATTTCGAAAAGTTCCCAAGGGTATCCTATAAAGAAACAATTAGGTCAACACTTCAGTAATTCAAATAGAATGACTATACCTGGAAGGTCAAGCTGCCAAGTGGAAGGGGTAAAAATAGGAAAATCAGGTACAGGAAAATAATGCAATGAGAAGAATAAATCAAGTACCTTTTAGTAATAACTCTCAATATGAATGTTCAAAATTCCCCGCTCAGAAGATACGTATTGGTAGAGTGGGTCAAGAAACAAAACTCAACATTATGCAACATACAATAAACATATTTAATTAAAAAAGAAATCCAGAGATTAAAAATCAAGGAATGGAGAACAATATTTATCCACTGGCAACCTGGATAAAAGATGAGTAGCTATCCTAATTTCAAAGTGGGTTTCAAGCCAAATTGGTCAGAAGAGACAAAGGTCACTGTGTATTGGTTAAGGGAACAATTCAACAGGAAGAGATAACAATTTTAAATATGTACACTCCAAACACCAGCAAGCCTAATTGCATAAAACCACTACTGCCTATAACAAAATGAGACAAACACTAACCTAATTGAAATGGGGGACCTCAGTGCTCCACTGTAACAAATACACAGATCAACAAGACAAAAAATCACAAAGAAATATCAAATTTGAGCCAAACTTTGAATGAATGGACTTAACAGTTATCTACAGAATGTTCTACCCAACAAAAATGGAATACATATTTTTCTCAGCAACACGTAGGGCTTTCTCCAAAATAGACCATATACTAGCCCATAAAGCATGCTTAAGTAAATGCAAAATAATTGAAATTATCCCATGTGTATTATCAGATCAGAGTGTAATGAAGCTAGAAATCCAAAGCAAAAGAAACCGTAGAAAGTAAGTGAACACATGGGAGTGTGTTAAATAATACAATGCCCTCTTGAGTAATTAAGGGGTCCCAGAAGAAAGCAAGGAAAAAATTAGAACATTCCTGGAATTAAATGATAATGCTAATACAACATATGAGAACCTATGGGACACAATGAAAGCAGTCCTAAGAGGGGAGCTTATAGCAGTGAATGCCCATAGCAAAAAACAGCAAGTTTAAGTGAATAACCTGATAACGCACCTCAAGGTCCTAGAAAGTCCAAACCTAAATTCAAAGGTAATATGAGAAAGAAATTATAAAGATCAAAATAGAAATTAATGAAACTGGGATTAAGAAAGTAATACCAAAAAGTCAATGAATCATAGAGTCAGTTCTTTGAAACAATAAACAAAATAGACAAACCCCTAGCAACCTCACCAAGAAAAGACCCAAATGCATGCAATTAGAAATGAAAAATTTGAAATCACAATGGTTTCTGCAAAATCAGAAGATCATTGGTAGTGATTTGAGAAACTGTACTCATGCATGATCTTTTTAATCACCTTTTTAATGACTTGATCCATTCTCAATGCCAATATCTTATTGAGAATTTTGTGGGTTTTTTTGAGATAATTCAGAAGAAATGGACAGATTCTTAGATATGCATGAATTATGAAAACTCACCAAAGAAGACACAAAAATTCTGGATAATACAATCTCAGTCAAAGAAATTGAAGAAGTAAAAACAAAACAAAACAACAACACTACTGAATAAGAAAAGACCAGGTCCTGATGGATTCGTTGCCAAATTTCACATGAATTTAGACAATTTCTAACACGAATACTCCTCAAATTCTGTAATGAAATTGAAAATGAAGTAGTACTCACAAAGTTGTTTCTGGGAACAAGCATTATCCTAAATCCAGAAACAGAAAAGAAACTTAAAAAAAATTAAGAACTCCAGCCCATTTTATAAATGAATATAGATGTAAAAATCCTCAATAAAATGCCTGGTGTGGTGGTGCACACCTGCAATCCCAGCACTTAGGAGGCTGAGGCAGGAGGATCATTGTGAGTTTGAGACCAGTCTGGACTACAAAGTGAGTTCAAGACCAGCCTGAACTGCATAGTGAAACCCCTCTCAAAAAAACCCACAAAATTCTCAATAAGATATTGGCATTGAGAATGGATCAAGTCATTAAAAAGGTGATTAAAAAGATCATGCATGATGACCAACTAGGATTCATTCCAGGGATGCCAGGATGGTTCAACACACACAAATCAATACATGTGATACACCACATAAACAAAAGCTAGGACAAAATCATATGATAATCTCAATAAATGCAGAAAAATATTTTTAAAAATGCAACATTCATTCTTTTTTTGTTTTGGTTTTTCTCCAGTACCGGGAACCGAACTCACGACCTTGCGCTTGCCAGGCAGGCGCTTTGCCGCTGAGCTAAATCCCCAGCCCCGCAACATTCATTCTTGATAAATACCCTAAAGGCAAAACAGTTTATCTCAATCTGATAAAAGTCATTTATGAGAAACCAACAGCCAATATCATATTAAGTGAGGAGAAGCTGAAAGCCTCTCTCTAAATTCAGGAACAAGACAATAGATTTTCATTATCACAACTCCTCTTCAGTATAATTCTTAAAATATTAGCCAAAGCAATCAAGCAAGAAAAAGAAATAAAGCAAAGAAATAAAGCAAACAAGCAAGAGAGTGAAATAAAATGGGTATGTATAAGAAAGAAAGAAGTTGTTACTATTTGCAGATGACATTATCCTTTACACAGAAGATCCCCAAAATGCCACCAAAAGTCTTCTAGAATTAATAATGTAGGAGGATACAAAATCAACACTCAGAAAAGAATAGCGTTCCTGTATCCCAGTAACAAACTCAGCAGGAAAAACATTAGAGAAGCAACACCTTCACAATACCACCAAGAAAAATTACTTAGGAAATAACCTAACCAAGGAAATGAAAGACCTCTGCAATGAAAACTATAGTATTATAAGAAAGGAAATTGAAGAAGGTATTAGAAAAATGAAGCAATGTCCTCCTGTTACTGGATAGGCACATCCAGTATAGTCAAAATGGTCAAATAGTACTTTCAAAACTGTTAACAAAATTTAACACAGTACCAGTAAAAATACCAATAGACTCCCTCACAGAAATAGAGAAAAATTCCTAAAATTCATGTGGAACCAGAAGAGATACAGAAAACGGCAAGCTATTTCAAGCAACAAGGCAAGGCAGGCAACCTTACAATGCCAGACTTCAAGTTATAATGCAAATCTACTGTGATAAAAACAGTTTGACAAAAAACAGACTTGTGGATCAATAGAACAGAACAGAGGATGCAGAAAGAACTCCAGGCATGCTCACCTACCTTATCTTTGATAAGGAGACCAGATACTTTTGCTGAAACAAAGATAGTCTCTTTAATGTATGGTGCTGGGAAAACTGTCTATCCTCATGTCAAAGATTGAACCTGGACCCATATCTCTCACCATGAATTATACTAAAATTAAAATGGATCGAAGATCTAAATACTAAAACCCCTTTATCTGCTGGAACACAAAATAGGTAAAACTCTTGAAGACATGGACATAGGCAAGGACTTTCTGAACAGAGTCCCAGCTACATAAGAAATAATACAGAGAATCAACAAATGGGATCATTCCAAACTGAAAAGTTTCTGCACAGCAAAGGAAACCACCAACAGAGAGAAGAGACAACTTACAGAATGGGAAAAATTTATGCCAGCTATAAATTTCCTCAGGCAAAAGACTAGTATTCAAAACATATGAAGAACTAAGAAAAATTAAACTCTCCCTTAAAAACAAAAGGCTCAATCCAAAAATAGGTGTCTGAAGTAAATAGATGTTTCTCATGTGAAGAAGCCCAAATGATCAAAAACTACATGAAAAAATATTCGTCATCACTAGCCATTAGAGTATGCAAATTAAAATAACAATGAGATTCCAACTTACTCCAGAAAGAATGGCTATCATCAATAAATCAAGTGATACCAGGTGGGGTGGTGCACGCCTGTAATCCCAGCACTTGGGAGGCTGAGACAGCAGGATCACCTCAAGTTTGAAGCCAGCCTGGGCTACACAGTAAATTACACAGCAAAACCCTGTCTTAAAACCAAACCAAACCAAATCAAGCCAAACCAAACCAAACCAAATCAAACCAAACCAAATCAAACCAAACCAAGAAATCAAGTGATAAAAAATTCTCGAGAGGAGGAGCCCCTCTTCCTTGTTGGTGGGAGGGTAAATAGTACTTATATACAATGGAGTACAGCTCTGATATAAAGGACAAATTTGAGCTATTTGTAGGAAAATAAAAGCCCCTTGAAACCATAATGCTAAGTGAAATAAGTCAGACATGCAAACTTAAATATCATATAGTTTCTCTTATATGAGAAACCCAAAGTATAAATAGATTAAAGAGCAAAATATAGAACAGATAATAGGAAACAAGCAGCTAGATCTTTTGGAAGAGGGAAAGGGACCAAGAGGTGGAGGCAGGGGAAGTGGGGAGGGAAAAGGGACATAAGAAATATTAAGATGTGTCATGTATGTGTCCCAACTACCCAGAATGAATGGAATCATTATATGTCACAAATATGTACTAATAAAAATGAATAAACAAATAAAATAAAATTTAAAAAGGGCTAGGAATTTAGCTCACGGTAAGACTCTGAATTTGATCCCCAGCACCATAAAAAAGTAATCTCTTGCTAACATTTATTTATCTAAAAACTCTTGGGCACCAATTCTGTTTCAAGCAAGGGACTGGGTGATCAAAATAAACGTAGTTCTGCACTTAGGGAGTTTACATTCAGGACAGATAGATGCAGTAATCTCATATATCGTTGTTCCCCAGTACTCTCTGAGTATTTGTTCCAGGACCCTCATGAATAACTACAATGTGGAGATGTTTAAGTCCTTCGTATAAAATTGGGAAGCTTTTGCATATATCCTACCCTCATACTCCTGTATACTTTAAATTATTTCTAGATTACTTCTAATACCTAATACAATATAAATGCTATATAAATAGGAAATAATGACAAGGAAAAAGTCTATTCATATTCAGTGCAAATACAATTCTTTTTTGGCTTTCAAACTATGGTGTCTGAATACTTGAAGGACTATTTAGACAAAAATTCAAGGTAATATGCAAGCTGGATAAACATGAACAAGGAGATCTTCCCAGAGGAGTTGATAAGTGAGAAGTTTTGAAGAATAGTAAGAGCTAACCAGGTAAAGACGGTTACAAAGAGCTTTCCAGGTAGAAAGAATTGTATGTGCAAAGACCCTGTAGTTGGGGGAAGCATGGCATGATCACAGAACTGACAGAAGCCAGTGTGGGTGGAATTCAGGGAATAAAGACCACCACAAAACAAAAAAAAAAAAAAAACAACGAACAAAAGCAAAACAAAAAGTAGAAGAAGGCACATTTATTCAGTAACACTAACTTTCCTGGTCTTACTACAATAAAGAACAATGTATGCTTCAAGAAGTTCTAGTCATTCTCCAAAGGGGGAGCTGCCAGGTAGGTCCTAAGATTAATGACTGTAAGGCTGATTTTACAAGATGAATTAGCTGGGATTGAGCATGGTTAATGTCATTGTAGCCTTAGGTCTGTGAAAAGGGTGAGGACCCGGTCTGTGAACAAGGTGAGGACCTAGTCTGTGAGTAAGTCTTGTCATTCATCTTCAAACCTAAGCTCTTTCTGTTGATTCAAAGACTTGGCTTCCAGGACCAGGTTCTTTTTAGAGCACAGAGTTAACTTCTCTGTTTAAAAATGGGCGGCAAAGTATGCCTAGTTCTAGGGTTGTTCAACACACGGAAGTTAGGTTGTTACGGAAATTAGGTTGACAGGAAGTTACGTTGCTTTGGCGGTGAGGGCTGACTTCATCCTATGCGCAATGGTGAGTCACAGATGGGTTTTGAACTTCTGCTGACTTCTGACCTTGCCACCGTCACCTGCCCTCCCCTGCCCTGAGCCGTGTTCTCATCTGTGCAGGAGGAACATGTAAACTGATTGCGTAGGCTCTTGTGCACATCCAAGTTTTCCCCTTCTCCGGTCCCGCTGTGTTAGGAACAGCAGAGAAGAATCTTTCCAGGCAAACAGGCCTATATTCCTTGACGAGCACAGTCCTTTGCCATCCTTGACCCTTAGCTCACTGTGTAGTCTCTAAGTACTTTCCTCATCCAAAGTGAGAGTAATCATGGCATTTGTAGTATGTCAGGTATAGTTGTAGAATGTCACTTCTTAGTACAAGTTTTTCATTGGTATCTTGGATTAGTCCCAGGACGCAAACAGATACCAAAATCCAAGGATGCTCAAAATACTATGTAAAATGGTATACTATTTGCCAAAAAGCTACATACCTCCTCTGGTATACTTCAAATCATCTCTGGATCTCTTATCATACCTAATACAATGTAAATGCCATGTAAATAGTTGTTATATAGTACAGTTTAGGGGAAAATGACAAGGGAAAAATCTGCACATATTTACTACAGATGTGTATATATATATATATATTTTTTTTTTTCTGAATATTTTCAACCCACAGTTGGTTGAATGTACAAATGTGGAAGCCATGGAAATAAAGGGCTATTTCAGTTTAGTATGGCTGAGTCCAGGGAAGGAGAGAGAGGACAGACTCCAGAGCCCCACAAAGGGAAAGGATCCAGCAATGAAGGGCCTTGCTTGCTGGGGTCATGTTTTACAGATGCACCTCAACAAACGATAGGGTTCTATCCCAACAAACCTATCACAAGTGGAAAATATCCTAAGTTGAAAGTGCATCTTTCTTTACATAACCAACTTAGGAGATGCTTTGTATAATTTTCTTAGCTATCAACTTTATGATAGATATAAGTGATCTTTCAACAGAAAATCTGTTTAATACACCCAACCTGCTGACCACCATAGCTCTGCCCACCCCACCCTAGAAGTGCTATATTGCCTGACACAGGGTAAGTGCTTGAATATTTTTCTCTAAATCTCATAGTTTTTCTCCCCGAAGCACCACTGTTTCCAGTTTCTGCCTGCATATATGTACACAGCTATTCTATTCTCCTCTGTGATGTCAACTTTTTTAGTTTCTACTTGTTTTTCTGAGCCTGGCTTATTTCATTTTATGTCTTCTGGTTCAGTCCAAATTACTGAACTGACAGAATCTCATTCTTTTAAATAAGAATATTACATTGTGTGTGTGTGTGTGTGTGTGTGTGTGTATACATATATATATATATATCAATATCAGATTTTCTTTATTCATTTATCTGTTCTTGAACACTTTGGATGCTTGCATATCAATACTACTGTGGCAAACATGAAAGTGTAGATATCTCTTTGATATAATGATTTCATCTCCTTTGAGTATATACCCAGTAGTGGAATTCCCAGATGGTATGATATATCTGTTTTTAGTTTTCTGAGAAACTTCTAAACTATTTCCCATGATGGGTATATCAATTCACATTCCTACTAATAGTGTATAAGAGTGAGAGGGTGCTATTTAGGAGATAAATTGGACAAAAAATACCTTAATTTAGCCAGGCATGGTGGCACATGGCTATAGTTCAAGCACTGGGGAGGCTGAGGCAGGAGGATTACTGAGAGGTTAAGGCCAGCCTCAGCTACTTAGTGAGTTCAGGGCCAGCTTGAACTACACAGTGAGACCCTGTCTCAAAAATAAAACAAAACAAACAAATAACTAAACAAACACATCTTAATTTGCCAGTATTTGGAGAGTCCATATCTCATTGGATTTATCTCAATACTTTGAAATCTTAAAAAAAGTTTCCTCTTTGCCAAGTGTGGTGGTGTACACCTGTAATCTCAGTATTCTAGGAGGCTGAAGCAGGAGGCTTGAAAGTTTAAGCCTAGCTTGGACTACTTAGACAGACCCCTTTCAAAATTAAAAAAATAAAAATAAAAATGATCGAGGAATGTGGCATAGTATGAAAGTCCTCTGTTCAATCCCCCACTCTGAGAAAAAGTGCCATCTTCTTATTTTGTTTAACATTGACAGTACATTTTAAAATAGTGTATCTGTACAATAGGCCCAGAACACTATGGGAGTCAACCAAGATGGAGTTAGGTGGTAGGGTAACTCAGGAGACTTAAGCTTTGGATATTTAGAAAAAATACCCAAGTTTTAGAAGAGGTAAAGGGTAGAAGGATGCCAGGTTTGGGCTGGGGTATGTTGCCATAAGTCTTTTGAGGGTCCATAAAAATTCCTTGCTTCAGTCAAGGGCAAAAAAAAAAGGATCAACTTATTCTCTATTAAAACTCCAAGCCTTCCCCGTTATGTCAAGGAAAGGTAGAATGTATTTATGCTCTAGGGGCCATGAAAGACATTTTATAAAAGTATGTAGGTTTTCTATCTACTTTACAGGCATGGTTACTAAGATTTCAGGGAGAAAATATAGCCACAGACCCTGGGAAGAGAGCCCTGATCAGTAAAATCCACCCCAGGAATTCAGGGGATTCTGGATCCAATCCTTGGGTGATAGAGATAAGAAGAGAAATGAGGTCTCTATCTGGAAAGTTCCTTAGATTAACATCTTCTGGGGAAAAATACCAAACCCTAGAGGATAGAAGCAAAATGTTCTGCCTTCAGAAAGGACCATCTCAAAAGCATTGTCCTCAGAAAATACGGGGACCATTGGGTATGTGTTGACCTTGATATTGAATAGTGTCTGATTTGATGTATGACAGGGGCTCAATATTAATTCTCCAAATCAAATGTTACTGGATGTCAGAGTTAGCAGGGAAGATAGCTCAGAGAAATGTAAAGAAAAAATCAGTTGATCTGAGCTGGTACTTGTGAACAAGCACTTCAGGGGAATCAAATACAGGTGGCCTGAGAACCCTACTTTGAGAAGCACTGCTCTATTTGAAAGTGGGATATATCTCTATCTCTGTCTCTGTCTCTATCTCTGTCATCTCTATCTCTATCTCTCTATCTCTTTCTCTGTCTCTCTATCTCTATAGCTCTATCTCTATCATCTCTGTCTCTATCTCTATCATCCTTTTCTCTATCATCTCTATCTCTATCTCTGTCTAAAGCTATGAGGTAGAATTATCTGTGTAGTCAAGGAAGGGGAAATTGAAAAGGAAATGAGCTCATCACTGGGATTGTAGGAAGTTTTTCAAGTCTCTCAGGTCATGATTTAGACATGTACAAGTTTCAGGTCAGTGATCCCTGGGAAGTATTTACTCGGCCCAGGAGAGCAAATGAGACATGCAGAATAATGGACAGCAAGTGTGGAGACCAGCACGGTTTCCACTCATTTCACTGCATTTTATTTCATTCCCAACAGTGAGAAAACCCACCCTGGCTCCAGCCAAAGCCGGACTGTGGAGACACAGATCTGATGTAGCCCCTAGGAGTTGGAAGTTGCTTCTAGAAGCAAAGGAGAGGAAGGAAGAGGAAAGCAAGTAAGGAGGCAGAGGGAGAACAAGAAGAAAGGAAAGGAGAAGGGTACAGTAGAGGAAGGAAGAGAAAACATTTTCTGTGTTCTTACCTCTCTGTAGTTCAAAAGTCTAAGTCAACATTCCCCAGGGAGCTACAGCAAACTCAAAGCATGCTCTAGGCTATTTTAAATTTCTAGCAAAATTCAGGATCCTTGATATCTACAGCATAACATATGAGCTACTAGCTCAAGGTAGTTCCTAATTCCAGCGTTAGATTCTGCTGTATTCCTTTTGATGACTTCACAGCTTTGGTTTCAGTAACTGCTGTCAGAAAACACAAGTAATCCTGGAAGTCCATGTGGAATGGAAAATGGAGACGGTGACGTTCATTCTGTTCTCCAGTGTGTGAGAGGCTGTGAAGTACCTAGCAGTCCCGCGCATCTCCTAAGCACAGTTGACCTGCTGTGTTTCTGCCTTCAGCTTCCTCCAATTCACCCTCCTCCAAATTTGACCAGCTGTGGATCAAAAATATTTGAAAAGCAGATTGTGTACTGAATATGTACAGACTTTTTGTACTTGTCTTTATTCCCTAAACAATACATTTGAATAAATATTTGCACAGCATTTACACTGTATCAGACATTATATGTTATCTAGAGATGATTTAAAATATAGAGGAGGATGTACATAGCAAGAACATGCATAGGTTCTAAGCAAACACTGTGACATTTTATGTAAGGGACTTGAGCATTTTCAGACTTGGCAATCCAAGGGGTCTTGGAACCAATTCCACATGGATACCGAGGGACAGCTGTAATTATATCTATTTAAGAATGAAATAAAAATACAATCCTTTCAATTCAAGTGTATAATTTTTGTGAAAAGGCTACTAAGTTGTTATGTCTCAGAAATTTATTAAATCCTTTGGAGCTAACTCTTTAATGAATGGATGGGTACTGCTATTATTATTTCAGCCTAGGGGAATTACAAAAGACATTACTGAGATGTTCATGGTACTATAAACAGAGAAAGTTTCTGAGCTTTCTGGATTTTTCCTTGTTTTTGCAATATTTAATTCTTTTAAGTTTATTTCCTGCAGTGCCAGTGTTTAGTTAGGTATTATTTACTCATTTTGTAGCATTTTGGAGAAATGAAGATCAGTGAAAACCACCATCATACAGCTAATTAGTACTAGAGGCAGAAATGGATTTAGGTCAGTCTGACAGATATCTGTGTTCTTAGCCACTGTGATATATGTGATGTACTACATTCTTCACATTTAGGTATGCTGGATGTCCAATTAGTCAGTACACCTTTAACATTAGAAAGGCTTAGTTTTACTGTATTACTAATAAGGTCGCATTATTCTTTCATCCTATTAAATTGCACCCATGTTTTATCCTCTAATTTGAAGTCCCTTGATGTCTGGACAGTGTGAGTCAGATCGTTGGCTCCAATGCTGTGTTCATAGAGAGGAACAGAGCCCTGTGGACCAGAGGAGTAACACACCCTCTAAATATGGCCTTGATTGGCAGCTTTCCAGGCACCAGAAGGTATTCTTTCTGAGGAATGAGGGAAACTTGGAGAGAGTTCAGAAGGCAGCAGCTACTGTGAGAATCAAAGAATACTCCTGTGTTAAAAGCCAAGTAGCCAGCCGGGCGTGGTGGTGCAAGCCTATAATCCCAGCACTCAGGAGGCTGAGGCAGGAGGATCCTTGAAGTCTGAGATCAGCCTGGGCTACAAAGTGAGCTCAAGGACAGCCAAAATCACATAGTGAGACCCTGTCTCAAAAGAAAAAAAAAAAAGAAGCAACTAGCCACCCTCCTCATGACACCAGTGACAAAACAGACCCAGAGGTTTGAGACACTTGTCTAAGGCCACAAGGTGAGTTGGCAGCAGAGCTGGGGTGACATGCAGCTTTCCTGTTGTAAGTCACTGAGCAAAAATCAAGCCCCCCCCCAAAACACTAGAAGGCTTAGCTGTGACTCAGGCCTTCTGTGTGCATCTCCAGCCAATCTTCAAGATGACCTCCAGAGGTTCCCCCTCCGGAGCTAATATTAATTGTGCCTGCCCTTCTCTGCTGTATCTTGCAGGTTAGGTGTCCCTTGTGCTTGGGACCACAAGTATTTCTGATTTTAGTGCATTTCATGGGCGTAATGAGATGGCTTAGGGATAGGATACAAGCCCAATAACATGAAATTTATTTATCTTTCATATACACTTTATATATAATTATATGTAACATTTTTAGTGCACTTGTGCTTTGATTGCTACCTGTCACATGAGGTCAGGCTTTATATTAGAGATGCTCAATCTATATGACACTGTGCAGCCTAATTCAGTGGCCCTATTTAAAGGCCGGGCAATGAGATTGAAAACAAAGAACACTTGAAAGCTAGGAAGGAATTGAGACAGGACTCAAAATCAGCTCACACTGGTTTCCTTCACACAAGACATTTCTCATTACATGTCTTGCCATGCTCTAGGTGAATGGGAGAGTATTATATGAAGCTATTAGCTACCATCACCAACACTGTCATAATTTGAGGAAGTTTACAGGTCTCACTGGACTTCAACTCTGAGCATATGCAGAGACATGTCTATTACCACATCCCAGGGCTGTGGCGTGGCTCACTGGTACAGCATGTACCTCTAGCATGCATGAGGCCCTGGGTTCCATGCACAGCACTGCAAAAACAAGTAGTTGTCAGATTGCAGATTGTAGGCTTCTGGGGTTTCCAGGTGGAAGTAATGAGTCTTCTCTCTTTAGCTGTCTCTAGCACAGGGGTTTGCAAACTCTTCCTGGAAAGGGCCAGAGAATAAGTACTTGGCCTTCGCAGACTCTATTGTTACCATACTCAACTACTCCATGGCAGCCTGGAGTGGCCAAAGATAATGTGTAAATGAGTAGACATGGGTACATTCCACTAAAACTTTACAAAAACAGGTGATATGCTGTACTTTGCTGATTCTTGCCATAGTTATTCTGATATCCAAGCTAACAGCTTCTTTCTGATTTAGCTTGAATATGTTCCTCATATTTATCTGAAACACACTTCAACACAGACACCCTTACACTAGCAGGTTTTTATACTTAGATAAGGGCTGAAGGTGAAGAGAAGTGGGATGCTACGGGGGCCACTGAGAATCCCTTCAATCCACTGGTAGCATGCAAGAAACTGGCAAATGTGTGCACAGTTCTAGGGAAGTTGTGGAATAAGCCCCTTTCCTCACAAAGAGCTCCATGAATGCACTTTGGGTTTCTAGAAACAAGAGAGATTCAGAGAGCTGGTCGGCTTGAAGACATCAACCCAAGAATGGAGGAACCAGAGGGAGATTAGCCACAGTGCCAAGGGCCGGTTGTTATATAGTTTTATCTTGCTTGACACAAACCTACCCAGCTAATGTTACCTTTCTTGCTCTCCTGGCAGTGCAGTGTGGCCATGTGACCTTGTTCGGACCAATGGGATGAGAGAAGTGGCAAGCACAGCTCCCAGGGCCTGCCCTTAGGGACTGTGCTCCCTGTCTTATTTCCCCTTCTGACCAACCAGTGCACAGTAGATTGGGCAGTTTTCTGGAACTCAAAGGTGGAAGCCACACATTGAAGATGGAAAAGGCTTCTTAATGCCTGAACTACCTAGTGCTGAGCTGTTTTATAAGAAACTTTGATCTTGTTAAAGTCACTGTATTTCTGAATCTCTTTGTTAAAGCACGAAATCCTGTTTCTAGTACGACCCAGTACAATATTAAAATGTGAGATTTTTGTTAAAGAAGTATTAAAGACCAGGCATAATGGGGCGTGCTTGTAATCCAAGGACTTGGGAGGCTGAGGAAGGAGGGTCCCTGTGTTTTAGAGGCCAGTCTAGGCTATACCATAAGCACAAGGCCATCCTGCCCTACATAGTGAAACCTTGTCTCAAAAAATGTTTCTGTTTTTAAGAATTTCAAGACAGTAACAGCATAGAACTAATGAAATAATGGTTAATTTCCACTTGCTAATCCCTGAAATGCAAAGGCCTTTGAGGCCAGAAGTTAGAAAGTCAGGTTCTAGAGTGAAGCTTCCTAGGTTTTGACCTCCATTCCCATTACTTACCAGCTGTGTGAGTTTGTAAAACTCTCATTTCCTTATCAGTGAAATGACAATAATAGTAATGAAAGACACCGCCTCATTAGTTTGATATGGGGATTAAATAAAATAATACAGACTTTGGACTTAGTGAGCTCTTTATAAATGTTCACTTCCATTATTGATATAAAATAGAGGATCAACTACATCTTCCAAATTCATTAGAACATTTACCTGAATCTTCTCTGCCCTCCTCACCCCTTCCTGTAACTCTCCTGGACTTCGATTTCTTACTTCTACCCACTCTTTTCTCTTGTTGCAGTTCTTGACTAGGCAGATGTTTTGTTGTTGTCATTGCTCTTATTTGTTTATTTGTTTTAAGAACACCAGAGCAAAATGATTATATTTAACTGAGCATAATTTATTAAAATAATTGCCTTAATGAATACTAATTATTAAATGCTCATTTAGTTATGTGCTTCCCTTTGCTGATGTATGTACTTCATATTAGTCACCAGGAAATAAAACATGCAGCAAACTGTGTAATTACAGACAAATCACTGAAGACACAAACTAATAAAAATCAAAGGCAAGAGGAAAATGCTTTGAAGAGAGCTGGGGAGTAGTTGGGACTTCCTGTTCCCTGCCAAGGACCCATAGCAGGAGGTGCTGGCAGGAGACAGGATACTGGGTAATGACTGAGACCCGAGTGCCAAACTTCTCCACCTAAGACACAGAGGAAATGAGAGGAGGCCAAAAAGTCCCCATGGGACGTTTTTAAATAAGTTAATAGAGACGAACTCCAGGCCCATAGAGCACTCTTCTCTCAGGTGAGCACCAGAGTACAGGTGGCCGGAAGCCCTGTTTGGGACGGGTCCTTGTCCTCTCCACTTTAAATATTTTGTGTGATGATTAGGGCTGAATTGTGTCCTTCCTGCTAAATTCATATATCAAAATCCTCAGAATGTGACCTTATTTGGAGACAGGATCTTTGCAGGGGTGGGCCCTAATTTGAATGGTGTTCTTATAGAAACTGTTATAAATTAGCTATCTTAAACAACAGAATTTTACAGTGTGGGAGTTCTGGAGGGAAGCAGTCCAAGAACAAGATGTCAGCAGGATTGGATGCTTCTGAGGGCCACATGGGAGTGCATAGTTCCCTCCCCCAACTTCAGGTGGTCCACTGTCAATCTTAGGTGTTCCTTAGACTATAGAAGAACTCTGCCCTGCACCTTGCCTCATCTTCAACTGACATTCTTCCTGTGTAAGTCTGAATCCAGGATCCCCCTTTTATAAAGGACACTAATTATATTTGATTATAGCCCACCTCAATGTCCTCAGTTTAATTTGGTATCATTCACAAAGATCTTATCTCCAAATAATGTCCCATACTGACATCTAACTATGAATTTTTGGGAAAGTAGGTGGTAGATATAGTTCAGCCCATCACAGTGACCTTGAACAAGTACCTTTCTTTCTTTGAGCTCAGTTATTCAAACTGTAAAATGAGATGTCATTAGAAGACCTCCAAGGACTATTCAGTGCTAACACCTTATATAGACTAAACACATCCAAGCCCCCAGCCATGGATAAGGTAAATACAGCTTTGCCCAAAAGGATGCACAAGGAGGCTGGGGATGTAGCTCAGCAGCACAAGTGCCTTCCTGGCAAGCACAAGGTCCTGAGTTTGATTCCTGGTACAAAAGAAATAAACTTAAACACAAAAGGCTGCACAAACAAAGGTAAAGTTTAGTTGAAGCTGCAAGCTACCAGCAAAGATGCATGTCCTGGGGCTTGTCTTTGCGCTTTGTTTAAGGTGATCCCAGTCACTTTTCAAATCTCTGCATTTGGAGACTTTACAGTGATAGAGAGAGAAGAGACTAGGATCTACCAATTACCAGAGTGACCCAGGGTGGGGTAAGAATCCATGGAAATAGAATTAGGTTGTTTATGCTTTCCACCCAGGTCAGCCATTGTATTCATCACTTTCCTATCAGTGGAACAAAATAGCAGCCCTCATAATTTAAAGGAGGAGAGGATTATTTAGCTCACAGTTTCCCGTGGATTCAGACCATGGCTGGCTGGTTAAAGGTAGAAATGGTATGGTGGAAGGGTGTGGTGTAAGAAAGCTGCTCAGCTGACGGCAGCCAGGAAGCAGAGAGGAAAGAGACAAACTGGAGACAATAATATATCCTTCCAGACCATGCCCCAATTAGGCAGCACCTCCTACCGCACATACAGCCATGAACTCATCAATGGATTTATTCCATGATGAGTCTAATGCTCCTGTGATCCAAGCACTTTCTAAAAGCTCCACCTTTGAATACATGACACTTGTGAGATGTCTCAGTTACTTTTCTCTCATTGTTGACAAAACACCTGACACCCAAAGTTAGAGGAGGAAAGATTTATTTAGCTCAGCTTGTAGAGGTTTCAGTCCATAATCAGCTGGCTCCAAAGCACAGTAGTAAGAGTTTATGGTGGTGGAGAACAGCAAAAGCAATAAATAAAGTGAGACAAACCTCTTGCTGTTCCTTATATTGTATCCAGTCTCTTGGGGTTAGGGCAGTGCCAGTCTAATCAGTGGGCATATCCAGCAATCGTTCACCCTTAATTCCAGCATTGCACTACACGTCAATCACACAGTCTAGATTCAGCCACCTCCAAAAAAATACCATGCCCACATGAGGCTTTGGGGGCATAATAGACATAAATCATAACATTCCACCCCTGCCTCTCCCAAGACTTATGCACATCCCTATATTCAAAGGCATTTATTTTATCTCTAAGTGTTGCCAAAGTTCTAACAGTGTCAGCACTGCTGAAAAGTCCAAGTCAAAAGTCTCCTCTGAAGTTTAAGACAAACTCTTAGCTGTGAGCCCCTATACAAATGAAAAGAAAGTTAAACACTTCTAACATTCAATGGCACAAGATAGATATTTCCATTCCAAAAGTTACAAACAGGGAGATACAAAGGAATTGGACCAAACCAAGCCCAAAATTCAGCAGAGCAAACATTAAGTCTTGTAGTTCCATATGCAGCATCCAAGACAATCTGTGCCAACATGTGAACTCCAAAGGGCTTGTGTGGTTCACCCCCATGGCTCTTCTGATGATCATAGCTCCCAAAGCTCTTTACTTAGCCCTGATATGCTTCCTCTATGCAGTTTTCTTTAGACAGTTCATGGTCCCGGCTTTTCCAAACTTCTGGGGTCCAGTGTACCTTCAGCTTCACAGTCACAGCTTCACACACTAGCATCTCAGGAACACACTGCCTGGCCTCCCAGGCTTTCTTCTGAAATCAGGATGGAAGCCTTCCTGACCCCACAACTCCTGCACACTGCATGTCTCTAGAACTAAGGCCAGGTGGATGATGCCAAGGTTTGCTGCCAGCTGGAGCAATAGTCGGGCTTCCTTCTCTCTTGGCTGTAAAGATTGAGTGGCTGGATTGCTGAGCACTTTGCACCCAACACTGAGGAACAAATTCTCTAGGCTGCAACCATTCTGGAACATGCTGCTTTCCTCTCAAAGCAAAGTTTTTCACTTTTGCAGTTTTGAAGTTGCAAAGGGTAGAGATTGCTGCTTTTGGTCATACCCTCAGGCCATCTTTTGTATTCTCCTGTCCTTTCTCAGCAATCAAGCTCTCCTCTGCTCTATCTTTGCAGTCCCCAGTTTTACTGGAGCTTCCTTTCTAGCCAAACTCACAGCATTTTAAATCATTCTGCTCGGCTCCTCGCTCTTTTTTATTTTTTTGCAGGGTGGGGAGTGTTAGTACTGGGAGTCAAACTCAGGACCTTGTGCTTGCCAGGCAGGCACTGTGCAGCTGAGCTATCTCCCTCCAGCCCCATGCTCTTGATTTTGAACACAGATCTGGCTAAAATCCTCCAGCAGTAGCCAGGCCACCACCTCAACAATCAGCTGCCTTGAAATTTTTATAAGATTAATTAAGCTGCTGCTCTTAATCTCAGTCTCAGGCACAAGTAAAACGTAGGCAATCTTTCTACCAAGCCATAACACACATCATCTGGAGTCCAGCAGCCAGTGCAGTCCTTCTTCATAGCAGAAACCTCCCAAGCCTGGTCTTTACTGGCAGGATTTCAGCCTTCTCATCTTCTGAGTTCTGACCAGAATCTCCATACAGTACAACCTAAGGCTTTCCAGCTCTATTTTTTTCACCTGTCATCTCTGAACCTTTGCTAACTCCTTTTCTTCCTACAAGCCAGGTACACAGGCTCTGGAGCCACACTGGCAGGTGATGTCACAGCAATGACCCCACTTCTCTGGTACCAAATTCTGTCTTAGTTACTTTTCTCTCATTACTGAGGCACAAATCATATCAGGAGGGGAACACTTTGTATCTAAACTGTAACAGTCATCTAAAATCCCTTGTGGCAGAACTTGCTTTAATCACCTGTGTTCAGCTGCACTCAAGTCAAGCCATTGTCTTAAGAGAAAAATGTACTGCTCCCTTGATGCATTGTTTTATTTGAATTGAATCCCATCATATTGTTCCAAACACATCAGAGATTTTATCTTGGGCTCTGTGAACACTGGCAACCACAATGGGAGAGAGGTTTCCAGGAGCTCAAGCCAGGTGCTCCTCTCACAAATGTTTGCACACCATGCTTGAATTTGCCCATGAAGAGTGGACCGGCTCTGACAGATAAAGACACAATTCTCTGCCTTATGTAAACCAGATTGGTAGGATATGCAGGTAAACTTAAACATATTTAAGCCTGGGCTTTCTGGGTGATTTTTTTTGAAGATGATGTTGTGGAGTTGCCTAGGGAGAAAGCCTGTGATTGTGTGCAGCCACCTGACTCAGTCAAGTCAAGTTATTGGTCAAAGTCCCTTCCCAAGCAACACCGTACAAGTGGGCCAAGTCTATCATCCTTAACCCAACTGTTTTCACCTGGGGCCACCTACACTGTACTTTTTCCTCCCTCATGTATTGCCACAAACCAGTTGCACTTATCCCAGGGTCACATATTCCTGGTTGTAAAACGGAAACTTTGGTGACAACAGATTTAGCCAACCTGGCCAGAGCAGTGGTCAGTACTGAAACAGTCCATAGCGTAGATAAAATCAGAAGGATAAAGCCGAAGGTAGAATGATTTGAGACAGTTTCTACTTATAATGTTTCTACTTTATAGTTCTTTGACTTTAAAGTGATGCCACAATATACTCATACAACCATCTCCTTATTTTATTTCACAACAGTATTCAATCAATTATATGATATATTCACCATTTTATTTTGAAGTTGGCTTGTGTTAGATGATCTTGTCCAACTGCAGGCTAATGGAAGAGTTCTGAGCATATTTAAGGTCAGCTGGGATATACCATGAAGTTCACCAGGGTAGGTCTATGAGTGAATTTTTCACTTACAGCATTTTTAACATACAATGGAGTCTCAATTTATAATGTATTTATTGGGCACAATGCCATCATAAATTGAGAAGCATTATCCAGCTGAGCCTCAAAGTGACTCCTGTTGTGGTGGGCACCTTAGTCACAGCTGTGAGAGACTGTGAAGCAGGACACTGCTAAGCTGTGCAGAATTGCTGACCTACAGAAACTGTGGGATGCTCCATGCTGTCTTTGAAGCTACAAAAGTTTGGGAGGGTTTGTTATATACATCAGTAGAAAGATAAGACAGGGCACTGAGGTCAGAAGAGAACAAACATACAGCAAGTGAGAGCTGCCTGGATCCTGCCTGGCTCCACAGTTCCCTTCCTAGACTACTTATGTGTTTCCCCAAAAGCATCTTCCCTGGTGGATACAGCAGGTGATGGAGCCCACACCACATTTCAACACATGCACCCTTGCTCAGTAAGGGCCATGATTCCTGGATGTGAGAGAAGTGAAACCTTTTCCTGATAAATATATGCAAAAGGAAAGAAAAAGAAAAGTGCACATATGTATATATTTCTATCCTTTTGATGCTAAAGTCATTTTATTTAATTCGAACAATTTGGAAACTGCAGTCACTGAAGGGGAGAAAATGTCAGTCACAAATAAACAAAAGCACTCATTTAACCAACTCATCGCATCCTTCCAGGAAGGAAGAAAACATCTAGGAGTTTACCATCAGTCAGAAAAATTGAAGTACTGTTTTTATTCCTAGGGTGAAGTTACATGTTCAGTAAAACAAGTTGAAGTTATAATCCTTCTACTCAGAGGCTCAGCCTTAAAAATTTAGGTTTCAGAGTAAAAGAGAGAGGTGCCCCCTACAACATGATAGGAGGAGCCAAGACTTGCATTCACCAGCACTCTGGCCAAACATTTTTCCCTTGGTCCCTCAAAGCAACATTGACGAAACAGACCTGTTCGTGTCACCGATGGGCTGTGAAGTGCAGACAATGACCATGATGTTCTTCACTTCCAAACTCACTTATATGGCTGTTGGAAAATTTGTTTCTTTAATAGTTGTGGGCCTATGAGCTCAGTTCTTTGCTGGATGTCAGCTGGTGGCCCCTGACAGTTCCTGCTAGGTGGGTCTCTCCAACATGAGAGTTGACTTCCTCAGAGTGAAAGGGGCAGTGTGAAAGAAATCAGTCTTTCATTGCCTGTGTCTTAGAAATAACATACAGCCAAATGCTTGTTGCTTCTGCAAATCTCTTCTTGTTCTGTTACCTATTTTAATTTTTCAAATTTCACATCTCTGAGTATGGTAAAATACATCTAGCAAAATTGTCCATCTTAAGCGTTTTTAAGAGTATAGTCCAGCAGTGTTAAATGTGTTCACAATTTTTTTTTGTTTTAAAGGTAAAAGAACAAAAACATATCAAGAAACGCATAGACATTTACAAAACAACACAAAAACAATAAAAGCAATACAGAGTTTCAGATGAGGTGGTAGGAAATTAATAATGGTTGCTGTATTACATATTGATATCTTTAAATTGGTTACTCAGATAAACAAATATAGACATGTAAGATTGATCAAACAATTAAACATGAACTGTTCCATTCAATAAAGCAATAGAAATTAGCAGTAAAACTATCCTAGTTGTCCTGTCTATACACATATACATATTCTTCCCATCTTTCTTTCTTTTCTTTTTTCCCTCATCCCAGTTGTTCTTTCATTTTGAGCAGTTTCTTTCCTTTTCAAAATATCTATTGTATCTTTTAGATTTTATTTGCTCTTTCAGATTCTTACATAGTGAGACAATAGGATGTTTACACATGTGGGTCTGATTTACTTCATTTATGGGTATGGTCTCTGTTGTGCCCATTTACCTATAAAAGCCTCTAGTTTATCTTTCTTTATAGGCTAGTAATATTCCATTATATAAAAATACCACATCTTTTTTATCAATTCCTCACAATTTAGCTATTACAAATTGTGCTGCTATAAACATGGATGCACATATATTGCTGTGATATGATGTTTTCAGTTCTTCTGGAAAAATATCCTAAAGGGAAATAGCTGAGTTGAATGGGACCTCTAATCCTAGTTTAGTGAGGAATCTCCAAACTGATTTCCACAGCAGTTTCATGAGTTTACACTCCAATCAACAGCAGAGAAGTGTTTCTTTTTCTCTACATTTGTTAAGGGTTGATTTCTTGATGTTATCATCATTCTTTCTGGGGTAAGATGGAATCTCAGTGTTACTTTAATTTGCATTTCTCAAATGACTAATGATACTGAACATTTTTTTTCACATATTTATTTGCCATTTATATCTATCTGAGAAATGTGTATTCATCTCAGATACCCATTTTTGGATTGGGTCTTTGAATTTGGAGGGGGGAGGCAGATATTTTTTAATTCTTTATATGTCCTAGATAAAAGTCCTTTGTATGAGGGGGAGTTGGTTAAAATTTTTTCCCAATTTGTCAGTTTTCTTTTTACTATGCTGGTGATTTCTTTAGATGTGCAAAAACTTTTCAGTAGATGACATCCTAGTTGTTGATTCTTTTCCAGTTATTTCCCATGCAGTTTGGTTTTTGTTCGTGAACTCTCTATCTACCACTATGTCTTCAATATTTTTACCTGCTTTCTCTTCCAGTAGATTTAGTGTTTCTGTTTTAATATTTAGATCTGTGATCCATTTTGACTTGAGTTTGGTGCATGGTGATAGACACGGGTCTAGTTTGAGTCTGCAGCACGTGATGAGCCAGTCTTTCCAGCACCATTTATTAAAGACGCTATCTTTCTTCCAGTGAACATGTTTGGTCCCTTTGTCAAAGATAAGGTGGCTGAGTGTGTGTGTTTGTGGCTGTGACTGCATCTGCCAGTCTGTTCCACTGATCCTCAGGTCTGTTTTATTTCCAATACCATGTTAATTTTATCACAATAGCTTTGTAGTATAATTTCAAGTCAAGGAGTGTGATGCCTCTTGACTTGCCTTTGTTATCCAGGATTGCCTTTGCTATTCTGGGTCTCTTCTGGTTCCAGATGATTTCAGGAATGTTTTCTCTAGATCTGTGAGGTATACTAATCGTATTTTAATTGGAATTGCATTGAATCAGTACAGTTTTGGGAGTATGGCCACCTTCACAATGTTGGTTCTTCCTATCCATGAGCAAGGAATAATATTTTTCCATTTTCTTAAATCCTCTTTGATCTCTTTTTTCTGAGTACCGTAGTTTGCATTGTATGGATCTTTTACTTTGTTTATTAGATTGATTCCTAAGTATTTCAATTTTTTTGATGCTATTGTGAAGGGTATGGTTTCCTTAATTTCTCTCTCAGTGCATTTGTTGTTTGTTTATAGGAATGCTATTGATTTTTGAATGTTGATGTATCCAGCTATGCTACTGAATTTGTTGATCAATTCTAGGAGTCTTCTGGTGGAGTTTTTGGGGTCTTCCACGTAGAGTACTATGTCGTCTGCATATAATGATAATTTCACTTCTTCCTTTCCTATTCTTATTCATTTTATATCTCTCTCTTGTCTAATTGCTCTGGCTAATGTTTCCAGAACTATGTTATATAGCAGTGATGACAGTGGATATCCTTGTCTTGTTCCTGATTTTAAAGTAAAAGCTTTCAGTTTTTGTCCATTTAGTATGACGTTTGCTGTTGGTTTGTCATAGATGGCTTTGATCAGATTGAGGTAAAGACCATCTATTCCTGTTTTCTACAGGGTTTTTCATCATGAATGAGTGTTGGACCTTGTCAAAAGGTTTTTCTGCATCTATTCAGATGATTATGTATTTTTTTGTCTTTGGTTCTGTTAATATAGTGTATTCCATTGACCAGTTTGCATACATTGAGCCATTCCTGCATTCCTGGATGAATCCAACTTGGTCATGGTGCATTATTTTCTTGATAACTTGCTGAATTCTGTTTGCTAGTATTTTATTGAGTATCTTTGCATCTATATTCATTAGGGAGATTGGCCTGTAGTTGTCTTTTTTCATTGAGCTTTCTCTGGTTTTGGTATCAGTACAATACTTGCCTCCAGAAATGCTTCCTTTTCAATTTCATTGAAGAGTTTGAGGAGTGTTAGCATTAAATCTCTGAATGTCTTATAGAGTTCAACTGTAAATCCATCAGGATCTGGGTTTTTCTTTTGTGATAGGTTTTTAATCACATTTTCAACTTCAGTAGCTGATATGGGGTTATTTGGGGGTTTTATGTTTTCTTGGTCCAACTGTGGTAATTCATATGTATCTAGGAATCTGTCCATTTCTTCTTCTTTTTTTTTCCCATTCTATGGGAGTAAAGATTTTCAAAGTAAGTATTGATGATCTTCTGAATTTCTATAGGATCTTTTGTGATTTCACCTTTTTCATTCTTTATTGTTTGAATTTGAGTTTTTTCTTTTTCTTTTTTTAAATGGTTGGCTAGGACTTTTTGAATTTTATTTATTCTTTCAAAGAACCAACTCTTTGATTCATTGATTCTTTGTAGTGTTTTCTTTGTCTCAATTGCATTAATTTCTTCCCTGATTTTTAAAATTTCCTCCCTTCTTTGGGCTTTGAGCTTGACTTGTTCTTGTTTTTCTAATAGTTTGAGGTGCAGCATTAGGCTATTTATTAGTTCTTGTTTTGTTTTCCTGATACGTGAGTTCACTGCTATAAATGTCCCTCTGAGGATTGTTTTCATTGTATCCCACAGATTCCAGTAAGTTGTATTCACATTTTAGTTTGCTTGTAGATAATGCTTAATTTCTTCCTTAGTTTCATCTGTGACACATTGGCAGTTCAGGAGGATTTCCATGTGTTTATGGAGTTTGTGGTTCCTTTTGTCATTAATTTCCAATTCCATTGCACTATGATCAGATAATACACATGGGATAATTTCAATTCCTTTGAATTTAGTTAAGCATATTCTATGGGCTAGCATGTGGTCTATTTTAGAGAACATCCCACGTGCAGCTGATAAGAATGCATATTCTTCTCCTATATGGTGGAACATTGTGTAAACATCTACTAAGTCCATTTGTTCACAAGTTTTGGTCAGTTCTGTTATTTCTTTGCTGATTTTTTGTCCTGTTGACCTATCTCTTTGTGTCAATGGGGTGTTAAGGCCCCCATTACAATAGTGTTATTAGATGTTTGATTTTTCACATCTGTTAAGGTTTGTCTTATATAGTTGGGTGCTCCTGTATTTGGTTGTACATACATATTTATGATTGTTATTTCTTCCTCTTGAAGTTTTCGCCTAACAGGTTTGTAGTGACCTTCTTAATCTCTTTTGATCATTCTTGGTTTGAAGTTTGCATTGTCTGCAGCCAGAATAAATATCCTGGCTTTTTTCTGAATTCCTGTCACATGGAGAACAGTTTTCTATCCTTTGACTTTCAGTCTATGACTTTCCTTTTGAGTTAAATGTGTTTCTTGTATACAGCACATTGTTGGATTTTGTTTCTTGATTCACTCTGCCAGTCTGCTTCTTTTGACTGCTGAATTGAGGCTGTTTACATTAATGGTTACAACTGAAATGTGTTGGCTTATCTTTGTCATGTTATTTATCTGCTGTTGGCTTCCTACTTTTACTGTCTGTTTAATTTTTTGCTCTGTTAGGTAGTTCCTTTCTATTGTTGTTCTTGAAATTTTGGTCATTTTTCCTTTGTCTAGAATATCTTTTAGTACTCTTTTTAAGGTTGGTTTGGCACTCATGAAGTTCTCCAGTTGTTTTTGCCATGGAAATATTTTATTTCTCCATTAAATTTGTTTTTTTTTTTTCTTTTCCGGTACCGGGAACCGAACTCATGACCTTGCACTTGCCAGGCAGGTGCTTTGCCACTGAGCTAAATCCCCAGCCCCCTCTCCATTAAATTTGAAGGATAATTTTGCAGTATACATCAGTCTGGGTTGAAAATTGCTTGGTTTTAGGACCTGGAATACTTCACTTCAAGCTCTTCTTGATTTGATGGTTTATGTTGAGAAATCTCCCTTGATCTGATGGGCTTTCCTTTATAGGTGATCTGTTTCTTTTCTGTAACAGCTTTTAATATTCTGTTCTTTTGCTCGATATCTGGAATTCTGATTATTGTATGTCTAGGTGTAGTTTTGTTTTGGTTATGGTTAGTTGGAGTTCTATATGCCTCACTTACCTGACTTAGATTTGACTCAGATTCTTTTTCCATGCTTGGAAAATTTTCTGCTATTACTTCTGCAAATATTCTTTTTTTGTCATTTGTGTTGACTCCTGCTGTTTCATTGACACCTACTTGTCTTACATTACTTTTCTTTGCACTGTCTTGTAGTTGTTGAATTGATATTTTCAGGTTCCTTGTTATTTTTAAGAGATCTTTCCTTTCGTGATTGTTAGCTGCAATGTTGTCTTCAAGATCTGAAAGACTATCTTCAGCTTCATTCAAGCAGTTTTGCCAGCTTTTGATGGAAATTTTGATTTCCTAGATATCTGTTTGAATTGGTTTTATGCATTCTAGTTCCTTCCTATATTGCTCATTTAATGTTTACATCATTTTCCTATGCTCATCTATTTTTTTATATATGTCTTCTTTAGATGTACTGAGTATTTCTTTCATTATTGTCATTTCTTTTTATACCTGAGAGATTATTTCTGATCTGATTTCTGCTTTGGCCTGATGGAGCTGTTTCTTTACTTCAGCTGTGATAATTTCAGGGATTTCAGGTGTGTGACTTCCATGTTCTCCTATGTTGATGTCCCCTGGGCTTGTTCTCAGTGGGGTTGAGTTCTGACATTGCATGTTGCTCCCTTGTCTTGTCATTTTGGATGTCAGAGGCAAAGTGCTGAGTCTCATCCTTTCCAGGAAGCTCACCAACGGTCTCTAGGGTCCCTAGTTTTCCTGGGTGGCAGATTTACTCCAAGATGGTGGCAGGCAGTGGACAACTGGGTCAAGGATCCCCAGGCAGTCAATGGAGTGCATAGCTTAGACCATAACTGTGGTGGTGGCAGAATGCTGGCCTTTGGGACTAGGCTCTCCAGGCAGTGAATGGAAAGCATGCAGACCTCAACTATGAACCACAATGGTGGCAGAAAGTGGGCCACCACTCTGGGGTCCCACATTCACATTGCTTTGCACCCAATCTTCAGAAGTCTTTTCATTTGCAAAACTAAAATTGTGTATTCATTAAATAAAAATTCCTTACTCCCATGTCCTCTCAGAACATGGTAGCCATCTTTCTACTGTCAGTCTTAATGAATCTCACTAACCCAAGAATCTCATGTAAGTAAAGTAATACACAGTTTGTTTTTTTCTGAATGGCTTACTTTATTTAGCATAATGCAATCTAAGTTTATTCATGTTGTGGAATGTGTGAAAATTTCCTTCCTTTTTTTAATGACTGAATAATATCCCCTTATATGCATATATCATTTCTCATCACCATTCATCTGTTGGTGGACACTTGTTTCTACCTTCTGGTTATTCATGATAATCAATAATGCTTTCAGAATCATAGATATGCAAAGACAGTGGACTCCTGAGTTACAAATGGCATGATATAAGAACAATTTAGGTTATAACCAGAATTTTAATTTTAATTTATGACCAAAGTTTTGAGTTATGTCCTGAATGCCAGCTGCTTATGCTTCCAGATGGTCTGAGGTACAGGTTTAACTCTTAAACAGCTCGGGAAGGAACATGACAACATCTTTTCCTGTATGGGGCTAATTCAGAGGTACCAGGCCAATGTCTCTCTAAGGACACTGAGATCTTCCTGTACACAAGAAGGAGAATTTGAAGGCTATATAGAGAAGTGTGAGCCTTCAATAGGCAGCTGGAGTTACAGCCAGCCCTCTGGAATAAAATGAGTTTGTAAGTCAAGGGTCCACTCTACCTCTCTCTCTTTCAGATTTTGTTTTGTGGGGTTGGGGATACCTATCCAGAAGTAGAGTTGCTGAATAATGTGATCATTTTATTTTGAATTTAAAGTCATTTTCTATAGTGTTTGCACCACTTGATATTCTCATCAGCAATGCATGAGGGTTCTGATTTCTCCATATTTTCATCAACACTGGTTTTCATTTATTTCATTGTATCAATCTGAATGGATATGAGATTATATCTCACCATGTTTTGATTCACATTTCTCTAATTATTAGTGATGCTGAGCATCTTTTCATGTGATTATTAACGATTTTCAGACCTTCTTTAAATATGCATTTGAGTCTCTTTATTTTAATTTGCTATTGTTTAGTGTTTTTGTTTTTGTTGTTAAGTCTAGGAGGTTTTAAAAATATAATTTAGGTATTAATGCATTATGAGATATTTTACACTACCTTCTCTTGTTCTATACATTACCTTTTTATTGTATCGATTGTGTTCTTTGATGAACAACAGTTTGAATTTTGATGTAGTCTAATTGATCCATTTTTAATTTTATTGCCTTTGCTTTTGGTGTTATATGTAAGAAATCATTGCCAAACATAATGCCATGAAGTTTTCCCCAAGTTTTCTTCTAAGATTTTCATAGTTTTATTCCTTACACTTACCTTTGACCCACTTTGAATTAATTTTTTTGTATAGTTAAGGTAAGGATCTAACTTCATTCTCTTATATATGGATATGCAGTTTTCTCAACACCCTTTTTGCAAAGACTGCCCTTTCTCTATTGAATAGTCTAGGCATACTTGTTGTGAAGCTGACCACATGTGTAAGGAATTATTTCTGGCCTCTTTCTCTATCTTATTTGTCTGTCATTAGTCTAGTACCACACTGTGTTGCAGACTGTAGGCTTGTAATAAGTTTTGAAATGAGGAAATTTGAAACTTCCAAATTTTCTTCTATTTGAAGATTGTTTTGACTATTAGTGATTGCTTTTGGTTCTGTATGAATTTGTGGATGGATTTCTCTATTTCTGCAAAGATTCCATTGGAATTTTGATAATTGCACTTTAACTCTAGGTTTCTTTATATAGTACTGACATTTTAGTAATATCAAGTCTTCTACAAGTATGAGATGTCTTTCTATTTATTGATGTTATCTTTTTTCAACAATTGAGCAATTTAAAAAATTTTAAAATTTTTATTTATTTATTTATTTAATACAGGTCTCACTCTATAGCCCAGGATGTCCTTGAACTTGAGGCAGTCCTTCTGCCTGATCCTCCAGAGTGCTGGGATTACAGTCATGTGGCACCATGCCTGGGTACAATTTGAACAACTTGAATGTCTAAAATACATAGGCATTTCACCTCCTTAAATAAGTTTATTTTGTAAATATTTTCTCATTTTTGCTATTATAAATATATTTTTAAAAATTTCATATTTTGATTTTTCAGAGTGTGTAGAAATGCAATTGATTTCTGTGTTGATTTTGTGTTCTGTAACTTTCAAAAATTCTCTTATTAGTTTTACAAATTTTATAAGACAATGTCTTCTGTGAACTGAGAAAAATTCTCTTGTTCCTTTCCAATTTGGTTGCCTATTATTTCTCCTTCTTGCCTCATTGCTCTAGCTTGGACTTTCAGTAGTGCATTGAATAGTACTGTTGTTCAGCACTTCAGTAGCATGTTGGAGTGCCAAAGACAAGCATTATTCTTTTTTCCTTTGAGAAAGTTTTTGAGAAAGTTTTCTTTGAGAAAGTTTTCATCCTCTCACCATTGCTTGTCTTGTTGTTTGTGGAACTTTTATAATAGTTATGTCAACATAGTTTCCTGGTACTACTAGTTTGTTGAGCGGGTTTTTTTTTTTTTATGGAAATGTGTTGAGTTTTCTTAAATGTTCTTTCTTCATCAGTTGAGATGATTTTTCTGATTCCCTCAGTCATTATTTTAATGTAGTGTTTCACACTGATTAATGTTTTTATGTTGAACCATCCTTGTGTTCTTGAAATAAGTCTCAGTTTGTCATGGTGCCTAATCCTTTTATGTACTGTTAAATTCTGTTTGCTAGTATTTTGTTGAAGATATTTGCATCAATATTTATCAGGAATATTGATTTGTACCTTTTTTTTTGCATTGTCTTTGTCTTTGACACTACAATGATGCTAGCTTCATAGAATAAATTTGGGAACATTCTTTTCTCTTCAATATTTAGAAGAGTTTAGGAGGACTAACATTATTTTTTGTCTGGTACAGTTTACCAGGAAAGTCCCTTGATCCTAAGATTTTCTTTGTTTAGCAGTTATTGATTACTGATTCAATATCTTAACATCCAGTGCCTTTAATTCCATTTGATATAAACAGTTTGCTAGGTCTAGCTCAGCTTTTTAAGAAGGGGATTATCAAGGGGAAGGAATTATTGAAGTCACCTAAAAGGCTGCCTACCACTTCTCTAAGTAAAGTGGAACTATTTCAGTCAGCTGACAAAATGTAGTGATATATAGGGCATCCTTGAAATTTCATAGAAATTTCAACCATATTCTGTCTTTGTGTTCTCAATATCAGAAAATGTTGTCTGTTTTATTCTTTTCTATTCCTATTTGCTGGGCCTTCGAATGGGATATTTTTTGCTTGCAAACCAACCAACAAACACAGAATGAATAAGGGAATGAATAAATATTGCCACTGTCTGTACGCATACCTCCTTCCTGCCAGTTCTGAAGGGTATGTCTCAGTCAACACGCTCAGTGTCCAGCTGATAGCTGACCAGAAGAGAAACTAAATATGCATCACCTGTTTAAGAATGAAGTAGCAGTGCTTGCTTTGGCAGCACATATACTAAGAATGAGGTGGCTGTTTAGCATCTTCTTGCTTTGGTCCCATCAGCTATCGTATCCACTGGATATAATAAGAAGACTATTTTAAGTGCATTCAAGGAGCCAGATATACACGGTCCCCAATTCTTTGTGATTCATCTTACAATTTGTCCACTTGCGGTCAATTGGCAATCAGTAGAAATTTTGCTTTGAATTTCAAATTTAAACCCCTTCCCAGGCCAGTGATATCCAATTCCTCTTTGAGATGCCGCGCAGCAGCAGAGAGCTGCAGTTCTCAGGCAGCCATGGTCATGAGGGGAAATAACTAACACTCTACAGTGAGTGAGCCAGGACATACAATAAGGTTAGAGATTCAGTGCAATTTCAACTTATGATACTTTAAACTGACAATATTCTTCTCTCTTTCCAGCTACGCTTCCTAGGATCCTCTCCCAACTAAACTTCCTGCACTCAAATCTGTTGGCTTCAGGGAGACTCCAGTTGCAAATGACTTACTTTTTAAATCATACTAAAATGATTAAGGGAGTCTTGCTGTAGTCTCTCCAGGCCTCAATGTGCCCACCTGTGAGACTTTTTCTGCTCTTAAAGCTCTAGGATTTCATTACTTCTACAAAGACAGATAACTTGGGATACCTGAAGGGCATCTGTCTCTACACATGTTCATCATTAATATCTTAATATCAGATAATGCCTCCCGGATGCTCCATGGAACGTAAATAAGTATGTAAAGATGAGTTACATAGTCTGGTAAATGTGAGGAGGGGTGGTATCTCCAAGGTCAAAACATGTCTTTGGTGCTAGGCTTCTCAGAGCCTGTTTCTTAATGAAGAGGTCACAGGGAGGAATATTTTCTAAATGAAAGTTATCCCAGAATACTTTCAGGTAGCTGGAGAAATGTTCTGCAGAATGAAGCTTTTCTGGAGCATGCCTTTGCCATAGGAGCTAGAAAGAGTAAAAACTCAGAAGGTCCCAGAAATTTGCAAGGATTCTATGGTGCAGCAGGCTGCTGACACAGGTACATAAAGCTCCATGCTGGGTGGTTTATTGTAAAAAAAAAAAGCACGCCCAGGGAAGATAAAAGTTAAAATGCCCTTAGACAGAAGTGCTTCCTGCTAAGGCATTTGGTGACTTTGGGAAGAGTAGGGGAGACCCTGGGGACATCCTTAATGGAAGGACTTTCTCCCCAGGGCCTGTCTTAGACACCACGATTGGCTCTATCATTTGCAGAGATCAGTGTAAAATGAAAATGTTAGACCACATGTTTAAATATTATTAAGCATTTGAAAATGATGACAGCAGGAAATCAGAACAAGCATGAGGGCTCTGTGACAACACGTGATCAACCATCAGCAACCTTGGGTAGGAGCAGCAGCTTTGATTCTCTGTAAAGTCATTCAGGTTGTGCCAACTATCTCCATGTTGTGCTGCTCCAAGGCGAACCATCTCCCACTCTGCCTCAGCAGAAAGCCAGTCCCATGAACTCTTAATGAGTCAGCTGCTGATTAAGCAATGTACTGACAGATTACCCAGAAGAAGCAAGAAATCGTGGCCAGAGATTGGGGGTTCAAACCCTCTCAAGGATGACAAGCAATTTTATAACCCTTTGTGTACCTTAGAAACCCCCTTTAGAGAAAGAGGTTGAGAACAATGTGCTGGGATCAGATCATATCAAAAGCCAAGGAGGGTGCGAATATGTAAACCTTGTGCAAATGCCCTCATGCTTCCTAAGGGCAGAATTATTGCATTTCCTCTCCTGAACTCTTGGCTATGTTTCTCATTTCCCTACATATCCACTCAGCTGCAGCATGAGTAGGAATTAACTAGGCAAAGAGACAGGGTAGCCAGTAGGACAAGACTTCCACTGGAAGGAGTGCAGTGCACAGGGTGGAAGAACAGACATCTGAAGCCAGACAGCATCCCCCTGCACCTCACCACCTCCTCCTCGGTCTGTAGCAGCTTGCCTGGCAGAAGCTAATGGTAAACAAGGGCCATTGAATTGTCTGTGGATTTTAATCATCCTCAGATCCCTACTGCACAGTGGCCCAAATAATTGATGCTTGGCCACCAACCAGCTTCAACTTCTCAGTGCCTTCAACCATCTCCAGCAATTAAGCTCACCCTGACAGTTGCTTCTGAAATAAGCAGCCGAATGAATGGAATTAATCTCCCTGATTTAAATTCATTAGTGCCTGTGATATACTGGTGCAGGCATTTAAGAGCCACTTCACCTCACCCGGTCATGCCCAAAGGGTCATGGGCTGACTCAGAGTTAATAGTGGGGAAGACTTTAATGGAGGGGCAGCTTTGAAGAAGTGCAGGGTGTGTTCAGAAGCTTGAAGATCTAATGCATTTTTAATTAAATGTGCTTTAATAGGATTCAGCACCAACTATCATGTCACTGCAGATAGATTCATTATATTTGTTCAGTTAATTACGTGTGTGTTATTACCCAAGTGTACACTTGGATGACCTGGAGAAAAGCTCGATTTAGAAGGACATCCAAGAATGCTGTGGACACTTTCAGGATTAGTTTCAACCATCCTCCACTTTTCACTCCCATATGTACTCTTGTGTATGCATATCCACACCCACACATGTGGGCACACATGTATACACCCACAAAGATATTCAGGAGCATGGGTATGCATCTCTCTCTCTCTCTCTCTCTCTCTCTCTCTCTCTCTCTCTCTCTTCCCAAACAAAAAAAGATGGGGGAAATATTAAAGTTAAGAGAAAGTGTTTCTGATCCTCAGTAATCTTATTCTGTAAAATGATAATAATATTAATGACAATGATGCTGTCAAGATTGTTATAGGCTCCGATGAGGTTATACCTGCACTGTGTGAAATGCAAAGAGCCCTGTGCTATTGTTATTGGTTGTAAGCAATCTACCTATACAAATTCCATAAACTCAATCCACCTATATCCATGCTACAAACTCAATCCGTCTATACACACCCACCTATATCCATTCAAACCAAGGCAGGTCTGAGGCAGTCCATCTCCTGCTCTGCCTCAGCAGAAAGCCTGTCCTGCCAACTCTTAATGAGTCAGCTGCTGATTAAGCAATGTACTGGGAGATTACCCAGAAGAAGCATGAAATCATGGCAAGAGATTGTGGGTTCAAACCCTCTCACAGGTGATAAGCAATTTTATAACATTTTACACACCTTAGAAACCCCTTTTAGAGAAAGAGGTTGAGAACAGTGTCTGTGCTGGGATCAGATCATATCAAGATCTGATATGATCAAACATCAATTATTTAGGCCACTGACCAGTAGGGATCTGAGGATGATCCCTACTCACCCACTAAACTCAAAGCATGGTACTCCAAGAACTAAATGTACGTTAAGAGTTTGCATGCTAAGGGTGACCTCATTTACTCATTCAGTGCACTTGCATGTGACCATACTCAGTAATGATTTCATGAGTATCTAGCATGTAGTCAGCTGAGGGTCCGGGGCTTTCACATATTTTTCATAACTGGTTACTTCTCTACCAACAACCAGGTGAGAATCTGTATGTTATATATAGGAAATTAAGGCCTTGATTAGTCAGTGCTATTTATTGGATCCTTACTATGTGTCATGCATTATGTCAGGGCTAGGGATAAAGAAGAAAATGAAAGAGACATGGCCTTGGCCTTTGATAACCTGATCTTGTCCCAGAAAGGTTTTGAGTATTTATGAGCAATTGCTTTTGCTCCTGGTTCTTTGGTGTTTTCTGGGGGAAGTTACAATTGTCTGGACTGTGCCTTAGTATTGGTCAGGATTCTCCAGAGAAACAGAACCAATAGGATACACAGGTAAATATATAGATTAGATAGATAGATAGATAGATAGATAGATAAATAGAGAGAGACAGAGAGAGAGAGAGAGAGAGAGACAGAGACAGAGACAGAGACAGAGACAGAGACAGATGTA
This sequence comes from Chinchilla lanigera, assembly GCF_000276665.1. Classification (NCBI taxonomy): domain Eukaryota; kingdom Metazoa; phylum Chordata; class Mammalia; order Rodentia; family Chinchillidae; genus Chinchilla; species Chinchilla lanigera. Next base: position 27,148,645 of record NW_004955408.1, on the reverse strand, counting down.
GATATTGACTGATTGCTTTTTAAAGGGCTGATTCACATGATTGGAGGGGCTGATGACTCCAAAATATGCAGGCCAAGTTTTCAACCTGAAGACCCCCTTCCTGGGGTCAAGCCACAGTAGTCACAACCCATACTGAGCATCTTGCAGCCCAATTCACCACAAAGGTTAATTCCAAGTTTGTGGAGAGGAGGAGATGGAGGGATCCTGGGGAGCAGATCCATCATTTTCAGGGAAAGTTCACCACAGACATCTTGGATGAACCATAAGGGCTCTGCTTCTCACATTTTCCTGTGCTTATAGCTCCCCTAAGATATTATTAGGGTACAGACTATGATGATTAATTTTGTATATCAATTTGGCTAAGCCAAACTGCATGATCAATCGCAGGGTCAAACACAAGTCTACAAGTAAATGACGAGGATTTTTTAAAAGGTAAGAGTAATACATAAATTAGTAAACTATGAGTAAAGCAGATTATTCTTCCATAAAATAGGGATGGACCTAACCAGTTTAGTTGAAAGTCTTAAAGGAAAGACTGCAATCTGCCAAGGAAGAAGAAATCTGTTACCATTGTTGTCCTTGGACTCAAGTAGCATTAGTTCTTCCTAGGTCTTCAGGTTGCAAACTTGACCTGCATATTTTGGAGTCATCAACACCTCCAGTCGTATGAATCAATCCTTTAAAAAAGAATGAATCAATATCTATATCTGTATCTCTGTCTATCTATCTATCTATCTATCTATCTATCTATCTATCTATCTACTTATCTATCCATCCATCCATCCATCCATCTACCTATCTAATCTATGTATTTACATCTGTATCCTATTGGTTCTGTTTCTCAGGAGAATCCTGACTGATACTAAGGTGAAAGATTCTGTATGTCCTATGAGCTCTAGGAGGTGCCAATACATTTGGTATCTGAACTGGACTACGAGAAAGTCATAAATAAAAGTGACATCAACAGGATGTAAAGTAATCATATGAGAAGCCAGGGTAAATCTTCAAGTTGGCCAAAAGACCTTCAGAGGTAAGTTTTGGCAGGACCCATTATGCTGTGTGTGCTCCAACAATTAATTTCTGCAGGATCATTTGAGCGCAGTGATTTGTCCAAGCTGGTGAGCCACTTGAGTCTCTAAGAAAACACCCTCACCACTTTCAATTTCATGGTGTTTGGTTATATAAAAGCAGCTTTTCTAGCACACCCTCAAGTCAATCAGAGGCAGCAGAATCCGATGGCCAAGAGCTGGATGAAAGATCAAAACAGAGGGAAAAAAATGAGAGTTTGTGTGAAAGCTTTGCAGCAGCCCTGGCATACAGCAAGCACCAGTACTGGCCTCAGCAACCCTCTGCTTCCCCTGATACTTTTTGAATGCCATTGTGAGCTGGCTCTGTCTTGGAGTGCTCAAATAATGAAAGTTTAATTTGAAGTTGTTGTAAATGCAATTCAGAGGGTGGGAACTGGTGGGTTTTCATGTGATCCTTTGCTTATGAGAAAGCACAGCAAAAAATACAAATGAAAGAGGCAGCAGTTCTGGATTTAGCAGCGAGTATGGTATAACCACAGACCCATGAGTTGATTGGTATTTACCACTTGCCCCAGCCTCCCCTAAAAACAGAAAAGTATGCATGTGGGGTTATGTTTTACTGCTTAAAAAATGCTGCAAAATCCTATCAGGTAAATGCTCAGGATGAAGTGAATAATACCACTGGTTCCACTCAAGTAAGCACCAAATAAGCAAAGATTCTTTCAGTAAGCAGAAAGTGAGTATATTTCACCAATGTGTTTACTCTGTGGGTCACAGAGGAGGTTAAATAAAAATTTGTAATTAAAGACACTGTCTGCTGTTCTCCCACATATTGTTGGAGGAAAGGGCGGCTCTTGGGGCAGGCATTGGGCCACATGGGAGACTAAGAAGTGGGGTTTAGTGGACACCTGGGCTGTGGACATTCCCATCTGCCACCACCATTCCCACTTCTTATATTCAAGTGTCTATCTCATGTTCAATTTATAGGGCAGGTGTAACTCCAACTTGAAGAGACTACTGGAGATTTTGCTTTCCAGTGGGGATTCCCCTCTCAGTGTCTCAGTGGGGACTTCTGGGAGACACTGTGCAAACCAAGAAGGGAACAGATAACAGATACTTGAGTTGTTGGCTTATTTAGTAAGCTGCTCACTTACTCTTTTATGCATCGATCGATACACACAGGGTGGGCTCCCTGGCAAGCAGAACCAAGGTTCATTCGGGAGCAGCTTGCAATCAGCACCGTGGAAGGAAGAGGCAGAAGTGGCATTAGGCTCATGGAGACACAGAGCTGTGATATCATCCCAGAGGAGGCTCCAGCCCATTCCAAGGGAGTCCCAGAGTTGGATGAGTCTTCAGAGCACTCTTGGGCAGGTACAGACGGCCAGACCTTAAGATCCATACTGTGTTTTGACTGATGCATCTCCCTCCCCAACCCAGTTCATATACTGGAAGCCTAATCCTCAATTCATAGATGAACAGATTTGGAAGTGGTGCTTTAGGGGTCAAATAGAATTAGAAAAGGTCACAAAGAGGAGCCCCAGTGATGGCATTAGTGGCTTTTTAAGAAGAGGAAGAGAGACCTAAGCTGGCACTCTTGCTCTGTCTTCCCATGTGATGTCCTCAACATCTACGATACAGCAAAAAGGCTTCACCAGATGCTGAGCAGGGGCCCCTGCCATACTCTTGGACTTCCCAGCCTCCAGAACTGTGAGCTAAATAAACTTGCATTCTTTTCAAATAACCGATTTTGTTATAGTAACAAAAAATGGACTAAGACCAAAACCAAAGTAAAACATCTGGTGCTAAGTAGTGGTGCTGTTTCTATACCCAAACCTTGTAGATCTGGAAGTAGCTAAGACAAACTCCTTGCCTGTCATCAGATTTGGGCTGCCTGGGAAGAAGGGATGATAGAGGTCAGAGTGGCTGTCTTAGAGAGCTGCAGACTGTCTGAAGGCAGCCATGCCGTGTCTGAGTCCTTTATTCCTGAAAGGGCATCAGGTGGCACATTACAGTGTCTACTATACACATGCTTTAATATAGTCACTCATTCAGAAGCTCTTGTCTCTGGGCTTTACTTAATGACTCATTTGCCCATTCATTCATTCATTCATTCATTCATTCATTCATTCATTCATTCAATTTATGAATACCTCCTCTCTACTTAAACCCTCTGATGATTTCTTTTGGTACCTTAAGCCCTTTATGCCCTGGGCTTGGGCCCCTCTGGATCCTTGTTGGGTAAGACCCTCACATTTATTTATTGTGTGAGCAACCCTGGCTTCTTTTTCTTCAAACTCACCAAGCTTTCCCATGGTTCAGTTACCACTGCACTTATTTTTATCTGTATCTGGAGCTCCGCCCCTGGGATCTTTGCATGGTTGGTTCCCACTCATCACTTGTGTCTCAGCCCGGAGTGTTCTTCCTCTGAGGAGCCTTTGCAAATGATCTTGCCTGCAGTGACTCATCCCTAATGACTTTAACCTTCTCTCATCTACTGCCCTGGTTTATTTTCTTTGCACTCTCTCTCACTACCTGAAAGTACCTGCCTGGTTCCTTATTTGCCCATTCTCTCTCCCTTTTCACTGGAATATAAACTCCATGAGGGCAAGGTTTTGCCTGACGTTTATTCATATCAATTACTCACATTTTTAAGCTAGAATAAATAAATGATTCACTAATATTCCTACTAATTAACTCCATTCATTTATATATTGAGTCTCCTCTTATCCGTTATTTTGTTCATTAATTTTCTTATTTATTTTATATATATGCCACACTTACCATGAGTTCCATAAAAACATTCTTAGTAACATTATTGAAAATGGCACAAACAAAATTAGATGAAAAAGCAAAGAAACTATAATAACCTGGAGCTTGTTCAACTCATAGCCAAAGAAAGTACAGAACATTGTACCAGAAATGAAGTCCCTTTTGTAAATGACACTCTGCTATGATTTCAAGGCAGTGTCATAGCATGGAACAGGGCTTGTGGTCCATGAGGTCCATGGGTAAGGCAAACTTGACAAAAAAGCATGCATAAATGATTGCAGCTATGTCAAAGGCATCTGCTTTTGGGTAATGGCTAGAAGGAACCAAGAAACAACAGGTGGAATTACTCTCAAGGAGGGACATGAGGGACATTTTCATGTTTTTCAAGTAATTCTTTAATACTGTATCACATTTTTTCAGTATGAGAAAGATGTTTCAAAATTGTACCCACCACCCAAGACAGGACAAGATGCATGCTTGTGACTTGGTAAGAAGATTACAGTTGGTCGTCACACTCACAGTGGCCTATCCACAGATTCAGAGGAATAAGGGTGAGAAATGTTTTTAAAAATCAGAGCTGTAACACACAATTACAGGCTCCTCTCCCATCATTATTCTTTCAACCACACAGTGTAACAACTGTTTGCACAGCTTTTACACTGTGTTAGATATTTGAATTATACAGGAGAACGTGCATGGATTAAATGCAAGCACCGCACCATTCTATGGGAAATACTTGAACATCTGTGGATTTTGGTGTCCCAAGGTGTCCTAGAACCCATCCCTGTGTATACCAATGGATGACTATTTATAAAGCTCCTTTTGTGTGTGCATTTTTTACATATAGCACTGAAGACACAATCATATGAAGAAGGTAATATCATTTATATACGTATGTATATATTTATGTATTTATCTATTAAATTGGTGGATGTGGTCTCCCCCCAATTATTTTGTCAGATAATGTTAACATTACCTGACAAAAAGGATTTTGGAGGTGTGATTAATTTAAAGATCTCAAGATTGATTGGTTGGCCTGAGGTATAGCTGCCTGGCAAGTGCAAGGTCTTGAGTTTGATTCCCTATACCTGGCCCCCCAAAATTAATAGGTTTATTGCCTTGGACTATCTGGTATTTCCATTGTAATTAGAAGCACTTTTTTGTTTGCTTGTTTCTTTTGAGATGGGATCTTGCTATGTAATTCAGGCTGGCCTTGAACTCGCTATGTAGCCCAGGTTGGCCTCAAATTCCCAGTGATCCTCCTGCTTCAGCCTACCAATTGCTGGGATTACAGGTGTACACCACGATGCCTGGCTACAAGGGTTTTTAGAGACGATCGAGACAGTGTGCTGTGACAATGGAAGCCCAGCCTAGACAGATGAAAGGAGACAAGCCAAGTAGAGAAGGCAGCCTCAAGAAGCTGGACAAGGCAAGAGAATGGATTTTCCCCATAGTCTCCAGGAGAAATACCTACCTAGTTTAGATTTCTAATCTGCAGAACTGTAAGAAGAAAAATGTGTGTTAAAGACAGTGATAATTTTTTTTTACAGCAACAATAGAAAACAAATACAATGCATAAATGGAAACTCAGGAAGATGAAATAACTTGTCCAGGGCCAAGAGCACTGTCAGGATTGACTGAGAGGACATAAAGTTTTGACCTTTTCCTCCTCCATGCCCCCAGTCACCACTTCTCTATGGAGTGTGACCAAAGCTGGAATTCTTTCCATGGAATTAACCATGAAGTGCTAGGTATCTGAAAGCACCTGGTTACTGTCTTACTTTTTATAGGTCTAATTCTAAGGATTGGAACACACACACATAGATTTCCCATCCTCCCTTTCACCTTTCTTCTTTCATTCCTTTTTCCTCCTTTAAATTTATTGGACACCTGCTTTGTGTCAGGCTCTGTCCCAGGTTCTGACAATACACTAGAAATGAGATGCACGGAGTAGAGTAAGTACCTGTCCTTTGGGACCTCATGTGAAATTTTGCCCAGATTCTCGGATAATATTGCTCAAGGCACCTGCTTCCCAGAGGTAGGAATACCACCAAGAAAGCACTTGTAAAGGAGCCAGGGGCTGCAATGGGCCACAGATGCAGCTGCGATCTGGGGTGAAGAGTGAGCAGGCATGTGGGAACATTTATGGCCAGTTGTTGCTATATGGCTTGTGTGGCTAAGAACCATTCGTTGCCACAGGTGGCTGTAACTTTTGCTATCTGGTCATGCTCCCCATCAGCAGACACACTCCCACCTAGCTCTGTGTGCAAGGGAGTGGAAAAATAAAGCAGGGCACAAGGATGTGTGAGACCCAAGTACTAATTCTTTTCTCTGAACCTCAATGCTTCTGTCCACAAAATGATCAGTAAAGTAAACAGAGGGCTCTGGGCCACATCTTGACTACAGATGTTAGAGTACTTGGGTGGGGGAAGTCTTAAACACTTGACTCTATAAAGGAAAAAAAAGGGAGATTTTTTTTCCCTAAGAAGTCTCTGGGTTTTTGGATTCCCATCAAACTCCTGAGGTCTGGCAATCCTGAGCCTGCGTTTCTTAAGGCTGCTTATGTCGGGCCTTGTGTGGCAGCTGCTTCTCATAGGCCTTGTGTGTTCCTGCGTGAGGGCCACAGTCTCTGCCCACCTTGACACCACCACCTCTAGTAAGTCCTCCCAGCTTCTCCTCCCAGCTTCTGGGCTTCTGCAGAGCATTTCAACTGCCAGGTGCTGCTATGATGGTGCCTACAGACCCCACATCAGGAATGTGTCAACCTCAGCAGCCAGGCTTCAGGCCTTGTGAGCATCTCCAGGGACAAACAGTCCTCCTGGCAGAGATAAAAACAGCCATAACTCTTGAAGGTGAAAACTAACCAGTAAATAGTGGCAAAACAATGCCTTTTTCTTCTGTGATAGGGACCAAGGCTCAGAGAAGCCACTTCTTGGGCAAGTCCTTTCTGTTTGGGCCTCACCTTCCCCATCTGAAAAGTAAAGTGGCCAGAACTAGATATGTCCAGAGCTTTTCCAGTGCTTTGAACCTCTCTCTTACACACACACACACACACACACACACACACACACGAGTACAGAGAGTATATCACATTCTTGCACATAGAGATCTTTTATATCTTCCTGTAAGTGGTTTTTCATCTACTCACTAGAAGCCCTGGGATCTCCTCCAATCAGCAATACTTCCTGTGCCCCTCCCTCTGTGGGGCTCCTTTGTGACTAAATCCAGCCATTAAGCTTCCAATCAGTTACCTGCTGGCACTGTGAAAGGGCAGCAAGCAGAATTAGTCACTTAATCTCCTCTCTTATCAATGTTCTCTCCCAGTAGCAGACAACACGAGATTGTCCCTTGGTACAGGGACAGGCTCAGATCCCCACACTGATAGTGCAGGGAGGTCAACCAAGACTTTGTTCTCCCTAGTTGGGTACATGGACTTGTAGGGGAGAATGGAATGGCTGCAGGGATAGCAGCTTCTCGTCCTGCCCCTTGGGAACCTGGGACAAGCCCTTCTTTTCTGGGACTCTAGCTCCTCCCTCTGTATAAAATTGCATGTTCACCTTGGACTCTAAGAACTCAGGGAATCTTCACAAGAATGGAAGGTAGCATTTCTGTTTTACCACTTTCTTTATGGGCCTTTCTTCAAACAGTGATTTTTTGAGAGCCTGGGGACATCTAAAAATAAAGACATGGTAAATCAGAGTCAGAAAGACCGTAATCCTCCTTAAACATGGGGGATGTGTTCCTAGTCCCAGAAGAGACCCCCAAAACCATAGATCATATTGAACTCTGTGTGTATAAACTATTATTTTTTTCCCTAGGTACATGCCTATGATAAAGGATTATTTAAAGACAAAGCACAGAGATTAACAATAATAAGCAATAACAGAATGAAACAATTATAACAACATACTATAATAAAACTTGTGTGAACATTCTCTCTCTCTCTCTGTCATTGTGCCCTGCATATATGTGGAACACAATGACTTTAAGTAACTGAAACCATGGATAAAGGGGACTGGCGACATTAATTTACACAGAACAATTCATGCTGTTAGCCCAAACTGCTACAATATATGTGTGCTGTTCCTGAAGTATTGAGTACAGTTATGTAAGAACTATTACTAGGACCCCAATACACACAAAAGCGGTGAAGTGAGCATCTGCTCCTCATAGCCCCCATAACTGCTATAATGTCTTGTTTGCTGATTAGTCTAAATTTGAAGCACCGCCTAGGCCGGAAGCCCATTCAAGCCTGGCCTGTGTCAGCTCAGGATTTTGCTGCCTTGCCTGGTCACCGAGAGGACAAAACTCCCTATGAAATGGCATCCAGATAATAATATCTTCACTTTGAAGGCCGTTTCATGGACCAGGGGCCCATCTGCTTATGCTGAGGCCTACACTCCTGCTTTTACTTTGTTAAACCTTAAACCTTCTCAGGATGGGTCACCAAAAAATGAATACAGTCATCATCTTTTAGTGTGACTTACTTTCTGTACTCTGTAGCAGTGTGGCAGACAGTGGAGACAGGTTCTCCAAAAAATGCAAGCACAGGACACAAAGTACTGGACAATGAGGTTTGGTTTGGTTGGGTAAGAAGCACTCACAGACCCAGGAGACAGTCTCATGTCTGTTTTACTAAGGTTTAGCTCTGAGCCTGCAGGCAAGTCGTTTAACTCCTCTACAACCAGGGGTAATAAAGGAAATAAATATATCCTTCATATGGTGAAAATTCAATCAATTCTTCTAGGCACTGAATTTATATGAATAAGTCTCCTTTCTCTCAATTAGGTTGTGAAAGCAACCAAGCAAGAAGAAAAATTTTCCCATTAAGTGGTGCGTGAGACGAAGATAATGAAACATAATATTTAAATATGAAATGACTGGAGTGGAGAAGCAACTTGATTTGGTGACAAGGAAATTGCTCTTTAAAATGAGGTTGGAGGCCAGGCATGGTGGTGCTGACATGTAAGACTGTCAGTTCGAGGCCCACCTAGGAAACTTAGCAAGCCCTTGTCTCAGGAGAATAGATTAAAAGGGCTCAGGATGTAGCTCAGTATTAGGACGTCCCTGGGGAGGAAAGAAAAGGTTATTCTACATTGTACAGTCATTTCAGTACCCAAAGGGACTGGTTTCAGGTCCCCCAAGGGTACCAAAAATCTATGGATGCCCAGCTCTTTTATGTTAAAATGGTGTAGTATTTTCACTACACCATTAATTAAATTGGTGTAGTATCATATAGCCTATTTATCTCCTCTAGTATACTATAAATCATCTTTAAATGGCTTATAATATCTAATACTATATAAATACTACATAAGCAGCTATTGTACTGTATTGTTCAGGAGGAAATACTGACAAGAAAAAATTATGTGTATGCTCAGTCCAGATGCATTTTTAAGATTTATTTGCTTATTACTTTATCTGAGTGTCTCTTTGAGCTACATCCCCAGCCCTTTTTTTTTTTTTTTTTTCCCCAGTACTGGGGATCGAACTCATGACCTTGCACTTGCCGGGCAGGCACTGTGCCACTGAGCTAAATCCCCAGCCCACCCCCCTCGTCAGCCCTTTTTATTTTGAGACAGAATCTTGTCAAATTGCTAAGTTGTCCAAGCCGGGCTCAGTCTTCCAGGATACTGGAATTAGAGGCATATGCCACCACACCTGGCTTTGTTTTAATATTTTAAAGTGCTGACTGGTTGCTCCACAAGCTGCCTCTCAGGATGGAGGGCTGACTGTCTGTGGAAGGTGCGTTGCAGGCACAAGGAGCTGTGTATACTAAGGCTTCGAGTGGGCGTGTGAGGGTCTGAAAAACAGCCAGGCTCTCAGTGTGGCTGGAGCCACATCAGTGAGGGAACATGTGGGTTTGGTGGGGTGGGCAGAACCTACAACATACAAGGCTTCATTGCGCATGCTATGGAATTTCCTTTTTTATTTCAAACAAGCTAGAAAGCCACCTGGAAGTTAATATACATGAAAACATTTTAATACGCACAAAAGTGTTTTGTAAACTCAAAAGCACAAAGGAAAGGCATTATTATTATTATCATTATCATATGTGTGTATAATAACTGCACTCCTCGTCCACAGACCCAACCAACCAAGGATGGAAAATACTCAAAGTAAACTGTATCTGTGCTGAATATGTACAGACTTTCCCCCTTGTCATTATTCTCTAAACAGTGCAACTATTTATATAATATTTACATTGCTTTAAGTATTATGTATGATCTAGAGATGAATTAAAGTACACTGGAGGATATATGTAGGTTTTATGCCCATGCTATTCCATTATATATAAGACACTTGAACATTAGTGGATTCTGGTATCCTGGAGATAGGAGGTCCTGGAATCAGTGCCTCATCAATACCAAGGAATAACTGATTAAAACTATTAGATTGGCACCTTGACCTTCGAATTCCATCGGTGAAACTTTGCAGGAGGAAGACCAGGTACCGCTGACTCTGAGTGGGATCCCAGGCCATGTCTTAGGATCAAAGGCTGCCCAGAGGGAGTGTAGTGTCAGAGCTCAGGTGATGAGCTTGGCCTGAGAGCACAAGACCCATGGGGACACTGACCCTCCTGTGGCATTTATTTTTTCACCCTGGCAGGGGAGTAGCAGAGGTGTGTGGTGACTGGTCACATGCCTCAGTTTGACGGACTGCTAAAAACATCTTTGAGTTCCTCAGCCATCACACAAGTGCTACCTCCACTGGAGAACCCATCATCACCTTTGGCAAATTGGTTTTCCCCTGACTCCTCCAGACCATGCACTTAGCAATTCGCCATCGTTTGTGTTTTTAACAGTCTGATCCATGACAGACTTTTCCACTTGACTAGCAATTTTATGAGTCCAATATCTTCCTTATTGTTGGTGATCAAGCAGTCCTCCAATCCCAGTATCATAAAGCACCAAAGGGTTATTCCTTGTTCAAGCTACATGTTCCCATCACAGTCTGTTAGATGTGCCTTCCTTATAGGGAGCTTCTCACTCGAGGGCTTCAGGAATCATGGCAGAGAGAGGGGTGGTGAGATTGTCAGTGAGTTGTTTGGGGTTGGCAGTGAATTGTGCTACCTCTGCTCATACCTCACTGGCCAGAACTAGTGAAGCATCCATGGAAAAATTCAAGGAGTAGTGCTAGTAGTGTGTCCCACACTCACATATTCATCTCTTGAATGGAAGCACTCAATAAATAATCTTGGGAGCACTGAAAACTTATCTAAGCCAACTTAACCGTTCATCAGTTTTCAGTTACTGAAAAGTTATGGTAAATATTGGGGGAAGGCGAGAACCATGTACTGATTCACCACTGGACTGTATGACATAATAACAATGAGTCTCACACTGAATGATATTACATGCACATTATTTTTTGACGTACAGGGAGAAAATTTTATCTAAAGACAGACACAATCAGTTCCCATGAAATAAATGAAGTTCTACTCTCTGTGCTTACATGTCCTGAGAACTACTCACTCGCCCTTCAGGAGATATTCACTCCAGGGTGGATACTGTATATTCTTGTGGCAGATTTAGCAGATCTTCTCTTCTAACCAGGTGATGAAATACATGCTTAAAAAGCAGGGCACCAGAGGAACTTAATTCCTGGACAGTTTATGCTACGATAGTTCTTGAGCAACACTGCTATGGCCCTAATATGGTTTGTTCACTCCAAAACTCACGTTGAAATTTGATCACCATGGTTGTGATGTTGTGAAGTTGGACCATTGATAATTCTTGGATAATTATTATTTTTTTCTTTTTTTCTTTTTTTTTTCTGGTACCGGGAATCAAACTCACGACCTCGTGCTTGCCAGGCAGGGGTTGTACCGCTGAGCTAAATTCCCAGCCCCAACAATTCTTGGATCATTAACAGAGATTAATGACTTTCTCACAGGACTAAGTTAATTCCCTTGAAAGTGGATCACTTACCTCAGGACCTGATTGTTGTAAAGCAAGGCCATCCTCATGTTTTGTCTTGCCTATATGCACTGGCTTGCCCTTTCACTTTCTCCTATGACGAAACATTGCACAAAGCTCTCACCTATGAGTAGACATTGCTACCTGTTGTAGTTGGGATTTTGCAAGGGGAACAATACAATACAAGTGACATATTTTATAAAATTATTTTATAATGGTCACCCAAAGAGTCGTATATAATTATTTTATAATGGTCACCCAAAGAGTTGTATACAAAGAGAGTGCAGGAAATCTGTCTACACACTAAAAACCTTAGAATCTGGCTGAGAGCCTGGATCACATAGCAATGTCCTACATGAGTTCAGCTGAAGACCTACAGCCCATAACAATGTCCCCCCACAAGTTCAACTGACAATGCCTATGACATTGTCCAAGAGCCTATGACAATGTCTCATGTACACCTGTTTCATGGATCTGTGCTGGGAAAGCCCAAAGGTCAGTGGTAGAATGTAGAAAGTCTATGCCAATAGGACAAAGGATCTCTGCCAACAGGCTGAGGGATCATCTGCACTGGAGCCAGGAAGCAGTGCTCAAAGTAAGAACCAGAGCTCCCCCCAAAGTACCACAGCCATCCTCAGTGACAATGAATGTCCCAAGCTTCTCCTCTGATGAGAATAGCCAGGCTCCTATCAGGAGAGCCAATGCAACAAGCTTCTCTAGGAGAATGAACAACGCACTATCTTCCCCTATGGAGCCAGGAAGTAATTCTCAAAGTGAGGACTAGAGCTCCCTCAAAGTGAACCATAGCCATTCTCAGTGACAAAGTCCCGAGCTCCTTCGATGATGAGAACAGTCAAGTTCATCAGGAAAGCCAGCATGACAAACTCCTCCAGGAAAACCAGCAGCTCCCAACAGCTTCCCAACAGCTTCTCCTCTTCTTCTCCAGTTCTGCCTTTTATGCTGCCAGCAACAATTCTCAAGTGGGCCTCCCACACCCAGCGTTACGCTGGTTCAGTTCATCTGTGTGTTATAAGTTGATCACCGGTTGTCAATCCACCACAATGCCATACTCTCATACTTTTATTCTCCAGAACCACATAGAAAAAAACTTCTTCCTTTCATAAATTATCCAGTCACAGATAATTTGTTATAGCATCAAAAAATGGACTAAGACCTGTACTCATTTTACCAAAAAAACATGATCCCTGGCACCCTTTATTCTAAATAACAAACTGTGTGATAAAAATTCGAAGTTCATGGTTATAGACTGTGGTTTCCTCATGAACATTGTTCCAAGATTAATTATCTTCCTCTGGGAGTAGGATAAAATTATCTTGCAAATCATGGCTAGACAAAATGTAGTATGTCTGTACTATTATTCAGCAATAAAAAGGAATAAATTACAGCTACACCCATTGACATGGGTGAACCTCAAAAAATATGACTGTCAGTGAAAGAAGTCAAACATAAGAAGCCACTCCACTTACATGTGACATTCTGAGAAAGCAATCTATGGAAGTAGGTAGCAAAATAAGGGTTGGATGGGGTGAGGTCTTAATAGTAGTAAAGGTATGGAAGTGATATCATTGATACAGATATTTAAGAACTAATTTATGGTTGTAGTAAACAACTATGTAGATCTCCAAAACGTCACTGAATTGTATGTTTGCATTGAATGGTTTATACAATGTGGAAAATGTGCCTCAATAAAGTTACTTTATTTTCAGAAAAACTAACCCACATATACTCACTGCACTGTGTATAGTAGCTTGAAAAGAAGTTACAGACAATGTTACAGAAAGAAATGAAATTTCCCAAGGAGTTTCAAACACCTCCTTTTGAAAAGAACAAATTCATTCAACCCTGACACCAAAGTGAGTTTAGATTTTCTCCAAACAAGTTAGAGAGGAAACATAACAATTTGTAGCAGGGATTATCTGTGGGTCATCTCCTCCTGGACACGCTCATACACAATGCAGAAGTGGGGTTAGGAAGAAAACTAAAAGAAACAAAAACCCAAATTAAATCTGATCAGATTTAGGGGTTTTGGCCAGTTCTTTGACCTCAGTTCTTTCAACTATAAAATGGGGATAATGCCAGCTCTTTGCTGGGCCCTGCAACAGGGATGTGGTGACTGACGAAGGAAGTTGTCATTACTCAGGCCCTGTGCAGAAAGGCACTGTTTATCTATAATGATGGAGTTGGATCCTTCCCACATAGGCTAACCCCCGCAGGGATAGAGCAATGCTTTTTAAATTGGAGATTATGCTGAAATGCAATTCTGATGCCAGCAGTGCGAGGTGATTCCTATGCTCCTGGGCCACACCCACACTTTGAGTTGGAAGAAGAACCAAAGTTTATCTGACAAAGTCTTTAAACTTCTCCATCTCTGACTTTTTAGCCACATTCAGTTGATTTCAAGAATTACCAGGGAAACACAGACACCTGGCTTTGCCAATAGCCATGTGGAACCAGCACTTACAAAGGGCTTTGGGGTATAAGATTCATAACTTCTATGGGGTTTGGAGGTGAAGCGAACCCCACAGAAGTCATAGAAACATTTTGGACTTGAGACAGGAAACCTGGCTTACATTCTTTCTACATACACCATGTATGTAGTTTTGGTGTGGCCACTTCCTCTTTCTGGGCCTCAGTTTCTCTCTTTGGACAAAAGCGGGTGGTGAGACATGGGCCAGCCCCCTTCTGTCCACAACTTCTGTTCTGTGACTGGGTGAACCCCCGCTTTCCTAGCTTACTCTTCACTTCCAATTGGCCATGGCACTTCTGTGACTCAGGGGAGCAGGCCCAGCAGCCGGGAGGCAGGGAGCGGAGGGCGGAGTGCCAGCTTTCCCGCCCTGCTGCCACCGGAGCCGGCGCCCAGCTTGGGCTATTGTACTCATGGGAGGTCTTAGCTGGTGAGGCTGCCAGCCCGACTGCTCAGGCGCCAGGGCTGCTTCATTATTTCATCAAAGTTCATTATGCTGGGGAGGAGACCAGTAATAAAACATGATTACAAGTGTCTCCAAATGAGCACTTAAAGACATAATTTGGGGTATACATTCTGCTGCATCCCTGTTCGTGGTCACATAACGCACAGAGATTTGCACCTCTGATCTACACCAGTCTTGGGGTTAATTGAAGTGAAAAAAAAAAAAACACCCAGAGAACTTGATTCAATTTGTCTCAGGACTGAATTTGTTGCTTTATATGAAGGCATGATTTGCCATTTTTGAAAACACACAGTTAATTATGTGTGTAAAAGGCAGGTATGTTGGTGATACAGGAGACACCAAAGAACTGAACGGCAGCCAAGCGTATCAGGTGTCAGTGGCAGGCACCTGGGGAAAGATATATTTCCTTTCTTTCTTTCCCTTTGCTGCCTTCTCCCTCTCCACACCTCTCTTGTCTCTTGCAATGGCAGGTGGTGATGAATGCCGGGAAGAAAATGGATGATACTTCGCATGTCAGTACTAACACAAAAGCTCCTCTGTATGATCCATGAGCCTTGTCATCTAGAGGGATTGCCAGGGGTGCCTGTGTCAGTGTCATTCTCTGTGAACTAGGACTTGTTAGATAGTGACTAGCAGGTTAAGCCCAATTGCCAGTGACGTGGGTTGGAGACCAGACGGCAGGATGGGTTGTGTGCTTGGGGCGTGCTCCTGTGGTGTCAGCTGGGTAGAATTTTGCTTGTTTGTGGCCTGGTGGGCCACAGACCTCTCTTTGGGTTTCAGTCTGGAGTGTGAGACCTGGGTGTCAACACTGGTTGTGCCTCTGATTCACTGGGTGCTCTGGGCAGGTTCCGCTCTATGGTCATGGTTTTTAGTCCTGGTAAAATGGGAAGGTTGGGTCAGGCAGTGTCTTCCAAATTTGCTTGATCTGAGGATCATCTGAGAATCTTGTCAAGTATAGATTTCCCCAGCCCTCACTCAAGATGCCAGATCTGACTTTCCCCAAGAGAAGCCAAGGAATCAGTGGTGAGTGACTTCTCCAGATGATCCCGGACATTTTTTATGTAATCTTAAATATGGAAGACATCATCATTATTTTTTTTTGAGACAGTATCTCACTATGCAGTTCAAGCTAAACTTGAACTTATTATGTAGCCCAGGCTGACCTCAAACTTGTGGTGCTATATATATCACAAGATCCTCCTGCTTCAGCCTCCTGATTGCTGGGATTACAGGTGTGGACCACTCCTGGCATGAAAGACATTTTTATCATGGGTACTAGACATGGTATAGGTTAATGGTAGTGAACATATGGCATGCGTGTCCCAACAGGCTGTTTGTTGAGAGCTCTAAAAGGTGTGCCATCACTGGTATAGATGGATAATTGTAAAGATTTTCTGCCCACTTCGTCCCCCAGTACACTCAGTCCTGCTCCCTGTTGTAACCAACGTTAATGGCTGTGTGTGGGTTTATTCATCCAGAGAGATCTGTAATATACGTGCCAGTTTATACATACACATATAATCTCTATTCTTCCCCCTTGTACTTATATAAATGATGGCGTACTATACACAGTTCTGAATTTTCCTTTTATCATTTAATATGTACTGGAGATTTTTCTATATTGATTGTTTCAGGCAGTAATATATTTGCATTAGCAGAAATATGTCTCTTCTCACGTCCAAGCTCAGTGACTTCCTGTTGGTAGCTTGAAATTGGCCATGGCAGAAGTATTTATACCACAGAAAAATGCTAGAATCAAGGTTCTCCCAAACCCCCACAAAGAATGAGATTTTACACATTTTTCCAGACCATCATTGGATAAAGTACACTTTTACTTTGTCTTACTTCTTTGTGATAAGAATATGTAACAACTGGGTATGGTGTCGCATGCCTGTAATCCCAGCACTCAGGAGGCTGAGTTTGAGGCCAGCCTGGGCTACAAAGGGAGCTCAAGGCCAGCCTGAACTGTATAGTGAGACCCTGTCTCAAAAAGACAAAAAAAAAATGAGAATATATAACAAAAGATTTACCTTCTTCATTCAAAATGGCTGTGTAACAATCTGTTTTATAGATTACTATAGTTTATAAACTGCAGTTTATTTAACCAATCCCCTTTTGATGGACATTTAGGTTATTTCTGATCTTATTCCAGTACAAACAATGCTAAAATAAGCAATTCTGTACATAGCATTATTTTACATGTACGCACAATTTAGAAACATTCCCCAAAGTGGCCTGAGTGGGTCAAAACTCTATGCATTTGGTGTTTTGATTGCTGTTGCCACACTGCCAGCACTCTACCAGCAATATATGAGAAATGCCACTCTCCTTTCACTCTCCACCTTATCAAATTCAGTATCTGCATTGCAGGGTAGCATCGGTTTCTTTACTACCAAGGAGGCTGGGAATTTTTTCACACACATATTTAAAAGCCATTTATAGTTTCTTTTGATTAGGAAAGTCTGGAAAGACCAGCCTAATCTAATCCTTTCTTCACAAATGGAAACCTCAAGGTCTGTAAAAGAGCTAACCAATGCCCCATAAGTTATAGCAGAAAAGGGGTTCAAATTAGGAACTATAGCCCCTTAAAATCAAATGGGGCTCTAAAGTATGAAAGTCCACCGTCCCCTGGATATGTAACTGTGCACTGTGTCAAGTGTTACAGAATAAGCCACAGGACGCACTCGGCAGCCCGCAGGTTAGAGATGGCCTGTGGATGTTGTTTATTTTGGCAAACATGGGTTTCTCTCTTCTAAATTTTAATTTAAGATAGTTACCAAATCTCAGGATGAGATTTGACAAAAAATTCTTATTTCTGATTTTGCTTAGAGGAAAAGTAAAACCAACCAAAATTTCTAGCAAAGCTGGACTGAATATTCCAATGGCACTAACTCCTTGGCTGAGGGCAGCTGCCTATCTGAGGATGGGCACACATGCTCCAGTTCTCCACAGTCCTTACCATTCCCTAACATCTCCCCTTAGTGTGTGCTGGTAGCCCAGGCCTTCTGTCATGTCATCAGATTTGTATCATTTTGTTTTTCGCTAATCTAGAAATTTGAAATTCCAAGTGTTCCAAAATCACAAGACTTGCTATCTTGAGTGAAAATTTACTGTTCTCCTCTGCATTATGCACAATTTCCATTACACAGAAATGTTGAAAGAATTATATAGCAAATGCCCAATAACTAAACTTTATGACTAGCATCTTACTCTGCTTTATCACTTATCTGCCCATCCAGCCATTTCTCCAGCTATCACCTATTCATCTGTTCTCTTTCTGATCCATTGGAAAGTGAGTTATCAACCTCAGTATATTTACCTATACACATTTTGTATTCCTATCATGCACTAGAATTCAATATTTGTTTATAATTCCTTTTTGGGGATGGGATTTATATATAATGTAATGCATAAATCTTAAATGTTACCATTCTGTGTGCACTGATGAGTGTGTACACTCATGAACTCAGACTCCGGCAGGATGTAGAATGTTCATCTGCTCAGAAAGTTTCTCATGCTCAACCATGAACTCCATATTTTTCTCTTAACCTTCACCAACTGCAACTTCGTTATTGACAAGTGGGGCATGCAAGCCTTTCCTTTATAGAGTTAACACAGAAGTAAATTCAGACAACATATCTGAAAGCATAGAGTATCAATATAGAGATTATTACAGTGGCTATTTCCTCCCCTTTATTGTCTTTCCTCAGTTCACACCGCCATTGCCTTTATCCAGATTCTTGCAGCAGCTTGTTGTTGTACTTTTTCTACCTCTATTTTTGTCCCTGCCCCATCTAAACTCCCCATTTTAGCCAGGAGGGTCTGATCATGTCATGTCCTTTCTTCAGAAACTTCTGTAGGCTTCAGGAAAGGGTCTAAGCTGTCCCACATTAGAAAGGACTGTCTTACTTAAGCCCAATTTTCCTGGCTTCCCAGTCTCTACCAACTCCCCTCTGCACCCAGCATCCAACAAAGAAAGAAGTCTTGCCTTCAGCTGCCTCTGGGCATTTGAGTATGGACATCCATGGACCTCACACACTCTGCCTTTCTCCCTGGGGACAGGGACTGTCTTGAGACTGCTGAATCCTCCAGAGCCCAGCAGTGGGCCTGACATATAGGAAATATTCAATATTCATTCACTAAATGGATCTAATACTTAAGCAATCCACACAATATATTAGCGACAGTGCTAAGGGCTTTTGTATATATTATCTCAGTGCACAGATATGTCTACTGTTGTAACTCTCATTTTTACTCATAATCTTATAACAAATGAATGCATAAATAAGCAAGTAAGTTATTTTTGGCCCTAGGAAGTGAGGTCTTACTCATTTCATTCTATAGAAAGTACAAATGCTTATAATACTTTCCTTGTAGTTGAATAGAAAATTCTATGATTTTGGAGGGAGGGAGTTACTAGGGATTAAACCCAAGGCCAACACACTAAGCTACACAACTTCCACCATGCCAAATTTTGAGACAGAACCTCACTGTGTCATTAAGCTTCCCAGCCTAGGCTCAAGCTTGAGATCTTCCTTCCTCTGCCTCCAAGAGTTCTAGTTGGCACTATAATTTTTTTAAAAAATAGTTCTGTTGCCTTTTTTACAACCAGAGGAACAAATACATCCATTGCCTTATTTTTACCTTTGGGAGACAAACTGGTCTGTGCCTCAGGTCTGATGGAAGTCTGTCTATTCAGTGCATGTAACTACTAGCAATCTACCAGGAGCACACAGGAATGAGATGGGGGGTGCATTTCAGAGCCCTGTTGTTTGAGTCAGTGAAAATGATCCTAATCACCATATCTCTCCCCAGTTGGGTAAGTTATAACACTAGTTTCGTGTCTCAATGATGAAAATGCATGTGGAATGAAGTTTACCATCTGGGTGATTAAGTAGGTCAGTTAACATCATTTTCCAAACTTTCTCTTTATCCCTTTGGTGTACAGGTTCACTCATCCCATAGCACCCCACTCTGACACAAATCTGTCTAAGATACTTTGAGTGAAAGAAGGTTGGTATCTCTGAACTTTGGTAACATTAGACCTGCACACGAATTCCAGTTCCACCTTTTATTGCTTGCTTCACCTTGAGCAAGTTATTTTACCTATCTGTGCCTCACTTTCCTCACCTATAAACAGGATAAATCTTGGGGAGAGGTGTGCTTTGAAAGTTGAATGGATCAAAAGTGTCAAGTATTTAGCATGATGCCAGGACAAGTTCCAGGTACCAGGGGAGTAGGTCCTTCAGTGCTTCTCTCCACTTCCGGTAAGGAATGGGGAGAGGGTTTCACTTTCGGGACAGCTCTCAAGGAGTGACACCAGGGGTGGGAAAACTATACAATAAATGCTTAAATTAAAAAAATAATTACAGTGAAAAATATATTGCCATAATCACTCTAAAAATACTCTGACTTCCTTCAAACACAATTATCCCATTATTCTTTCCACTTTCTGAAGCGCTTCTAGAAGGTCTCTTTTAAGGGCGTTTTCACAAAGTGTGACAAAAAGTAAGGTGAATGCCATCTAACAAAAAGGCAGACTTGTAAAAACAACATGGTTTGTTCTCATTCCTATCAAGCACCAGAGAAGACTCTTCCTCAAAGTCAAAGTGGCCATGAAAAGGAAATCTGAGTGGATTCTAGACATGGAGGTAGGCACCACAACACAACTAAAGACGCCAAAGAGGACTTGGACAACTGCTACAGAAAGTGAAAGAATGGTGGGATAAGTGTGTTTGAGCGAAGAGGGAGTATACTGAGGGGAATCGATGGCAGTGTGTCTATAACTGTAATAATTTTTAAAAATGTAATCATTCATTTTACTTTTTAGATCACACCTCATATATCTACCAGTAGACCACAGTTGGGTTCATGAGAAAGAAAGGCTGTGATCCCTTCATCAGTCTGGATAAGATGATGAGCAGTAATTGCTAAGTACGCACTGTATCTGACTTTCTAAAATGTTACCCTTTAGGGCCCTAGCATAATACCCTTAGAGAAAGAATTTCTGTTTCCACTTGAACTCCCCTTGGAGTCTGGGAGGAGTGAGACTCTTGAGAGAATGAATGTTTCTCAAAGTCTGAAGAACAGACCAGAGGAAGTAGTCGGTCCACAAGGCTGGACACCAGGAATTCTAAGGCCCCACGTTAAGATTTGAGGGAAGCGGACTGGGGCCCAAAAAATGTTCACTGCTTGTGTGGGAGAGGCTGTGAGGAGTCTCGTGCACACAACTCCACTGTCACTGCTACTCTGTGCCCAGTCCAGCGCAGAGGTGGTCTGTGAGGGCCGTTGCTTGGCCAGTCTGCCTGGAGGTGGGCAGATGAAGAGCATGTTGAGAAACAAAGCTGAAGAAATGGAATAAAACCACTTTATCATAATTTTTCTCTGTCTTGAGTTAAGACTGTAATGCCTTTTCCACTATTTTCCTTGGAGATTATAAACCACAAATTCAGAGGGATGGGATCATAACAGTTCAATTCATTTACAGTTGGGTGGACAAAATGGCTGGGGGAGGCCTCCCAGGAAATTGTGTAAGTTCCCTTTTGAATCAGGGATCCTTATTAGCCAGTCTTAGCTAAATTAGCTGGGTTGCATGCTGATTGTAAACACAGAATAGGAATGGGGTCGGGGTGTCCCCTTCCCCACTTCATCTCCCTTTCCGCTCTTAATTACACAAACCCCGCCCCTAGCTCTGTGCACTCCGGAAACAGAAATCTTAATGAATAGTAACCAAAGAAGGACCACAATCGCTATTTCAATGTTCCTTATCGCAGTCATTTCAGAAGAGAAGTTTTAAAACAAGATGGATTTGGAACAACTATTTATCTAATAAATAAGGCCCCCTCCCGACCCCCTCACTTCCTGCTGCAAAGTGCTGCGGCAGCTAATCCTTGCTGGCTCCACTTATAATACATTATCATTTTTATCGGCCTCGTAAATCGCCTTTCAAGATTACACAGAAATATACATTGCCCCACTGTAATTACCCTACACTCCCCTCTTCTCCTTTTTCATTTTGATCTCAGGTAAACCCAGTCATTACCCACATCAGTGTGGCTTCCCAAAACGTCAAGATTAAAACGGACCATGAAGACTTATGCAAGACTGAGTCAGCCAGGCAATTTGAACCAATAAATATCAAAGTCGTGTCTAAGCAGAGAACAATTCATTTGATACCACATCTGTCAACAGGCCTGTGAAGGATTTTCCTTCCTGGGGCTCCACCCTGGCGGCCCTGCTTGCTCTCCTTCCTGGTTCTGAGGAGAAGCTGGATTTGGCCTCACCTGAGGATGATGTCCAGGGTCTAGGACAGTCTGTGCACCCAAAGCAGGGGGTTCAGTGGCTGAGTGGCCTGCCTTCCATCCCGCTATCAAAACGGCCTGCTCCAGTGCCTTGGCCCAGTGAGTGCACTCTGCAATTAGCAATTCTTTTTTATTGGTTGATGTGGGCTTCTGGCCAAGAGGAGTTGGGATTGAATCAATATTCCTTTCATTATGTCATCATGGGCAAATGAATTATGAAAACAAAAGCTCAATACGAAGCTGCCAATGCTAATTACTGGGTAGGATGCAGGGGCACAATAAACAAAGGGCACTCTGTCCTGGCAGGGAAGAGGGAACTACCCCTTTGCTGGATCCGAGGGTGGCAAGGCCCGACTTTCCTGCTCCCCTCAAGCCCAAGGCTCCCACAAGGGAGCTGGAAAGGATCTGGCCCAATCCCCATGGGCCCAGTAATCTTGAAACCAGTATTTAAACAAACACAATCCAATCCAGTCCAAGTGTCATTTATTGAGTGCTTACTGGATACCAGGCACTGGGCTTTTCATTCACTACCATTGTGTTCACTGGTGTCCCCAGAGTCTGAGGTGAACGGAGTATGTCTTTAGGGTTAGACACACCTGGCTTTAGGCCTCTGCTCCAACACTATTTACTGTGGAAACTCAGCATCTCTGAGCCTTACCTTCCTCATCGGTACAACGAAGGTAATAATCTGCATGTCAGAGTCTGTAGAAGGAGTAACAGAAAAGTAAGTGTCAAGTGGTAGGTGAGAAGTAAGTAGTCGATGAATGTTGGGAATTCTTTTCCTTCTCCTTTTTTTTCTTCTCCCTCCACTCTCTTAATTTTATTCTTCTCATCAACATCATCATCATCATCATCATGTTCCAGTGGATATCCCTTAAAATACCAGGGCAGGACTTACTCACCCATTATTAGTTAACTTTATGAATGAATGAATGGGAGGAGAAAAGGAAGGAGATCAGTATGGTCTACGTGGAGATGATAGAAAAGAATTTATCCTAGCATCTTGGACTGCAGAGATAGACACAGTCAACCAGAATCGCAAAGAAAGTGAAGGAAAGGACGTTCAGTCTTCTAATGGTGAGCACCCACTTCCATTTATCTCCTTGGGTCTTTGAGAATGAAGTAGAAAGAATCAAACTGGTCCCTTTGTGGCAAAGTCCCAGTCCTAGTGGAGGAATGTGACAGCATCTGCAAGCCCACTTGTCCTTCTCTCAAGTCAAAGGTGGGAGGGGAAGGGTGGGCAGGGGGGAGAGTGCTTGGGGGAGATAGAGTGAGGTGGGAATAAATAGCTAACAGTGTCCAAAGCCCATGGTCTTTTTTGGCTCCCTAAGGGTTCCTGGCATTGTTCTTCTACCTACCACTGTATGGGCCAATGAACGTCCAATCAGTCTTTGCTAAATGAGGAACAGAAGTAACCAATGCCAGGAATAGTAGCTTCCAAATAATTTCTCTTTCGCATGATCATAGGAAGCCTCTGTGGTGGGGGTTATCATCCATTTTCAAAGGAAAAACTGAAGCACTGAAAGGAGAAATGAGAAGCCAAGTTCAACACAGTTACTCAGGGCTTCTCGCCTGGGACTGGAGTCTTTCCCAGCTCTCCAGGCCTTCTGGAAGAAAGAGGGGAGTCAGCCCTCCACTTTCTGGTCACAAGTGGACTCCAGACATCTGCAGGCAACCGGTTTCCTGCTTGACTGGGAAGATGACTGTTCCAGGCTGATTTTTCTGGGACTCTTTTCCCCACAGGCAGATTAATCAAGGTCTTAGTTGTTAGATAATTGGAGGCAAATGGCTTTGATTTCCCGTTCATATCCCAGCATCGCGTGGCTCCCAGTCATCAGATTAGGTAAATCTCTTTGGATCACAGGTTGGAAGTGTTCCCTGCAGTGGAGCTCCTGGAGGTGATGGGGTTGGAGCGTGGGAGAACCAGGGTTCTGTGGAGCACAGCAAGAAGAAAACTAGAGAAGCCTCACATCATGTTTATCTTCTAAAGAAAGAGCCCCATTATTCATGGGAGTGCAGTCAGGGTTCCTGAGGCTCAGAAGAGCCCTGTACTTGGGGTTTAATGCTCTGTGGTCATTGTCCTGCAATTCTTAATAATTTTATCTTTGTATTTGTATTTTTTGTAATTGAAATCTGATGGGAAAAGAGAATATGTGCTGGACACGGGGAGGCTTAGCTCAGGCCTGGCCCCGACTTGTGCTGTCTCTTGGCTTCCTGGGAGAGTTCTCAGTTACCTTCTTGTATGCCCCACCCACAGACCACTCTGCCCTCCGGCCCTGGTAGGAACCTCGGCACAGAAGCAGGGATTCTGGACTTGTGTGCATGAACTGTGGGAGCAGGGCTGCTGGCTATGATGGTTTGTGCTCATCCCATGCCCAAGAGGGTGTGGCATTACATAACAGGCGAAAAACACCCACACAGGTGGAGGGACAGAGATTGTGGAAGAAAGGGAAAAAGCACTCTTCCTGCTTTTTGAACAAAAACCCTATGTTTTTATTTTGCACTGGGCCCTGGAAATGATACAGACAACCCAGATAGGACTTAGACAGAAGCTGTAATTTTTCTGAATCATCACCATTATATGGCTCAATAATGGCTAGGGGAAGAACAGATTGGCTCAAGACAGAACATTTCACTGGTTACCAGCATGAGCTTCCAGAGGAGGCTCTGCTTCTTGCTATGTGACCCTGAGTAAGTTACTTCACTTCTCTGATAATTTTTCTGTAAATGATAATAAGATTGTCTGGTAGAGTCAGTGAAGACTTGCAAGTAAGAGCTCGGGTAGTGTTCTTGGCACGGAGCAAGTGGTTTGCATGAGTTGTCACTGTTCCATCATTGTCATTGTTTTCAGCATCATCCTTATTGTCATCTGAGTTCTAGCTCTACTAGCCCTAAGAACCTGGCCATATTATCACAACTTGAAACCACCCAATACCGTGCCTGTTTTCCTTAGGATCTTGACAGTACCCTCACATAATGGTCAGTCAACTCTCAGTAAGGGTGCCAAGACCACACAGTTGGGCAGTAGACTGTCTCTTCAACAAACAGTTCTGGGAAATTTAGATGCTCATGTGCAACAGAATGAAGGTTCACAATGTACGTGAAATTCTTTTCAAAAAATGGACTTAAACTTAAGAGCTAAAATTATTAAAGGAGAACACAGAAAACATCTTCATGACATTATATTTGGTAATGATTCTTGGATGTTACATCAATGGCACAAACAACTGAAAATGAAAACAAAGGTAAAATTAGACTTCATCAGAATTGAAGCCTTTTCTATACCACAAAACCCTAGCAAAAGAGTGAAAAGAAAATTAGGAGAGGGAGAAAATATTTGTAAATCATATGTGATTAAGAATCGCTATCTGGAATATATAAAGAACTCCTATACCTCAACAACAACAAACAGCACAATTCAAAATTAGGCAAAGAACTGGAATATTTTTCCGAAGAAGATATGCAGATGGCCAATAAGTACATGAAAAGATGCTTAAAGCCCTAATCATTATTACAAAGTTACAAATCAAAACCACAATAAGAGCACTAGGGAAGCTGAGGCAGGAGGATCGTTGTGAGTTCGAGGCCAGCCTGGGCTACAAAGTGAGTTCAAGGCCAGCCTGAACTGCATAGCAAGACCCTGTCTCAAAAAGAAGAAAAAAAAAAAGAAAACAAGTGTTGGAAAAGAGGTGGAAAAATTGAAACTTTTGTACATTGCTGGTAGGAATGAAAAGGGGTGCAGCTACTGTAGAAAAGAGCTTGGCAGTGCCTCAAATAACTGCAAAATATGCAGAAAAAAACCAAGATTTGAATAAATTCTTATACATACATGTTCATAAGAATGTTATTCATCATAGCCAGAAAGAAGAAACAACTATTGGTCACCAAGGAGGAATGAAAAAGCAAAGTATGTACATACAGAGGAATATTAGCCTTAGAAAGGAGGGAAATTCTGACTCACGCTGCAGCATGGGTGGACATCCAAACCACTGTGGTAAATGGCACAAGCAACAGGTAATGATAGTATGAGAAATCATTATAGTAAATAAAATAAATCAAACACAAAGGGATAAATATTTTATGATTGCACTTATGTAAAGTTTCTGGAAAAATCAATTTACAGGGACAGAAAGGAGATTAGAGGTGGCCGGTGCCTAGGGAAGGTGTGAGTGGGGAATTACTGTTTAATGAACATAGAATTTCTGTTTGGGATGATGAAAAAATTCTGGAAATGGATAGTGGGAAAAGTTGCACAATATTGTGAGTGGACTTAATGCCGCTGGATCATATATTTAAAATGGCAAACTTCATGTTCTATATATTTTACCACAATTCTAAAAAGATGGGTGCCTCTTAATTTCTCTGAGCCCCAGTTTTGTCACCTGTAAAATAGTAAAACTCATGCCTAGAGTGTAGTGAGGAAGAGCCCTGCACATGGTGGTAGACATCAGGAAGTGGGGAGCTGGGGTCCTGTCCCTCCCCCAAGTACCACTTCAGCCAAACTTGAGGCAGTGGCTCTGCCATGGAGAGCTGGCTGTCAACTAAGAGACCCAATAGCAGCATAGGCACATCCTTCTGGATCTTCGACTTTCAATTTCCTAGAACAGTATTTCTGAAACTGTTTACCCTGGAACGCTTTCTCTAGTGAGTCACTCCTCAACTGAAAGATAAAGACTGAAAATCATTAGTGCTTAAAACCCCTGAAAAGTCCTGTGATTTAAAAAGTATTTTGATTGTAGCAAAATCCAAGATTTTCAAAGCTTCTTTGAACTTGAGTTTCTTTTTCCACGTAATAGTCACAAACTACTGTAATGGAAGTGCTTGTCCAGAGCACGGAAAGATGAAACTGAGCAGGCCTGTTAGGAAAGACACGTGACCAAGGCAGGGAAACGAATTTCACCATAGTCTCATGAATTCTTGAATTCAGCTAAATTCCTCTTCAGCAACTTACGTATAGTCTCTTTAGTAATTTACTCACCCATTCAACAAAATGTTTCTAAGCACCTAGGCTGTGCAGAAAGCCCAGGAGGGGAAACAGAGTGAGCTAGTAATTGCATTTCCAGGTGAGAGGGAGTATTGTGGAATCAGGCACCCTGGGAATGTCGACACCGGTACGAGGACAAGACAGGACATCTGAAGTACTTTCTGGAGATCCTCATCCTCCTGTTGTGAGCTCATGGATCTCAAAGGCCCAAGGAGAGATTACTCATGTCTCACTTTCCCAGGGCTCCAAAGAAGTGGAACTTCTGAATGGATTTGCTATGGATTTGGGGCAAAGATTTAAAACTGGTGATCAGAGGGCCAACCACCGTATTTAAGAAATAAGCTCCCAATGGATGAATGGAGGATTTCACATTTAAATTTGCATTTCCATTTTATTTTTCTCTGCACAACTGAATGGCCTGACATCTCTAAGCACACAGGCCAGGTGTTACAGTGGTCTGAAGTTCACTGGTCCTCTCTTGATCCTCAAATGTCTTTCTGCCTACTTCAGTTATTGATCTTTACCCATTGTATTTTCTATCTCAATACCATACACCTTTGAGTTTGTAATCCTATTAAAAATGTTGACCTCCCCAGATTATTTCCAAAATGTTAAAAAAATATATGCATCTATATTTTGAGGTTTTGGTCTCGGATTACAAAAGGTAGTAAATGCTAATGAAGTAAATGCAGCATGCCATCCCAGTTCTCACCGCTGGGACTTTGTGGTGATTGTTGCTAGTTTTCTCTATACATTCATTCTTCTGTATCTACAGAGCTTGAGTTTACGGTGCTCTGCAGATAGCAAGATCTTCACATGTTCAAGTCCCTTATGTAAAACAGCTAGCATAGTGTTTGCCTAGAACCTATACACATGCTCCTGTAGACTTTAAATCATTTCAAGATGACTTATAATCCCTAATGCCATGTAAATTGTCATTATTCTGTGGGGTTTAGGAAATAATGACAGGGAAAAGAGTCTGCACATGTTCAGAACAAACGCAATTTTAAAAAAAAAGCTAACATTTTTCACCCACAGTTGATTGAATCCATGGATGGTGGACCAGTGGGTATGGAGGACTGATTTTATGTGCTAATGGTGAAAATACAAAATGTCATGCCAGTTCCCACCTCTAGGACCTCATAACCATTCTCACCAGTTTTCTCCATGTATTTCTCCTGATTTCCTTAGCCCTCTGTATGGAATGCCACCAGTTATTTTGAAAACATCCAGCTATGATTGCCAAATGCTTTCAGATGATTAGTCATAACATTTACCAGAAATTTTTGGTGTGGGATGAGTACCTCTTGCTTTCCAATCAGCTTTAGTAGGAAGGGTGTATTTTTCAAAATACTTTTCTGTTTCACTATATTTGCTCATTGTTTTTCACTTGCTGGTGTGTATCTTTTGCTGGTGGAGCTACTTTTCGAGTAACTGACAAGGTCTAGAGGGGAGGGAGAGGGAGGGAGAGGTAGGAGGAACCAGTTTGTTGGTCACCTACTACATGTCAGGCTGACATCTGTGTACTTCTGAATATTTCAAGTCTGTTTTCTCAACTCAGCCTTGGGGAAAGAAAGGATTATATCACAGATTGTTGGCATCTGAGAGAGAATCTTATCCAACCAGTACTTTGTGTTTAGGGAAGCAGGGTCAGAGAGGCTGTAGGCCTTGTCTGAGGTCACCCAGCAGTAGACTAGGACTTAATAATCTGTTTTCCTAATCCCTCTTGTGTGTGCTCCTTCTGTTACACCGCTGTTTTACAGGCATCACTTAATTCAAGCACCATTTCTGTAACTATTGTTCACTCATAAAGTTATACATTTTAGATGTAAATTCACTATTGTGACTCACAACTTTATATTATTACTGTTGATGGAAAGCCACAATCATTTTGCATTCACAAGTGTTTAATTGTTTGATCAATCTTACATTCTTATGTCTGGTAGACTGAGCAACTTCATTGAAGATAACAATACGTAATGTAGCAACCACTGTAAATTCCTATCATTTTGTTTTGAGGTCCTGTATCGTTTTTTTGTTGTTTTTGTGTTGTTTTGATTTTGTCATCATTGTTGTTTTGTTAGTTTTTTTTTATTTTTAAAATAAAAAGAAACAATAAATACATTGGAGAGAATTGTTATGAGGGTCTTATTCAGTGTTGTTTTCTGCCAGACTTCGGTTAAAAAGGAGTTTAGCAGTTTCTAAAGGAGGTGTTAAAGACAGACCAGTACCTTTCTTTTCCTTGATCTAATCAGAAAGAAGTGGCAAAAAGATTGAAAGAGAAATAGTTTTCTATTGACATGTGCATGCACCACGGCACCCATCAAATCATGTCCTCCCCCGCTCTCTCTTCTCTTCCTCTTTCTTCTTTGACAGTCTTGTGAATAGAACCCAGGACCTTTGTACTGAACTATATCTTTAGCCCTCCCCCTCTTAAATTTAGTTTTTTGAATTTTGAAACAGGGTCTCAGTAAGTCACCAAATTGCCCAGTTGAATTGAATTTGCAGTCCTCCTGCCTCAGTCTCCTGCGTAGCTGGGATTACAGATGTGGGTCACCATGCATGGCTCATCTCTTCTCACCCCTGTGAGACTCATGCCTCCCATTACCCCAGGGATGGCTCCGGGGTCTGCATGGACCACAGCTCCAGGAAATGGCAGAGTTGTGGGTTCTTTGTTGAGGACACTAAGTCTCCTTACCATTCCCTTACATAAAACAGCCAGCTCCAGGTCTATTAGCAGTAACTCCTCCATCAGGCGTAAAGGACCCTCTGAACCAAGTTCATTTATTGTTCAACATTGTTAAGGCTTATGCCAGAAAGAAAATTAAAAACCAACCCACAAACAATAACAAGAATAACAACCCCAATCCTCCCTCATGACCCAGCCTCTTTAACTGAAGCAAAACCAGTTCTTTCTGTAGAGTGCCCAGGTGGCAGTGTGGAAGCCACTGCCTCGTTGAAAACCACAGGCAAGCCAGAAGGATCCGCACCCTCCTTGCTGTTCCTTCTCCCCTTCTCCATTGAGAACCTTCTGTTCTCCTCAGTTATCAGCTCAGGCAGCCTCACACTGGCTCTTTTGTTTTCATAATTCATTTACTTTTGATGATATCATAAAGAGTGCATAAGCTTCATCCCCCTCCCCTCACGGCCTGGCCCACATCCACTAATACAAAGACACTAATTGCTCCTCGCTCTTACACCAGGCGCTTTGAAAACATCTTTGGTTAATGGATGGAATTAACCTCATTTAACGTACAAATCAACAACTTAATTTGCCATGAATCCCGACTCTGTGGCTCCATGACTGCAGCTGGGAGGAAACAGCTTCCCACTTCCTCCAGCCACACTGAGGAAGACCCTTCGCCAGGAGTAGGCACGCCCTCCTCCGGGTCCCAGCCTCCCGGGAGGGGATGGTCTGGGTCTCTGCTTATCCTCTCCCAACCTCAAGTCCCAGGGACAATGGTGGCTCAGTCCTGATTGTGCCCCCTCTTAGCTTGGGTGTGGTGCCTGGAGGTGCTGGGACAGTGTGCCTCGTGAGGTCCTTCAGTCAGTGCTTCTCCTGCAGGTCCTCTCTGTGCCAGGTGGAGTTCTAGATGAGGTGGACCCAAAAAGAGGAGGTGAAGCCCTTGTTCTCATGGAGAAACATGAATGAATACTTTCAAAGAACTTCTAAATAGGTGCACCGGGCAGATAAGGAAAGTGTAGGCTCCTACCAGTACACACCTAAAAGTACAGCACACCTCTTGTCTTACTCAGCTTTGTGCTGCTTAACAGAATACTGGATACTGAATAATTTATGCAGTAAAGTTTAAATTCTTCCTCCCTCCCACCTTTTTTCCTGTCTTTTTCCTTGTTTCCTCCCTCCTTCCTTCCTTCCCTCCTTTTCTCCCTCCCTCCCTTCCTTCCGTCCTTCCTTCCTTCCTTCCTTCTTCCTGCCCTCCCTCCCTCTTTGCCTCGTCTCCCCCTCTCTCCTTCCTCCCTTCTCCCTTCTCCCCTTCTCTTTTGCTCTCTCCTTTTCATTTTCCAGTCCAAGGTTAAGGGGCCAGTACCAGGCAAGGGCCTCGTACCTGGCAAGGGACTCCCTGGCTCATTGTGCTATGATGAAAGGCAGAAGGCAGGAAAGCAAGAAAGAGCATGAAGGGGTAGAAAGTGATAATGACACTGATCCATTTTTGAGGGCTCTGCTCTCTTCAAGGTCCTGCCGTGGCACTGAAGGTGAGGTTGCCAATACATGGACTTTGAGGAACAAGTTCTGACCATAGTGTCCCTCATGGCAGAAGCTGTGCCAATAACTTTGCCAGTGTCATACCCAGAGAGAGGGTCTCACCTCTACCAGGATGAAGCATCATAAGCTATGCTCCTTACCTTCTGTCTGACAGCCAAGTCCTCCCAACTTTTCTCCCTCACTCTCTTCCTGTGGAGCTGTAGGTCAAATGTTGGCTAAGGACAGGGTGGATGTACAGAAAGGCTTTGGGGTGTCATTTTAGCTCTTTGGGAAAGTTGAACCCCCGCCTACCAGGAGACATTCTGGAAAAGAGAGGGAAGATGCTGCAATCCTGATGCCTAAGGCTGTTTCAAACTGGTGAACAAGGCTGGCCAAGGCTGGGGCAGAGGACTGTGTGCATGCACAGGTGCACTTAAGAGTTCTGCCAATGCAAACATGGCAGCCTGCCAGAGGCCACGCAGGAGACGCAAGAGCGTGGGCGTCCCTGGCTGTCATGGCTCAGTGGGTTCACACCCTGGCCCTGCCTCTTGCTAGTTGTGTGGCACAGGGTAATTTGCTTCTCTCAGACCTCAGTTTTCTCGTCTGTATGG
Organism: Chinchilla lanigera; assembly: GCF_000276665.1. Classification (NCBI taxonomy): domain Eukaryota; kingdom Metazoa; phylum Chordata; class Mammalia; order Rodentia; family Chinchillidae; genus Chinchilla; species Chinchilla lanigera. The sequence goes on along the minus strand of NW_004955408.1, from coordinate 27,116,878 downwards.
AAGGGTCAAAATTTCTACCTTCAGATACTGGCAAAACATACCTGTTTGAGAAAATACCTTCAGTGAAGATTCTCTGAGTCTGAAGTTGCAGCTACCTTTATTTATTGATTTATTTTTTATTTTGTTGAAAAAAGGTAAGACAGAATTTCATAACAAAATAATTGAAGAATAACAACAGTTAATACGTTGCACATTGTCATCTTCAAAGTAGATACTCAGAGTAAAAGATATAGACATAAAAAAATCCTCCAAGAGATATTAGCATGAACTTTCTTTTCAGTGAACTAAGAGACACTAATAGCACCAGGCATGGTGGCATACACCTGTATTCCCAGCATTCGGGAGCCTGAGACAGGAGGATCACTGAGAGTTCAAGGCCAGCCTGGGCTACAAAGTGAGTTCAAGATCAGCCTGAAACTGTTAATGAGTCCTTGATTGATCAATATTGCATGTCTCTATCTATTTTCATGAGAAAACACTTCAAAGATACCAGTATGTAATACAACAAGCATTGTTAATTTCCTACCACTTTGTTTGTAACTCTGTATTGTCTGTACTGTTCTTTTGCTATTTTGTAAAAGGTTGTCTGTCTGTTAATGTTTTCCTCCTTTTATTTTTAAAATAAAAAAAAGATCAGCCTGAACTACATAGAGAGACCCTGTCTCAAAAAGACAAAAAAAAAAAAAAAAAGAGAGAGACTTTAATAGCATAGCTAACTTGCATTTTCCTCCTTTTCCCTTTTTTTCTTTACCCTTTCTCCCATCCTAATTTCTTTTTCCTTTTTTATCGTTTCTTCCCATTTCACCATATTTATTGTACATTTTAAACCTTACTTACTCTTTCACTTTTTCATACCAGAGAGACAATATGATGTTTACATATGTGAGTCTGATTTATTTCATGTATGACTACGGTCTCAAATTGCAACCATTTACCTATAAAGGTCTCATGATTATCCTTCTGCATGGCTGAGTAGTACTCCATTGTATAAAAATACCATATATTTAAATTTTTTTTTTTATTTTAAAGAGAATTGAAAAAAAAGGGCAATAGCAAAGTGCCAACAACATAGACAAAAACAAAGCAAAGCAAAGACAATAAGAATGTTACAGGATTTCAGAACTTTCTTCGACTGATGGGCATTTGGATTATTACCAAGATTTAGCTATTGCAAATTGTGCTGCTATAAACATGGTTGTACATATATTTTTTAAACAAGAAAAATTTAAATAAATTATATTTACAGAAAGGTTAGAAAAATAGTACAGAATATTTGCATATATTCCACATCTAGTTTCTTCTATTTTTAGTGTATTACATTAGGATGGTGCATTAACCAACAGATATGGATACAGTCTTACTAACTAAAACCAGTTTTTAGTCCCTTCTCTGTCCCAGGATCCCACCCTGGAAACTCATAACACTTAGCCCTTGTGTTTCCTCAGGCTCCTCTTGGTTGTGTTCATCTCCAAAACTTCCCTTCTTTTGATAATGCTGAGAGTTTCGAGAAGTCCTGGTCAGATATTTTGTAGAGTATCACTGAGTCAGTTGATGGTTAACTGTGGGTGGATTGCAGGATGCCTCACAGGTTGGAAAAGTACACTTCTGGGTGTGTCTGTGGCATGTTTTCAGATACCTTGACAGGTGGGTCACTGAACTGAAGGGAGGAAGGCCCACCCTGGATGTGGGTGGCACTGTCCAATGGGCTGGGAGCCCAGATGTATAAAATCAGAAAATAGGAGCTCCTGGTTGAGCCTGTTGGGAGGGGAAGTGTGGCTTGCTGTTGCCCTGGCCCATAGATGTCAGAGTCCAGATTCTTCAGCCCTGGACCATAGACACATACTGGTCACCCTCCAGGAAGCGTCTAGCCTTCAGCCTCAGATGGGCACTGCATCCTAGTCTCTCTTGTTTTAAGGCTTCCACACCTTGGACTCAGCAATCACTAGCTTCCCCAGGTGTCCAGATTGCAAAATGCCATTTTTTTTTTTTTTTTTTTGGTTTTTTCTCTGGTACCGGGAACGCAAAATGCCATTTGGAAGTATCCGGACCCTGATTGTATGGGCCAGCCCAACAGATCCCCTCTTATGATTATAGAGACTGCAATTGGCTCTATTCCCCTAGAGAAAGCTAGCAACAAACGGGGGACTTATCTGCTGCCTTGCCCATGACTGCACTTGTGTCACAGGTACTTGGGAATGGCACAGAAGGCCAACGCCGTTCTCATCCCACCCTCTGGAGGGTGGATCCTAGGCTGTGACCTATTACCTTTGGTCTGGATTTTTAAAATTAATTTTATCGGTACAACTTTTGCATGCATAATAATCACATTCATCATAGGGCGTTTGTACCTGTACATGATATATCTTAACTCTTTTTTGCCATTCCCCTCTTCCCTTCAATCCCTCTTCACCTCCCCATTTATAGAACTTTGGTACTATTGTTTCTTTCCATTACTTTTTTCTCTCCCTATCTCCTTCCTTCCCCTTGTTCCCCTTTCCTGTTTGAACATTTTCGTCCCACTTCCCAATATCTGTTCTTCATGGTGGTCCTTACTTACCCTTTGGTTTTCTCACTCGAGAGAAACAATGTAATATTTAAATATGTGTGTCTCATTTATTTTGCTTCAAATTATGTTCTTTTTTTTATTTTAAAGATAAAAGGAGGGAAACATTAACAGATATACAACATTTTACAACATATCACAAGCACAATACAGACAATACAGAGTTACAAACAAAGTGGCAGGGAATTAACAATGGTGGTTGTATTACATATTGATATCTTCAAAGTGGCTTCTCATGAAAACAGATTCAAATTATGTTCTTGAAGCACATGCATTTACCTAAAAATGTCTCAAGTTTACCTTTTTTCATGCCAGATTAGTATTCCATTATATATGAAAACCATGTTTTCTTCATCCATTCATCCATTGATGGGCATGTGGCTGTTTCCAAGATTTAGCTATTATAAACTGTGCTGCTGTAAACATGGCTGTGCATATATCGCTGTGGTATGATGCTTTTAACCCTTTTGGGAAGGTATCCAAAAGAAGAATAGCTGGGTCAAGCTTTTGCATGGCAAAAGAAACCACCCACAGAGAGAAGAGACAGTTCACAGAACGGGAAAAATTTTTATCAACTATTCCCGAGACAAAGCACTAATATTTAGACTATATAAAGAACCAAAACACGCTCAGACCCCCTCATTTTAAAGACCCAATCGGAAGATGGGTATCTGAAGTGAACACACATTTCTCAGATGAAGATGTACAAACAGTAAGTAAATATATGGAAACACATTCAACTTCACTGGTCAATCAGGAGATGCAAATTAAAAGAGCACTGAGATCATCTCACTCCAGAAAGAATGGCTATTATCAAGAAATCAACCAATAACAAAGGCTGGCAAGGCTGTGGGGTAAAAGGAGCCCTTCCCCCTTTTGGTGGGAGTGTACGTCGGTATTGATGATTGCCTGGCTGAGCTAGTGGGTGTTGGGTTTCTTCACTGTGGGGTCACATCTCTCTTTCTCCCTTTTTATACTCCACTCTTTGAAAGGATGAGATATGCTCCCCTCACATTTAAGAAGTAGTAAGTTATATCTCACGTCTTTTGGAATGGAGTATCTACACACATAATTTGGAATCCCTTTGCATGAGTTTAGTCTCTTTAGGTTTATTTATTCATTCATTTGATTATTCATCTATCAGTATTCATGGATATTTTGTGTTATAGCTTACTGCTACTTGATACTGCATACCCTCAGGTTACTGAGGAATGAATCCAGGGGACCTCTACCACCAAACTACACATCCTTTTGAGATAGTGTCTCACCACCTTGCCCAGATTGGCCTTGAACTTGTGATCATCCTGCCTCAGTCTCTTGAGTAGCTGGGATTACAGGTGTGTGCACCACACCAGGCTTACTTTACTTGTTCTATTGTTCAAAAATTTCCAACTTTCATCATTGGGAGCTCCTTCAGATGTCTCTTTTAAAAATTCTTCCTTGCTCCTTTTTTTTTTTTTTTTTTTGAAAAGCAATTTTTACTCCTGGCACTATAAAATATTTCAGGATCACCTTACATTTTCTTGCCTGAGAGCCAGATCAGCCATTCTGGGGGGACCTCTCATTCCTTTTATTGAAACATGGTATTTTAAAGCATGATGTGGGTGTTACTTGTGCTGTTGCTTCAGGACGTCATTGCTTCTGGGCCCTCTCAGCTGAAAGAAAAAGGAAATATATCTGGGTAGTCCAATCTATGTGTGATGGGTAATTTTACATGTCCTTTTGACTGGGTTAAGGGATTCCCAGAAAGCCTTAAAGTGTTATCCAGGTAAGTCTGTGAGGATATTTCCAGAAGACAGTGGTACTTAAATCAATAGACTAAAGAAGATCTACCTTCACCCAATCTGTGTGTGGGGGGAGAACCATCCAACCGGATAAGATACCAGATCTGAAAAAAAAGCAGAGGGAAATCCCTCTTCCCTTTCAATGAGAACATTCACCTTGTATCCTTGGATATCAGAACGCCAGGCTCTATGTACTTTAGACTCTAAGACTTCCCTCATCAGCCACTTAGATTTCCCAGTCCCTTTCAGCCTCAGTCTGAAAATTAAGCCATCAGCCTCACTGGCTCTGGATTCTTCAGATTTGGACTGGACCATGCTACCAGCTTCTCTGGTTCTTGGGCTTGTAGGTGGCATTCTCTGGTACTTCTCAGCCTCCATAACCACATGACTTATCTCTACCTCTATGTCTACATTTACGTCTACCTTTACCTCTACATCTCTATCTCTATGGTCTCTATCATCTCTATCATCTTTGTCATCTATCTTTGTCTGTCTCTCTGTCCCTATCTGCACCTCTACCTCTATCCTACCCTACCCTACCCCACCCTATCCTATCCCATCCTATTGGTTTTGCTTTTCTGAGGAACTCTATGGTATAAACATGGGTCTACACTGATATTTCCAGTTCTAGCCATTGTTCCACGGACTGTTCTTGCTTCTCTGTGAAACCTCCCAACTCCAACAGTGAGAAACCTGCCCAGCATCATCCACTACTCAAATACTTCATTGTTACATTTAAGTGCATGCAAAAAGTAGCTTTCAGAATTATTCACCTGCAGCCCATGGGAAACAATTTTATTAACTAGATGATGGTGCTTATGAGAAGTTCTATTTGTCTTCAGTTTCACAGATTGCCCTTATTTCCAAAGTTACTTAATCTATGACCTTGATGTCTGCTTCCCTTTCAGTGAGAGTATTTCATGCACTTATAGGTATTATGTCATAGTCTGCATTCTGTCTTATGGTGGCCCAGTCTCCTAAGTGAATTTTTAAAGTTTACAGAAACAAAGATTTATCTTTTTCTGATATAAAGTTCTCTAGATTTTGACAAATGCCTATTCTGTCCATCATTAAAGTGTTACACAGAATAGTTCCACCAATCTAAAAAAATCTATGCTTCACATACTCATTCCTCCATCAACCTCCAGGACATCTGAAAACCATGGACTAATTTACTATCTCTACAGTTTGTCTTTCAAGAATCACTGCATGACTACAGCATTTTCATTGCTGAATAGTATTTTGTTGTATGGATGTACCATAGGTTGCTCACCCATTCATCTCCTAAAGAAAATCTTGATTGCTTCTAGTTTTTGGCAATTCTGAATAGAGTCTCTATCAATAAATGTGTTCAAATTTTGGTTAGCTTTTTTAATTGGTTGAATAAATACCTAAAACTTGCCTCAGTCATCCCCTAAATTCCCAGTCCCCTTCAGTCTCAAACTGAGAATTACATCAGCTTCCTGGTGACTACTAGATCTTATACATTGCAATTATTTATAATCTCTTTTCCATGACAGAAAATATTTTAGTGAATAAAGCTCTTCTTTCTCTCATCATTTAATATTTTCTGCATAAGAGCCCTGTGAGGTAGGTGAATCTAAGAGGGTTTGGAGTTCCGGTATCAGAAACTTACAAATTCAACAGATAAGGAAAGACAGTGTTCCTGCGAGCTCACAGCACCAGAGGGAAGAGTGGACCCTGGCATGGAAAATAGGTGAGTAGGCAGTGAGAGTGGAGGACTCTGACTTTCTGTGCAGCTTGTTTAATATGTCACTCCCACTTGGCCATAGGATGGTGCCCATGACACTATCTTTGGTCCACTTCCTTAAAATTCAAAATTGGAAGCAGGGAAATTTGATCTATCAAGTCTGGCCTGTAATAACTGGCCCCAATGCTCTTAAAATTAAGCACAAGGGAAGCTAATATACCCTGTTCATGCCCCAATTCCCCTTTGTAGGAAGCAGTAGACAAAGTAGAAGAAGCACAGTCCTGGAAAGACCATGAAACTTTCTTCAGTTGCCCCACACACTTGAATATCAACAGTGATACAAGCAGGGAAACCTCTACCTTGATGAACCATGATATACTAGGACCTATTTGTTATAGCAACTCTACCTACCTACCTTAACTATTCAAACAGCCAGGTCTTAAAGAACCCTGAAGCCAGGATAAAGAGGCTATGCTTCATGATGGATTAAGATGGGGAGTGAGAACTGCTGGTTTCAAGGTTAGCAGACATATTTCATAGGAGCTTGGTCTTTAGAGAAAGTTCAAAACCAAGGTACTAAGCTTGAGATCTAAAATCCGAGTGAGAGAAGGAGTCAAGGTAACCCATATTTAGGATTTCTTATAAGCTCTATATGATGAAATAAGACCTTGTGGTGGATAATAAGTTTCTCAACGGAAAAACCTGATGCAAATAGGGAGATAAAGCCTAGTGTAGTAGGCTTCAAAGTATCTCCTCCAAAATAGCAAGTCCTAATCCCCAGAATTTATTGATGTGAAACCTTAGAAGGAACAACAAGACCTTTGCAGATACAATTGATTTAAAGATTCAGAGCAAGAGGGGTTATCATGGATTATGTGAGTGAGAGGAAACATAGATTACATACACAGAGAAGGCACAGGCAGATGGAGGCAGGGACTGGAATGATGCAGTGAGAAGCCAAGGCAATGCTTGCAGACACAAGAACAGGAAAGAGGCAAGGAATGAGTTGTCCTCCTGATTCCAGCCCAGTGGGGCTGACTCAAGGCTTCTGACTTCTATACCTGTAAAAGAAAAAGAAATGTGTTGTTTTTGAACTATCTGGTCTGTAGGACTATGTTTCAGAAGCCATGGAAAACTAATACACCAAGGAAATTACAACTAGGGAAAGACAAAGTAGAGACAGTGGGAAATGTGGGCACTGTGAATAAATGTATAACTAAAATCCAATTTTTCCTGGTAGTACTTTAGACAATCATATTAGCACAAACATGGAAAATAGTTGCGACATGTGCAGTAAATCCCCTCCCATGCCACAGCAGACCTTACTGGTCCGTACCAACTTTCTTTGGTATGGGTTCAGTATACACTTCAACACAGGTCTCTTGGAAACCATCAGAAATGACATGTGAAATTAAATTCTGTGGCTATTCCTATAATAACATTAACTACTATTCTTTAGGTACCTCCACCATGCCAAATATTTTTAACAAAAGCTATTTCCAAGGAGACAGTTTATCAGTCAAGAATATTGTATTCTGTGGAGTTGAAGTAACATTTTCTAAGCTACAAAGTTCTTAAAGTAACAGATCTGCCCTTCAAAGCCAGGTCTTCTTAACTCCAAATCTCATTCAGCTGAGATACAGAAACAATCACTTGGGTTTACTGAGCCTTGCCTTCCCTCTCTGTAAAATGGGGCTGTTGGTCTCCAACTCCAAGTGCACATGTGAAGATCCAGTGAGGTCATTACCAGAGGCCAGGCACTCACTTGGGAGCCAGGAGGACATGAAGGCTGCATGGACAAACATTAGGAGCCCAGCTTTCTCTTCTGCCATGCACCTGGGAGAACCCCTGAGGGGCAAAGCCATAGTCTCTGTAGCTTAAAGCTTTGACCTGGCAGTTGCTGGAAACTCCTCCCATTCCCTGGCATACCTTGTTCCCGCAACTTGGTGAACACAGTTGGAGTGAGGTCACTGTGACCTAGGACAGAACACTCCATAAAGTCAACATGAACCTGGGGAAAGGATTAGAATTACAAAACCAACAATATTTTTAATGAGAACCTAATCAAACACCAGCCAGAGTCTGGATATAAACAACATTCCAACCTATTCTCCAGGGACCTTCTGGGGGTTTTGCTCCCATTTGGGGGAGGTATATTGAATCAGAGAAAATAGCAAAGGCTTTAGCACCAAAGATGCCTGGGTGCTATCCCACCTTTTTACCTACTTTGTTTTCTTGGAAAAGCTTTACCTCTCAAGTCTGTGACCTCATCTGTAATATGGAAATATGAATTCCTATATCACAACATGACATGGAGACCAGTCTGGTTAGTGCTGGAAAGGGAGACGATACTCAGCAAAATCAGTTCCCTCCATGCCTGTTCCTCAAGTCCTCCTTGCCCTTGTCTGAGCCTGCCTGCAGAGCAGCACGCCAAACCCAGAGACTACAACTAGATCCAGAGGCAAACTGGTGTCCACTGGGAAGGGCGGTATACCATCCGAGGCAGGCAGGATGCTTCCCCGGGATAAAGGAAATGTGGAGATGGCAGAGCCTCTTTTAGAGACTCTTTGCTTTCTCCAAAGGATAGCGATGGGTGGGAAAGGGATTCACAGGGTTCTGGGAAGCTTAGTCTTAAGCAGAGAAAGTTATCCATTACATCATTTAAGGAAAACCAGTGTCATTATCCCAGAAAATATCCCTTCTTATTTTGGTATCAACAAATTATGAACTCCATGCCCTCCGCCCAACAGGGAAGCTACACTTATGCTGTTTCTTTATCACAAGTCATCTCTCAGCAAATAATTACCTCCCTCCAGGCACCCTCATTTGAACCTTCTAATTACAGCATTGTCGGGTTTTATGTCAGGTGAACGATAAATCAAATCTGATGCACAAGACCCATCAAAATGTGCTGGGGAGTAAATTGTGGGAGACACACGGAATCAGGGATGGCAGGGAGAACAGGGACGGTGGCACTCCCTCCATAAGCTTTCCCTGGGCACAGGCTTCCCTCTTCTGTGAGCTCCGTGAACACTGAGACTAGCTTTGACTCTGAGTGACTCAATTCCTCCTACTTCTGAAAAGACAGGACTACACTAGTTATCGTGTCACTCCAAGCCTTCCCTTCTGGAGAACTGAACAAATAAATGACTAAAAACCTAGCAAATATATGTATGATGGAAATTTCTCATTGACCTTTTCCTTCATGGCATTTGGTTTCTTTCTCTAGCAGGCTTTTTACTACCATCAAAAGCCAAGTTATCCTAGAGAGTAAGACAGCAGTGTTTATTTTAGTATCTTATTTTAGTCTATTTATTTAATCTAACAGCTTTTAAAGGTACGATTAATTGATAAATAGATATTTAATGTGTACTAATCTGTATACAGATATTATGAAAGAGCATCACAACAAATTAATAAATATATTCATCACCTTACGTAGCTGCCCTTTTCCTTGTTTCTTTCTGTCTCTTTTCTTCTGTGTGTATGTGTGTTAAGAACATTTAAGATCCACCTTTTTAGCACATTTCAAGTACACAATATAGTATATTAATGACACCATGCTGTCCTTACAGTTACAGAATTTCTATATTCTAGATAACCAAAACTCTGCACCCTTTGACTGCTCTTTCCCCAGCCCCTACCAGCTACCATTTGACTCTGATTCTACAGATTTGACTTTTTGCATTTCCGAATGAAATCATGAAGAAAGTGAGTCTTCCTGTTTCTGCCTTATTTTATGTAACGTAATGTCCTCCAGATTCATCTGTGCTGTGACAAAGTCAGGATTTCCTTCCTTTTTGAGAATAAACACTATTCCATAGTACATATATACCATTTTTCTTTATCCATTCATCCATGGACACTTGCCATTTCCATAACTTGGCTAGTATGGCATGCTGCATATAGGAATGCAGATGTCTCTTTGAGATCCGGATTTCTTTTTTTTTTTAAATTTTTTTTTTATTTTAAAGAGTAAAAGAAGGATAACATAATAATAGGAGGGGCTTACCAAATTACAGACAAAATGGTAGGAAATTATCAATGGTTATTGTTTTACATATTGTTATCTATAAGATAGTTTCTCAGGAAAACAAATAGACAAATGATAGTGAGTTACAGACAAAAGAGGTAGGAGATTATCAATAGTTGTTGTCCTATACTTAGGTATCTTCAAAGTGTCTTCTAAAGAGTATAAATAGAACTATACATGAGTGACCTACTGAATAATCATTCAATAATTCTCAATGGTTGTTGTAGGAAACACATAATAATAAACATGGATCCATTTATGAAATAGGATAGGAACAATACAAACATTACAGAGTTATGGATAGATTAGTAGGAAAATATCAATGACTGCTGTAATACATGGGGTATCTTCAAAGTGGTTTCTCAGGAAGACAGAGATACACAAGAAGGATCTAACAAGTAGTTACAGCCTAAGGGTTGTCAAAAATCAAGTGAGCCGTCTGGGGCAGAGATCCAGATTTCATTTCCTTTAAATATATACTCAGATGGAATTACTGGTAGCTTTATATGGTAGCTTTAGTGCCAATTTTTTGAGAAAACTCTGCCGTTTCCCATATCTAGAGATCCTAATTTACACCCCCACTAATAGATCCCTTTTCTCTACATTCTCATAAACACTTGTTATCTTTTGTTTTTTTAATACAGCCTTTCCAGGGATTATGAGGTACTAGCTGTTGCATTCTTGATTTGCCCTTCTCTGATGATTAGTGATGCTGAGAATATCTCTTTAGGCCCTTCGTCCATTTTTAAAGTAGGGCTTTTATGCTGTTAAATTGTATGAGCCCCTTATATATTTTGAGTAGTATCCCCTGAATAGATATATGATTTTAGTTTCAGATGTTCATGCTGAAGTTTTTAAACCATTTGTAGTTGATTTTTCTATATGATGTGACTTAAAAGCACGTTGGCATTCTTCTGCACACGGATATCTAGTTTTCCCAAAACACTGATTCATGAGATTAATTGAGGTGACTATTTTTCCAAGTTAGTTTTTGTCGCTCATGTCAAAGATTTATTTGACTGTAAATGCACAGATTTATTTCTGAAATCTCTATTGTGTCCCATTGGTCTACATGTCTATTTTCATTCCAGTACCATGTTGTCTTTGTGGTTTTATAGCTTTGAATATACATTCTGCAGTCAGAAACTGTGTGACTCCTCTGGCTTTTTCTCTTCCTGATCAAGATTGTTTGGGTATTGAGGATATTTTGTGGTTTTACGTTAATTTTATGATTGCTTTTCTATTAATGCAAAGACGTTTTTATTAGTATAGGTCTGTAATATACCATGGTTGTATAAATTGCATTGAACATGTAGATCACTTTGGGTGGTATTTATATTTTAAAGATATTAAGTCTTCTAATCCATGAACACAGGGTGCTTGCCACTTCTATGCAGTTTTTAAATTGCTTCATCACTGTTTTATGATTTTTGGTGTACAAGTCTTTTGCCCCTTTAAGTTTCCTAAGTATTTTGTCCTATTTGATGCTACTGAAAATGAAACTGTTTTCTTTTTCTGAAACTTCTCTTGATTTCCTTTGGGATAATTTGTTTTTATTGTGCAGAAATATCTCTGATTTTTTTATGGTGGTTTTGTATCTTGCAAATTTACTGAATTCTTTGATTTATGTCAACAATTTTTGTGGAGTTTTTAGGAAAAAACTATGTATAATTTCATTTATGAATAGAGATATTTTTACTTCTTTCTTTCCAATTTGGGTGCATTTTATTTCTATTTCTTGTCCAATGGCTCTGGCTAGGACTCTAGTACCACAGCGAATAGAAATAAGAGTAGTCGCCTTTGCCTGGTACCAGAGCATAGGAGAAAAGCTTCAAATTTTCCCCATTCACTATGTTAGACGTGGGATTTTCATAGATGGCTTTTCTTGTACTGAAATACACATATTTTGTTGAGAGTTTTTAATCATAGATAGACACTGTATTTGTTCTGCATCTTTATTTAGATGGTCATGTGGGTTTTATCTTTTATTTTGTTAATGTGCTTTACTACATTGATTGATTTGAAATTTAGAATCATCCTTGCATCTCAAGGATAAATCTCTATTTGTTTAAAGCAATGCTGACCTCATAAAACGAGTTTTAAATGCTCTCTCTTCTTTTAGTTTTTGAAAGAGTCTTAAGATTATTGGTAATCACTCAAATGTTTCGTAGAATTCATCTGTAAAACCATCAAATTCTAGATTTTGCTTCACTGAGAGGTTTTCAATCACTGAGTCATCTCTGTTATTTGTTCTGGGGTTTTCTGTGTTTTAACTCAGTCTTGGTAGAGTGTATATTTCTAGAAATTTATTTAATTCCTTTAGGTTATCCAATTTGTTTATAATTATCTCTATGACCCTTTTTATTTATGAGACATTTGTTACAGTATTCTCCTTTCTCATTTCTGTTTTTTATTTGTCTTTTCTCTTTTTGCCTTAGCTTAGCTAAGGATTTGTCAATTTTGCTTAGCTTTGAATGAAACAAAATCTTTGCTTTAGTGTTATGTTCTGTTTACATTTCATTTATCATGGCTGTAATATTTCTTATAGTCTTATTTCTAAATTTGATCTTGATTTGTTTTCCTTTTTCTAGACCCATGAGTGGTAGAGTTAGATGGTCTATTGGTGATCTTTCTTTCTTTTTCTCTTTCTTTTTGATGTAGGTAGGCGCTTATCACTATTACCCTCCTAGTACACTTTTGCCACATCTTATTGGTTCTGGTATACTGTGTTTTTGTTTGTCTCTAGATATTTTTAAAATTCTTCCTTCTTTGCCCAGTAATTGCTCAGTAAAGATTTTGATCAGAAATATATTTGATATAATTTAAGTCTTTTTAATTTGGGAAGAGTTATTCTGTCACCTAACCTGTGAATTACCCTGGAATCTGTTCTATGTTCACTTAAGAAGAACATGTATTCTCTGCTGTTGGATGGGCAGTTCTGTATTTGCCTTTTAGATCCATTTGATCAAGAGGGGTGGTCAAGTCAGTTGCTTATTTATTAATTTTGTGTCTAAATGTTCTACTCTTTATTTTAAAGTGTAACATTGAAGTCTCCTACTATTTCTGTCAATTTTTCCTCTAGATCGATCACTGTTTGCTCTACATATTGTGCTCTGATATTGAGTGCAGATATATTTGCAACTGTTATAGCTTCTGATGAACTGATACTTTAATCATTATTCCTTTTTGTCTTTTGTGACAATATTTGATATAAAGCTTATTTTTTTATTGTAAGTATAGCCAACCTCTGTATTCCTTTTGTTTATCATCTGCATAGATATGTTTTTCTATCTACTCACTTTTGGGTTACATATGTCCTTAAGTCTAAAGTAAGTATCGTGTGCACAGAACACGCCTTGGATTTAAACAAATAATGATAATTGTTAATACATATTCATTGTGCAAACAAATGACTTTCACTGTAACCTTTACTAATGTACATATAGTGGGCTTTAGTCATGTCCCACCCTTCTTCTCTCTTCTCGTACTCACCCGTCTCTACCCTCTCCCTAGTCCCCTTCCCATTCTCTTTTTTGGGGTGGGGGTACCAGGAATTGAACTCAGGACCTTACGCTTGCCAGGCAGGCACTTATGCGGCTGAGCTATACCCCTAGCCCCATCGCTTCCCATTCTCTAACAGTCTTTCTTCTACTTTTAGGTCACTTCTTAAAATTTTAGTTTCCACATATGAAAGCAAATGTGTCACACTTGTCTTTGCATGTCTTGTTTAATTCACTTAGCATGATCTCATTTTGTTACCTCCTTTTTTTTTCTTAAAATAACAGGATTTCTCTATTTATGGCAAATATTACTCCATTGTGTATATACACTACATTTCACTATTTATGGCAAATATCACTCCATTGTGTATATACACCACATTTTCTGTGTCTATTCATGTGTTGACATACAGCAGGCTGATGCTATACTTTGTCATTGTGAATAATGCCACAATAAACACTGGCATACAGCTATCTCTCTTATGCTGACTTCATTTCCTTTGGGCAGCAGAGTGATATAGCTAGATTGCATAATAATTCTATTTTCAGTTTTCTGAGGAACCTCCACATTGTTTTCCTTGGTGGCTATGCTCATTTACATTCCCATCAACAGAATATAGGTATTCTTTTTCTCCACATCCTCACCAACATTTTGCTGTTAATAACAGCCATTCTGACCAGTTGAGATGTAATATCAATTTAGTTTTGATTTTCACTTCCTGATGGCTAAAGATGTTTAACATTTCTCATATATTTATTGGCCATTTGAACTCTTTTTTGTGTCTGCTCAGATCATTGGCACATTTTTTATTAGATCACTTATTCTTTTTGCTGTTCTGTTCTTTGGGCTGCTTATATAGTCTAGATATCAAGTCTCTGTTTTATGAATAGCTAGCAAGTATTTTCTCCTGTTTTATAGGTATTCTTAAATCTAAAATGAATCTCTCACTGATAGTATATAACTAGGTCCTCTAATGTTTAAGTACCTTCAGCTACTCTTTCCATGTTGATTGAGGATTGTTAATCCATTTACATTTAACCACTTTTCAGTCCAATTATTAAAATATAGGGTGACCAAAACTGCACATTTTTATTAATTTTTATAAAGTAATAAAATATAAAAACAACAATTGTATCAAATTTATTCAGTAATTTTTTGCATATGGTATATCTTAAAACATTCAGTACACAATACAATGTTACAATCCGGATGGTAGTACCTAGTCTCTTTCTGAATTCTTTTTGCACTATGTCTTTCTTTGAACAACATATTTTACACTGTCATGCTGGCCATTCCTTATTTTCTGTGGGTGGTATAATTTCAATAAAATATCTCCCCACTAAATATAGTAGTGAAAATGTTGATGATGGACATCCTTGTTGGCATTTCACTATCTCACACTTTTCAATTATTTGGTCTATTAGACCTAGCCTAAGTTTTAGGTGACTTTTGGAACCCCTTTATTTTGAACAAATAACAAACAAATTGCATAGTGTTTGGTCCAGAAGGTGCACGATATTTTATAATAAATTTTTCCTGACTTTTTGATTACAGATTTTTGTTGGATGTTGGTCAACTCTCTCAACTCCACCCATAGAATTATTATAATCATTGACGACTATTAGAATTGTTTTAGTATCCTTTCTTCTTTCAAGTTACATTATTTCTGTATTCTGAATAGTTGACTATAGAGAAATGTCTTTTTTGTCATTCCATTTCACAGTACAGACTTTTCCTCTCTGGTATGCTAACATTTCTCCCTTTTTCAGTTTTTTCTTTTGCAGATCTTTTAGCACTTCCTTCCTTTTCGGTCTCAGGGTCCCAAACATGTCAATTTTGTATGGTAAAAGAGTATCATTGAATTCTGGAGAAGTATAAAAATTTAGTATACTTATGACAAGAGTTTTCATAGATTATAGCATAAAATTATAGGTTATTTCTCACAAATAAAACAAAACAAGAATTCATAAAAGCAAATAACCAGAACTTATTAGATTTCACTAGAAATAAACACTTTTATTTCTTTTTATATTGTGATTCAAGTAACAATTTTTGTGGTTATATTTATCCTTAATATTTTTGTTTTTAATTTTTATATTAGGGCTAAAAACATTTTATGAGCCATTATCAAAATATGACATTATTAAGTACTATTGTATTTTGTCTGTATAGCAACCATTACTGTGAGATTTGTGTTTGCATATACTTTCACTTCATTTCTGTTTGAAGGATCCCATTAAGAAATTTTTGTGGGGTAGATCTAGTGGTGACACAACCCTTGGCATGAGAAAAATTTTGTCTCTTCTTCATTTTCAAAACATAGCTTTTCTGGATAATAGTATTCTTAGTTGGCAGGGTTTTTTTCTCCATTTGCATACTTTGAGTATATCATCCCACTCTCCCCTATTCTGCAAATTTCCTATGAGGAATCTGCTCACAGTCTCATGGGGGTTCCCTTCCATGCGAATAGTAACTCTTTCCTTGTTGCTTTTAAAAATCCGTTTATCTCTGACTTTGGATAATATTTATTGTACTGTGTCTCATTGTACAACTGTTTATATTCAACCTGTTTAGGGTTCTGTGGGTTCCTTGAATCTGGATGCTTATTTTCTTCAAGAGGTTTGAAAAATTTTTGGTCATTATTTTTAAGTTAACTTTTTGTTCCTTGCATTGTCTCTTCTTTTATTACTCCCATAATATACACAGTCACTTGCTCAGCGGTGTCTCATTAACTTCATACATTTTTTTCATTCTTTTTTTCTTCATTTTTTTCTGTTTTAGATGATCATTCCCTGAATCTGCTGATTATTCTGTTTCATCAAGTCTTCAGCTGAAAGTCTTCTTTGCATTTTTCATGTCAGCAATTATATTCCTCTGGTCTGGAATTTTTGATTCTCTATCTTTAAAAACCATTTCTATCTCCTTTTTAAACTTCTGATTTTGTTCTCATGTTGTTTTCCTGATTTAACTGAGTTATCTACCTGTGTCTTCATTGCTCTCTGAGCTTTTAAAATTATTTTGAATTATTTGCCAGAGAATTCAAGGGCCACCCTTTCTTTGGTGTTAGCTCGTGGAAATGTATCATGGTAGTGTTGTGTTTTTCTGAGACTTTTTTTTCATGTGCTTTGTAGTCCCCCATTGGTGTTTGCCCATTTGAATTACCAGTTGTATCTTCCAGGCCCTGGACTAACTTTGGTAAGGAAAAAAATGTTCATTCACAAGTGGACATGAAGGCACCAGCTAAGTGAAATAGCCATGAACACTAGCCCCAAGGGAATGGTAGAGTACCATGTCCAAAGGTACATGAGTATGTTGAGCCTAATGGAAGCTCTTGGTCCAGTGGGTACATGGCAACATGAAGTTCTGTAGGTAATAATTTTACAGAAACACTGGGTCTGGTGGAAGTGCAGGGGCACTGGACCCAAAATGCTCACAGCAGTGCTAGCTAAAGACAAGTGTTAGCACTTCCAGCTTTGGTGAATACTATTCAATGCCTGCTGGAGAAGCATGCTAGCTCTGGCTCAGTAATGCAGGTTCTAGGCATTTCATTTATGTTACTGAAAGAGGAAAAATGGGTGGCTCTGAAAAATAAAGAGATTCTGGGCCTAGAGTTTAGAATGTGAAGTACAAACTTGCATTCTGGTGCCCTAGAGTGTAACCATTTCCATGTCCAGACATCCTGGCCATGAATGAGAAAAGGAGGTCAAGAGAAGTTTCCTTGCCATGAACCATGAAGTCTGCCACTCTCACCACCACAGAGCTGGAATAATTCTGCATGACTTTCAAGGGTGGGGTTGAGTTAATATCACACTGTGTTTAGGGGCTGGGGATTTAGCTCAGCGGCACAGCGCCTGCCTGGCAAGCACAAGGTCGTGAGTTTGATACCTGGTACCGGAAAAAAAAATCAAAAGAAAGACAATCACACTGTGTTTAACATCTTACATTATAGGAGTCTGAGCTTGCCCTGGAGCCTGCCATGCTTTGACTTGATCTACGATTTCAGGGTCTTTGGCTGGGCAGAGGCATGGCTTAGGGCCAACACATAGACCAATCAGGTCCTACTCATTCATTTACAATGTAGGTTTACTTGAGCTTATTCTGTGCCAGGGCTGTTTTAAGTGCTAAGATATGGAAACGATTCTCTACTTTTCAGAATACTCACACCTTACTGGTGGAAATGATTCATTCTATCACAGAATAAGAGTGTCAAAGACTACAGAAAGTGTAGAGAGCATATGTAATTTGGGGTGGGCAATGAGCAGTTCTGCAAGGTACACAGTACTTTTTCAGGCTAATTCTTGCAAAACCTAAGTCCACACACAGTAATAAAATCTGACATAGGGTGTTTCATTCAATATTTTCAGCATGATTTTAAAAATATGCTCTGTCTTCTTCCAGCTGCGATACTATATTAATCAGGTTTTCCATTGCTGGAAAAAATACCCACAACTTAAAAGAGGAAAGGTTTTATTTGGCTCATGGTTTCAGAGGACTTGGTACATGGTTGGAAGAGTCCAACCATTCTACCATCATGGTAGAATGGTGTGACAGAGCAAAGCTGCATAGCTTATGGGGACCAGGAAGTAGAGCAGAGGAACAATACCAGAGAGAAAGGGAGTGGGTAAGGGACCATACATAGTACTCAAGGTCATGCCTCCATGACCCACCCAGATGCACTGAAAAATGTGCCATGATAATCCCCTAAGCAGCTCCCAAGCCAATCAGGTTGACACAATCAAGCTTGAACATCACACACACGCCCTGTGCCAGACACCAGGCATGGACCTAGAAGAAAGATAAAATTCTGTCCTCTGGAACCAATCCTCAAGTAAGGAAGACAGATATAAAAATAGACAATCATAATATAAACTGGTAAGTGCTCTACATGGGTGCATAAAGGGTATTTCTGCAAGAATAGTTACTGAGGGAAAAGAAGTCATGCATACCAAGCGGGCTTTGCTCCCTTTAAACCTAGAAAAAAACATGATTCAATCTGTTGGGTTCCATTTTAAACTTACAGTTTATTGAACAATTATCATGCACAAAGCATTGTGTTAATCACTTGTTCTTACAGAAACCCTAGGGTAATAAAAAACAATGGTAAAATGACAACATGATGTCATTAAGAAGTTGCAAATTAAAGTTACAAGGAAATACTATTACACACCCTATTTGAGTGCCCTAAATCTAGAACACTGACAATACCAAACACTGGTGAGGATGTGGAGCAACAGATTCTCTTATTCGCTGCTAGTGCGAGTGCAAGATGGTACAGACATTTTGGAAGGCACCATCAATTTCTTACAAAACTAAATATACTTTTACCATATATCTCAGCATTGCACTCCTCATTATTTACCCAAATTGAAAATTTATGACTACAGAAAAGCTGCATAGATATTTACAGTAGCTTTATAAATCATCCAAACTTGGAGGCAACCAAGATACCCTTCAGTAGATAAGTGGATAAATGGTAGTACATCTAGACAATGGAATATTACTTAACCTTAATAAGAAATGAGCTACCTAGCCATAAAAGGTATAGAGGAACTTTAAATGTGTACTATTGGGGCTGGGGATTTAGCTCAGCGGCAAAAGCGCCTGCCTGGCAAGCACAAGGTCGTGAGTTCAGTTCCCGGTACCGGAGAAAACCAAAAAAAAAAAAAGAAAAAAAAATGTGTACTATTAATGAAAGTCAGTATGAATAGGCTACACTGTAGTTTTTCAACTCTGTGGAATTCTTGAAAAGGTGAAACTATGGACACAGTAAAAAGAACAGTGCTGTCTGAGGTTAGAGGGAGGAGGGCTGAACTGGCAGAGCACAGGAGACTCTCAGGGCAGTAAAACTACTTTGTATGAGGCCACAAGGGTGGATACATACTCATTATACATTTGTCATAACCCACACAATATATAATACCAAGAGAGATTTTGTTATGTCTTAGATCTCTAATGTACCCCCAAGCCTCCTGTGCTCAAAGTGGGGCTTTTGGGAGGTGATTGGATTATGGAACGCTATAGCTGATTTGCTGTAGGAAGTTGGGCCTGCCCAAAGAGACAGGCCCCTCCCTTCCCTCTCTGCTTCCTGGCTGCCCGGATGTAAGCAGCTTCCCTCGGTATCTGGCCCTTCCACTATGCGGTGTCTGTGTTTGTGTCTGTCAACCATGGACTGAAACTTCTGTAACTGCAAGCCAAAATGAAGCTCTCTTCCTTTAAGTTGTGAGTGTCTGGTATTGTGCCTAAGCTACAGGAAAGGTGACGAACACAGAACACTAGTGTAAATTACTGACTGTAGGTGAGGGTACTGTGGCAATGTAGGACCATCAGTTACAACCATGCCCCATCTGGTATAAGACACTGCAGGAGGAGGTTGTGCCTGGCTGGGGACAAAGCACATAGAGGAAAGTCTTCACTTTCTGCTTAATTATACTGTGAACTTTAATTTGCTCTAAAAAAATAAAGTCTATTAAGAATAGAAAAATAAAACTGTAGTAACTGTTTGGTAAAGCTCACCGTGAATTGGATTAAAGGCTTTGGGCTGACTTTACAAGGGGTGATTGAAAAATACCAGGAATGTTTAAATTTTTAAAAATATTTTAAAATAAAAGACACATTGCCATTAGTCCCCCTCAAATTATTCCATTGTTCTCGCCACTTTATGAAAAAGTTGTGGAAGTCCTCTTTTGTGAGTATCTCTATGAGATGAGATCACAGGTATAGTGAGTGCTGCTGTCAAGTATAATCCAACTAAAAAACAGGCACAAAAATCATTATGATGTATCCGCATCCACCTTATTCACTGAGTCTAGCACTGACCAA
This sequence comes from Chinchilla lanigera, assembly GCF_000276665.1. Classification (NCBI taxonomy): domain Eukaryota; kingdom Metazoa; phylum Chordata; class Mammalia; order Rodentia; family Chinchillidae; genus Chinchilla; species Chinchilla lanigera. The sequence goes on along the minus strand of NW_004955408.1, from coordinate 27,096,467 downwards.
CTTCTGGTTCTCTCACAAAGTCAAAATGACCGTGAAAGGTAAACATTTGGAACAGATTCAGGACATCAAGGCAGCCACAACAGTGCCACCAAAGATATTAAAATAAAAGGACTTCTAGAACTTCAGGAAGTGACAGAAACAATAGAATAAGTGTATTTAAAGAAGAGGGTATGCCAGTATTTTTGAGGGGAATTAATGGCAATATGTCTTATACTGTAATACATTTAAAAAATTTAAAACACACACTGTAATTTTCCATCTCATCTTGTAACTCTCACAATAAACCTGTGATCCGCAGGGATGGTGATCATCATCTGCTTGCACCAGTGGAGCAATTAAGACTTCTCAGGATTAAGGAAGGACTTTGCCTGAGTTCTTCAAAGAGAAATTGGATCCAGTCTTCTATCTCAGATTGCACTGGCTCCAGAGCCCAAGCCATTTAATCACTGTGACAGGCTCTTACCCTGAAGTCCAGGCCATAATCTCATTTTTGGTACAGCCTGTGGCTGGTCCCTACAGAATTGGCAAAGGTTCATTTCTCACTCATTTACTCACTGTTTGGGTCAACAGGTGTTTGGCTCCCCCTCTGCAGCAAGCCCTGTGCAGCACATTACATATTCATTTTGTGTGTCTTAAGAGGTAGAGATCTTGAAATACCTGATCTACTCCCTACTTGGACCACATGGACAGGATCCGATGTCAACACTGGAATTCTAACCAATTAGCACAATGACCTGCCCCTTAAGGACAATTGGAAAGTGTGGCAAAGTCCCTTTCATGAAATGGCATGATGCCAGGGAATACCAGGAAATCAAATTAAAAACTCTAAAGTATGAAGCAGTGCCTGGCATAGTTTCAGACCAATGAACCATCACTTCTAAATGAAGCACATATTCGCCGCCCAGGCTTTATGCTGGGCTGAGTCAAACTGAGTTCCAGGGTTGGGAGTGAGAAGCCCGGCACAGGTGGAGCTGCCCCTCTGACCCTAGTGGCTGGATTTTGCTGTGAATTAACCTGCTGGAGACTCCAATTGCCCTTCACTTTGGCTACTGAGGTGCAGCCTACTGACTGACATACTTGTAGCTGCCACTGTAAAATCAAAGTAGTCCTAGTTGTATGTGCAAATAATTGAATATATGGATATAAATACTAAGGCCAAGAAATAGCCTGTCAATCCAGTATTAAATGAAGTTTTGATGTCTTGTTTAATTGTATAGTATTGTGTGGTGTGTTTATCTTCCCTTTTCCTATCATGCAAACTTATTGTCTTTCCCCTTTTCCGTGCCCTGTGGAGTCTGCTTCCCAGTGTCAATATACCCACATTGCCTGAGTTCAGATTGGCACCTTTATTTCTTAACTGTGTGACCCAGGAAAAATCACTTTATCTTGTCTGAGCCTCCATTTCTTCACTTGTAATGAGGAGAATAAAGACTCTCTTAGGGTCATTACAAGCATTAAATAATTTAATAAAGTTTTCAGGTTATTAACATTATTATAATGGAAAGAGACAGAGGAAACACCTATATTTTTGCTCTATGGGAGAGAAAAGTTCAGGCTTGGAGAACTATGTAGGAGCCACATGTAGCCTGCTGCTCTGGTTGTGTATCCGGGCAGAGAGTGGGACTGAAGGAGTTCACTGGGTCTAATGGTACCATGCTTTCTTGCAACTCTAATGAGCTCCAGGTCACTGGGAACTTTGGTTTTTCACCTTTATTTCCCCATATACTAGTGCAAATCCCCACACAGATTAAGTGCTCAATAGATACCTGAAATTCCACTTTCATTTCCATGAGACATGGATCATGCCCATCTTCATTTGATCCCCATAAATCTTTGCACCTCATAGGATGTCAGCATATGCTTGCCAAATAAATGAATGAGACAATGAAAGAATGAATGAATGAATGGACACAACTTGCCTTTGGTGAGATAGATGCCTTAGGGACACACAGGTATAAGAACTGAAGTCCATAATAAGTGGTATTGGGCAAAGGAAATGTTTTTGTCACTATTTCATATAGGCATGTCTTTCCTACAATCTAGTGTGTTTGGAGGGCACACTTGGGTCCATGTTCAGAAGGGATAATAATAAGTATTTCATTGGCTCTCTCTAGGTATTAAACATGACTCTTCTCTCAGTGACACATCAAAGCAATTTTGCTTGCCAAGTGCATTTCTTGGGAAGCTCCAGGTGCCCAGCATTGCACTGGCACTGGGGCCCAAAGATGGCCAAATTTGGGCCACTGTGCAGAAGGTCACCAACTAGAGAAGGAGATGGATGTTTGAAGGACGAATTCTGCATCAGCCAGGATGAAGGGCTGCAAGTCTTCCATTCTATGACCCATCAAATGTGAGAAGTCTTCCTGATTTAATTGCCCCTGTTTATGAAGAAGGTATTGCTGTACTCTACTATGACACCCATTTTCTGAGACCAGACTGGATAAAATGCAGAACAATGTTTCTCTTCACACTGAGAAAATGTAGTATGTCTTGTAATTGATGTACAAAAGGCTGGAGAATGGAAAACGCTGCAACTAGAGAACAGGTTGTTAGCCTGGCACTTTACTGAGTTTTTGAGTAATGTACTTTATATAGTGGCATACCATGACAATGAAAAGTGAACAGACTAGAGTAACATGTACCCAAATGGATATAAGGCATCTTAGAAATCAACAGGTAGAGAAGGAGGCAGCAAGAGGAGAGGTTTGGAAATAGGGACTGGCAAGGACCCAAGGAGGGGACAGTGATGTTGGTAGAGAATGTTTGTGCAGGCGCTGGACAGACACCAGACATCTGAGAAAGAATCAGGAATTTGTGGGTTCAACTTCTATCTCTGCTACCTCCTGGTAAAACTAGATCAGACATTTTAGGCTCTCTGAGGTTTTGTCTTTCTGTGCAGAATGGGACTAGAAGTAAGTACTTCTGGTAGTAAGTAGTAGTAAGTACTTCTGGTTGTAGCAAGAATTACACAAGGATAAAAAGAAAAAAGTATGAATACGCCCAAGTCTGAGTCTGGTACCTGGGTGATGGGAAGAGACTTCGTGTTAAACTCCCTTTCCATGGTTTGCCTCAGAGGACCTCCACCTCTCCTAAGCAGGAAGGCGGGGAATCCCAGGGCAGGAGGCGGGGCCTCAGAGCTGGAAGCGGTCCTTCTGGTAGGAAGGAGCGGGGCGACAATTGGGACGGTCCGAGTGCAGAGCGTTCTGGCTGTCAGTGTTGAGGAGTAGAGCCTGGGCTCACCTTCGTGGAGCGGTTTTCACTTCCGATCCTCAGCGTACGGTGGAAGTATACCCAATCCAGGAAATAAAAGTGTGCCAATGCAACCAATATCCCTATGCCTGCAGTATGCCTCTTTTTCTAGCCTATCCCGTCCCCTCCCATGCCCCGGGGATCCCAGGCCCCTTTCCACCCTACCTTGCCTTGCCAGAAATCATCAGATAGCGCTGTCACGTGAGCCAGGCAGGCGGCCAGCTGGCCAGCGCTTACACAATTTGTGGCGCCGACTGAAAGTGTCTGACAGACTCACTTCTCCGTCAGGACCCGGGGGGCAGAGAGTAATTATCGCTCCTTCCCTCTTTTTTCTTTCTTTTCTTTTCTTTCTTTTTTTTTCTTTTCCTTGTAAAGGTACAGCATTGGTGTTTTCCTGAACTCCTGCCTTTCATTCCTTAAAAAAAAACAAAAGAAGCAAAAAGTTCATTCATTCAGATCACAGGAGACTCCTTTGTGGACTTGGGGAAAAACGACAGCGAGGGATTCCTCTTCCAGGAAAGGGTTTGCCAGTGAACTTGGGGGCGGGGGTCCCCCGCGTGCCTTCTGGGTGTTGCAGCTTTTATAATCTACTGGCTGTGCAGGAAAAGACGGCAAACAATCATGTATCGCCCAGTTTACACCCTGAGACTTTTCCAGTCTCATAATTATTCTGCTTATTCACCTGGGCTGCTACTTGCCTTTCAATATTTTTAGGAGCATAATTTCATGGGCTTTACAGAAATTAATGAGTGTGGTGTGGAGGGGAGAGAAGTGGAAAGCGGTGGAGAGCAGGTGTATTCCCTCCCCTACTTGTTGGAGGGGCGAGGTGCTCTGGACAGGGGAGGAATTATTTGGGACGCACAGTCCATTCGGGTTTATCTGAAAGGGTAGGAAAGACTCGTTCACCCTTCAGGTCCTAGAAGAAAGGAGCTCAGTCCCGGTTTCTGCCCCTTCCCCCATTTAAAGGATGGTGACTCAGTGGGAAGGCAAAGTCACATGCTGCTTTACTCAGAGATTACTCACTCCTGTTGACCACATCGTTGTGAAACTGGGACACATGAGAGAGTGAAAGTGAGTAATACTGAGAATGACTTTGCGACAATCATATAAACCAGGGCTGAACCAAACATGGAGACATCGCTCATCTACAGCCAAAGTAGGCTCTTGCAGGGAGCTGGCTCTCTGTCACAAGCTCCTGCAGGAAAATCCTCATCTCCTCCTCAGGGTGCATTGTCATTCCTCTCTCTGCACATCCTACTTGTTCTTCATTTTTTCCAACAGCAAATCAGAAAGGCATGAGAAGTACTGACAGCCAACAGAGACAAATGCCCGGCGAAGGACACATTTCTCCCGGAAAGTAGACATGAAGACAGCTTTCAGTGCTTAGGGAAAGAGCTCCATTCAGCTCCAGAGCTCCTCCTATTTTAAAAGATGACTCTGTATTATTCAGAACATGTAGAGTTATTTCAATATCCAAGTAAATATTGATCATCTATGTTGAGCTTGAGATTGGGAGTGAAAGGTGAACAAAGCACAGAACCTGTCTTCCAGGAGTTTGTAGTCTGGAGCAGGAAACGTCTGAGAAAATGATAAAGCAGTCATGTGTGTAGTGAGAGAAAAGCGGACATGACAGTTACAGAGATTGAGGCTTATTTATTCCTAGAGTCCATGGAAGCCCCAGAAAACACAGGAAGATCTACGGTCGGGACAGTGGAAGGGTCTTTGTTTGTCAAACCTACAACATGAGTGAACCTGAGGGCAGCTTATCATGTGTCTAAAGGTTTGCAAATTATGAATCAAGTGAACAGACTCTTCCAGTGTAAAGCTTTCTGGTCACCTGTTACAGTTAAATGGCAAGCACCATGACAACTTCTGTTTTTATGCAGACTTTACATGTGTTAACATTCTACTTGGCAACTTCCAGGAAGACGGAAACTTCTACTTTATGATCTTTCCTATATGTAGTGTTAGACATGAAATAATTTTTGATCAAGAATTTCTATGAGCCAAATGAAGGAAAATGATGTCACATATTTCTAAGGAAAATGTGTCCTTTTCTTCTGGTGTAATTCATTCACCACTGTTGCATATGTAACCTGTACATATGTCTGTGTAGAGGCCTGGGGAGTGTCTGTGAGTTTACCAGTTTTAGAGATGTAGCAGATCATGCTTTCTGTCACTGGGCTTTGTTGTTCTTAAGACTGGTTTATTTCTTTGGTGTGCATTTTCGTATCTGGTGATGAAGTATTAGAATAAGGCCTTCTTAAATATAAAAATCACCTTTTTCTTTGTAACAACATAAGCTATTTTGATTCAAAATATACAAAATATGAGCATATCAGAAAGTAAAAGACACAAAATAGTTAGACCAAAAAATTATTTTCTCATATATATTTTTAGAAAGTTTTTTTCTAAAATATTTGAAATTATCTGTTTTTAAAAGGTAGAAAGTAAATTATAGTTAGTGAATAACAAAAACTGAAGTGAAAATTATTTTTAAAAATATAATTAAAAATATAACTTATTTAATCATAAGCATATATACATATTTTAAATTATGACTCCATATAAAATAAATGCTACCATTCTAACCAATTTTAAATGTACAACCCATTGGCATTATGTGCATTCACAAACTCTTTATCTTGCAAAAGATAAAAAATGAAACTGTACCCACTAAATAATAATTCCCCACTCCTTCCCTAGCTCCTGGCAATCACCATTCCACAATTATCGCTCCTTCCCTCTTTTTTCTTTCTTTTTTTTTTTTTTTTTTTTTTTTTTTTGGTTTTTCTCCGGTACTGGGAACCGAACTCATGACCTTGCACTTGCCAGGCAGGTACTTTGCCGCTGAGCTAAATCCCCAGCCCCAATATTTGTCTTTTTTGACTAGCTTATTTTATTTAACACAATGCCCGCAAGTTCAAACATGTTGTAACATGTGCCAGAATTTCTTTCCATGAAAAGCAGAATTTGAGGACTAGGATACAGCTCAGTGTCAAAGCACGTGCTTAGCATGAGTGAGGCCCTGGATTTAATTCTCAATACCAAAACACAACCCCCCACACACACCGATGCATACATGCACACACACATACATACGAAGCAACAGCAACAACAAAATGCTTTTTAAGCATTTAAAATATTTTCACATTGATTTGTTCCCTATTTAAACAAAAATACTTCAGTGTCCATTTAGTTGATGGTACCATGCTTCATGCATGCTACATTTGGATCTACATATGTACAAATTACAGTGCAAAATCAGTTACTTAACACTGCAATGTGTTCCTCACCCTCTGCATACAACTGTTCAAGAGTTCATCTTGAACCCTGATTTGAAAAGCAAAGAGACGTAATCAAATGGGAAGATGCATTTTTGTGAAAGGACACATTCATACTCTCTGGAAAGAAACATTGAGCAAGTGAATTTTCCTTGTTTGTTAGCCAAGCCCTCCCATGGCTCACATCCTTTCTGTTTCCTGAAGTAGCACAGCTCTAGTGTTGATACCAGTGCAATGCACAAATCCTTCAGCATTCAAAGGGGTCCAACTTTTATTTCAAGAGCAGAAGGCAGAAAGTACAAAGAAGCCTGCCCCAAGGCCTGTGCAGTGTCAGCGATGCTGTAGATATTTAAGAGTATGGACTGTGCTGTGTACCTTCCCACAGTGAAGGAAACACCCATGTAATAGTTCATGAATGTGTTTTTTGTGTTGTTTGATGTACTGGCTCCTATAAGGAGAAACCCAGGGCTTGGAACAAGGATTGCCCCCACCCAGGTCAGAGGACATTACTGACCAGAAGTAAAAGTATTGACTTGAGGGATTGAGGAGTGATTATCCTCCTCATGCCTGTAGGCTCCTCTTGGCTGTGGCAAATAATTTTACAACCTAAGGAAAAGTAATGAGTTTCTTGCAAGATAAGTCTTCAAGACCAGTCCTTCAGTGTCTGCCTTACCAGATCACTGAAGCTCATTCTTATGCTATGTGGGGACAATGGAATGTTTGGAGACGAGATAACCAGCCAGTCAAAAGCCAGCCAACCCTTCTTGCTCTCTGAAAACAAGGTATATTTTGTCCTCATTTTCCTCCTTGAAAACCTTTAGAATTCCTAGGTTTTATCTCTCTGGATTTCCTGCATTGTCCGTCTCCTCCATTACCATCTAGATGCTGCCCTCCTTGGATTGCTCCTCCTTAGGCTCTGTCTCTCTTCTGCACCGCATCCTTAGATGCTGAAAACTTTTGAACACACACACACACATGCACAGAAATCTTTGCAAGAATGGTAAATCAGTAGAATAGATGAAAAAGCCTGTGTGTGTTTTATCTAAAATTCTTGGGATCAAAGGTATTTCAGATTTTGGAGGTTTTCAGAATTTGAAAAATTTGCATAGATCCTCCTGATTAAATAGTTTTACTCTGAAAATTAGTCATCCAAAGTATTCTAAAATCTAAACCCTTAAGAGTGTTTAAAAATTTACATTTCAAAGCATTTTTGGATCCAAGACTTTCAGATCAAAGACGCTCAACTTGTACCACAAAAGTGCAAGCTACTTCTTCTGCAACTGGGTACTGCATGCTCTTGTATCATTTGCTACTTTATTTCCCAATCAACCCAATGCATCTCTAACGTCTCAGTATTTTTCAGCTTGCACTTTCCTCCCTACCTCCTCATTCTTCCTCTTCTCATTCCTCTCACCAGTTTGGCTCAACAGATTCTCTTCCCATCTTGTGCAGAACAGCTCTCTGCCCTTCCCACACCAACACACAGGTGCCTCTGGAGCTTTGAGCCAGCTACTAATCTGGGCTTTAACATCCCAACTTCTTTCCACAAATACAAACAAGTTTACTTTTTACAAACTATCCTTCCCTGAAAAAATTCTAGTACCCATATTGGGAACATTATTTTCTGTCTACTCCATCACAGAAAGATGGGTGGGAGATTTTTCCTGCCTACCCACTGTACCAAGAGAAGAGAACGATAATGTGGCAGTGGCTGTGAATTGCATCACTGCTGCTTCTAACTGCCTCCGCTATATTGGTACTGGGGTGGAGCAGATCATCAAGAGTCAACCGCCAAAGAAGTTTCTTTATTTTTCTAAGCACGTAGACTGCAGATTCAAAAGATCAAGAGAAGGTTGAAAATAAAATATGTTTACTTTTTATCATTTATTTGGGATTACTTGAGAGTTGGCAATGAGCATTACAAGAGAATACAAATAACAAATTACCATGAAATTTTCCTCGGGGGATTCTTTCACTTATACTTATGGGACCAGGTGTTAATTTGACAACTGTCAGAGCTGGAAGGGATCTAAGGCATTATCTAGTGCAACGATCAATTGTCAAACTTATTTGGCAATGCAACTCTTTTTACCCCCTCCCCCAAAAGACTTGTATTGAGATACCTGATACATTACACAGATGAAATTTCTCTAGCTGAAGCTGATCCTTGGGGTTAGAGACCTAAGATCTTATGCTTCTACAGGTGTATGTGACCTCCTCTTTGGTGGTCACCTTTCCCTGCTACCCTTGTCATGATGGCAAGCCATCTCTACAGAGTCTAAACTTATGCAAAAAAAAAGCAAAAAATCCCTGGAATACCTTGTGCAAGGCTCTGCAGTCAATCTTGGAATTACAACAGGTAAAAGAAGACCTGGGTGCAGCCATGAAGGAGCAATCAGCCTAGTGGTCAAGAGCCTTTCCCATTTCTACAAGATCTATTTAATTAAAGTTTAAACTTTAGACTTTGATGAGGCTCATAGAGACCCAAAAGATCCAGAAAATGTTTTACTTCTCTTGTGAAAACGTTATGGAACTCAGATGACACAGCAGTTTCTATTGGCCAACATAACAAATTATCATGTTTTGGTGGCTATAAAAATTAGTTCTAGAGGTCAGAAGTCCAAAATCAAGGTGTCAGCATGGGAGCATTCTCCAGAGGTTCTGACAGAAGATCTGTTCCCTTGCCTCTTGCAGCTTCTGGTGGCTGCCAACATGCCCTGTCTTAAGGCCACATCACTCTGACTTCTTCTTTCTTGATCAATTTGTTTCCTCCTCTCTCTAGTCTAGGTCAGTTTTCCCTCTGTACCTTTTTTTTTTTTTCTAAAGAGGCTTTCTTCCAGTGAAGATGTTTGGCATCTTTGTCAAAGATAAAGTGGCTAAGTATGTCTAGAGTTGTTTCTGCATCTTCTGATCTGTTCCATTGATCCTTGGGTCTGTTTTTTTTTTTTTTTTTTGCCAGTACCATGCTGTTTTTTTAATCACAGTTACTTTGTAGTATAATGTGAAGTCAGGGATCATGATGCCCCTCTGTGTCAGATATACATTCCTCCAGGGGTCCTGAGAATGAGGTACCCATTGATGAAAAGAAAAGTAATAGAAACAAGAAAAACAAGAGAGGCATAATTCTGGGATGAGGGGGATTACAACCTCTTGGACTGCAGCCTCCCTCTGTATCTTAAAAGGACAACTTTTATTGGATTTAGGGTTCACTTGGATAATCTAGGAAGATCTCTTCATTTCAAACTTCTCAGCTTAATTATATCTGCAATTATATCTTAATTATTATCCTTGCTCCAAATAAAGTCGTACTCACAGGTTAGAATGTATACACATCTTTTGTGGAGTAGGTCACCATTTGGTAGAGTTCTAATATGGTCTGTTGCCACAAACACTCATGTTATGCCTTGTCCTCAATGTAGCAGTATTGAGAGATGGGATCTATTGAGGGAGGTTTAGGTTTTGGGAGTGGAGCCCTCATGTTCTCTTGTGAGTTCTTGCTCTCTCAAAATTAAGAAAGGATGTTTTTATAAAATAAGGTTACTCTTCATGTGTTATCCCTTTAACATTACTCATTTACCCTTCCACTTTCATGAGAAAGTGTCCAAGAAGCTAAACACATGCAGGGGCCATGCCCTTGGATTTACCAACATCCTGCTAAAATAAACATCTTTTCTTTGTCTAGTCCCAGGTATTCTGTTATAGCAACAGAAACAGACTAAAACACTACTCAGCTCCCTATACTTGTGTTATGATTGATACATTGTGTCAGCTTGAGTCTAAAACTCAAGAGTTCTACATTCTGGGGTAAAAAGTACATGCCCTTACTGCTCTAGGATGTTGTTCATTGGGTCAATTTGAAACATTTAAAAGTTCAACTAACTGATTCAGCAGGGGGCCAGAGTCCTTACTTGGTAAACATCCTCACCTTGTGGAAGAGGAGGCCCTGGAGATAGTATGGGTATAAAGGAACACCCACCTCAGGGCAATAGGCTATGTACAATTAAAAAAAAAAATTGGAAAGGACTGATGGTTGGTTCTTTGAAAACGCTCCAGTCTTCACCTTCAGCTCAGTTATTGTCTCCTGGCTTCTGGTGCAGACTGTTTGGCTTCTGTCTAGAACTCTTCAGCTTTCTGGCATAGACTCTTTGGCCTTGGTCATAGATTCTTCAACCTTCCGTTGCAGACCCATCAGCCTCCTAATACAGACTTACACAGACACTGCAGTGAGCTCCAAACCTTAGACTAGACTCTTCAGTCTCCAGTGTGCAGACACCCTTTGCATGCTTCCTCATCCACCTCTGTGGCTGATCACTGTAAGTCAAACTTATAATTTCTTACACATTTGTATATCTTGTGTTATATCTGTCTCTTTAGTAAACCCTTACTGATACAACTTGTATCACTAAGATTTAACAACCAGATGCCAAAACCCCAGCTGCCAAGTCCCATGAGCAATGCCCTTTCTTCTAATCATCACAAATTCCAACAGGACTTAGAATCACTGAATTGGAAATTATTCAGACCCCTTTAGTAATCTGTTCTTCTTTAGTTTACCATTGGTGAGAATGAAGCCCAGATACTATAAGTGTCTAAATAATGCAGTATATCTCATTGTCCATCCCTTGCCAGAAACATCTACAATCTTGGCATGTCATCTAAAAAATTCATCCTCATTTCCAGAACTTTCTTTCAGGAGGTGACCTGGAACTAGCTCATTAACTTGTTCTAGGAGACCTTAGGGTTTTGTTATCTTATTTGTGTCTTTGGTGGAGGGAGAAGCATCCCTTTGCATAGAATCATAGTGGTCCCTATCATGCACGGGCCAGCACTGTGCTTGATAGATTGCCCACTACACTTTATTAAAGGCAATTACAATTTCCAGCATTTGTCATATGAAAAAATCTTCTTGTTAGGGACTGGCTTGTTAGGAGTGTGGGTTGGTTTTGTTTAGCTCTTACCTCGTCAACTTCAATCCTAGCACCCAATCAAACTTTGACAACCAAAACCCTGTATGGGTTTCCTAATGGATGCAAAGCAGGTGAGGACAACATGGTCCACTGCAGTAGCATGCAGTAAGATCCAGAGAACACGAAATACATCAACATCCACCCCACAGTGCGGACTTGCTTCCCCACTTAGAAAACTGGACAAGAAGCAGCGCTAAATGAACCATCTCTTTATGTGCAAGCCATTACCAAGCTAAATAACTTTTAAAAAATAAATTCCAGAGCAGCCCATGCTGAACTTGCATGCTAATGAAAAGCAGTCTAGTTGAAGTGTTGGTGGTTATATGAGGCCCAGTGCAGAAATCTTGATCAAAGCCTCTTGGCATCTGAAGTCATCAGTAATTCGACAGCCTATTTGGGCGAAAAGAGCTCGTTTCTGGCTGTCCTACATCAGGCCCACCCTGGAGACAGGCAAGACTCAAGCAAACAAGGCTGCTGGCAAATCAAGACACCTCTTCTCAAGATGTGATGTGAAACGTGAGTCAGCGACAGCAGTAGGGCAGAGTGATCAGGTTTCACCAGGGAGTGGTGTGTACGTTACACAGGCTATTTGCTTGCACCTTATTTGTTCTGGAGGGCTGATGCACGTTGCACAGAGACCTGAGCAGTGACCTTTGGCCTGCCTGAGACTGCAAAGCAGCTCCAGTAGCAGCCATTGCCCAACCAGAAGAGAAGTGAAAGCTAAGTAACTGGGAGAGTTGGATGCAAAGGGTCAACTTTACATGCTCCCTGACCTTCATATAATTGTGAGGCATTATTATGCCAATGCCTGGGACCACAGAGGTGAAAACAGGTTGAATACCCCTTATCAGAGATGCTGGAAGACAGAGGTGTTTCCAATTTGGGACTTTTTAAAATGTTGAAATATTTGCATATATGATTTATGAGATACCTTAGGGATGAGGTCCAAGTCTAAGCATGAAATTCTTTTGTGTTTCATAGGCACCTCATATTCATGACTTGAAGGTAATTTTATGAGGTATTTTAAGGAAGCCAGTATTTTAATTGTGATCTGTCCCATGAAGTTAGATGTGGAATTTCCCACTTGTAGCCTCACTTTCATGCTTAAAAAGTTTAGTATTTTGAAGCAGTTTGGATTTTGGATGTTTAGATTAGGGATGTTCAGTGTGTACTTATAACCTGTGTCCTTTGTGAGTTCACAATCCTGCTGAAAAGAGGAACCATCAGAACAGAATTATAATGCAGTGCAGTGATCACTGAAACAGTGAGAGGCCAGGGGCTCTAAGAATACAGTGAGGCTGCTGGAAAGATAAAGCTGCTCAGAGGAAGTGACAATACCCAGGTAGGAACAGCTGGGGGCAGGTGTGTAGAAAAGGGAGTACATACTTCCCTCTACCACATTCTCCAAAGTGGTTTATTTTTAAAAGTGATATTTATTGACAGAAGTATTATGACCATGATAAAAGGATATTTTCTGAGTGTGTATAGTTGACATGTCAGTGGCCATACTATGTTATATGTACAGAAAATGTGGTCAAGAATAGCATATTATTTTAGGTTTGCCTTTTGACTAATTAATGGAAAAGCTCTAGTAAACTCAGCCCTTTCACCGGACATAGGACATCAGAATCTGGTTATGCCCTTGTTTCCCAAATGAGAAGGTCAGTAGGTGGGAGGAGTAGTGGCAGAGAGTAAGAGAGGGGAAAGCAGATCAAGCTGAGGGAAGAGAATGTGCAAAGGCACTAGGGTAAGAAGGTGCACAATAAACCTGGGGACTCCTGACGTATCACCTTGGCTGAAATGAAGACTTGAGGGAAAGTTGATAGAAAATGTTTGAAAGGGAAACAGGGATCACTTGTAGAGATTACTGGGTATAAAGACCCAGAATTTGGATTGGGTTTCCTGTTTTCAGTTTCCTAAGAAACTGAAAACCCAGCTTCTGAGAAAAGTGATGACAGACTCTAGATTGAGTTTTAGGAATCTGATAGTCAATTCAACTTGGTCCTAGGTTGTAAGAGAAGCACAACAACACTTCATCACATAGCCATATTCCTGGAGGAGTTAATAATTTTGGTCTGGTGAGACAGGGCACACAAGCAGCACCAACCACAGAATGACTACAAATTCATATTAACAAGCATGGACAGTCCTGCCTTGTACTAGTGTGTTATGGTTGATACATTGTGTCAACTTGGGGAGTCTAGAGGTTTGGCTAAGTGACTCAGCAGGAAGCCAGGGTGCTTACTTTGTATACATCCTGAGCCTGTGGAAGAGGAGGGCATGGAGATTATGTGAGAGCTACATGCTCCTTAGGTGGGGGTAGCCTGTTTACAAAGTAAGGCAGGAAAAAGAAGCTGCTTGCCGCCATTCCTCCCTTTCTTCTCTGGCTGCTTTGCTGTTCAGCTGCCGTTCTCCGCTTTGCTCTTGTTGCTTTGCTACCTTTTGCCTCGGAGCCAGCCAAGTATGGACTGAAACCTCCACAAACTGTAAACTAAATAAACCTTTCCTTCCTTTATTTTGGGCATTGGGTATTTTGTCTCAGCAACAAGAAAAAAGTAACCAAGACATAGTGGTTGGTCCTAAGACCTCAAGTCACTTTCCTCTGAGCTATAATTTCCTGATCTTTGAAATGGACAGGAGGAATCCTCCCTCCTTATTGTGGATGAGAAAGAGACAACCTGTTTACAAGCACCAAATAGGACCTGAAAAGTTGGACATATGGAGGAAATATAGTCTTTGTGTCGGAAGAAAAGTTTTCAATCTTTGGTAGGTCAAAATTATTTTTTTAGGCAGAAGATATATCTCATCTTACATACAGTTGTACATAAGGTTTTATACAGGGTTTTCCCTCCTCAAACATAGGTTTTTAGGGGAAAATAAAATATGGAGGAATTTTGGGGAAAGGGTTGAAATAGTTTGGCCTTTGTTAACCCAAAGTAAAGAACTCCAGTTATGCTCACAATTTTTGCCTCTTAGGCAGCTTTGGACTGTGTAGCTGGGGACTACGCTCCCTCCCACACTCAGCTATGAGTAGAAATTAAATTTTGTTTAAACATAAGAAATCAAGTGGCCTGAGAAACTCAAGGTTCTTCAGCTTCCCAGAAAGTCCGTGTGCTAAATTCTTAGTCCCCAGCTGGGTGCTTTAGGAGGTGGTGAAACCTCTGAGAAGTGGAGGCTGATGAGGGGTCTGCCAGCCACTGGAGACGCTCCTTTGAAGGGAGTAGTCAGACCTCACAACCTTCTTCTTTACTTCCCAGCCAAGGAAAACAACTCTGTGTGATCACCACCATAAATTGTCTTGCCACTGGTGCCAAGCAATGAGGCCTATTGATGATCAGAGCCTGGAACCTCCAAAACTAGGACAAAGCAAGCCTTTTTGTCCTTATAAGTTGACCATCTCAGGTATTTGTTACAGTAGTAGGAAGCTGACTAACACAGGATCTACCTGGGAAGAAAGCCTTGCTTGGAGTTTCCAAACTCATTGGTCTCCAGAGTTAGATCTCTATTTTCTGATAGAATCAGAGTGCCAGTGAATTTTAAGAAGGAAAAAGCGCAAATATTTGCACAGCTTATTGCTGGCACTGAATGTGTAACTTTGTGTGTGTTAATGACAGTGTTGCTGCTCATGTGGACTCACCAGAGAAGTTCTGTGGACACCCTGAAGACTCAGTTATATCACGACAAATTAAATGTGTAGTGACTTACAGCTGTATAGCACTATCATGGGCATCATTTTGAGAGCTGGGGAGATAGAGGTGAGAGGTATAAAGTTGCATTAAAGAAGTTTATAATCTCAGGAGGAATGAAAGTGGATATATGGATATAATTATAATGCAAAGCAGAATGTTGAAGAGCTGAAACCACAAATTCTATTTTCTTTTACTTTATTTTATCTTGTGTGTGTGTGTGTGTGTGTGTGTCCATGTGTGTACTAAATAAAATTTTAGGGGCTGGGGATTTAGCTCAGTGGCAAAGCGCCTGCCTGGCAAGCACAAGGTCGTGAGTTCAGTTCCTGGTACCGGAGAAAAACCAAAAAAAAAAAAAAAAAAAAAATTTTTAGATCCTAAATCAGGGTACACAAATGGTATCCATATTATTAGTTGGGAAAGACAAAAGTTTGAGTAATAAAACACTATCATGATTTTTAAAGACATATTTAATTTAGGCACAAATTGAGCAAAATATTTTAACTTGTTAGAGTTTGATAGACTCTTTACATGTAAATACAAAAGAAATACAAAAGGCAGATGTGGAAAAATTTATTCAACAAAGTTACTGTAAGAAAACTGCACTAATTGGAAAGAAATGCCTTGGTGCCTGGTTTGGGGCAAAGTGTGAGACTGCGAGGGAATGTTCAAGTAACAAATTTGACATTTCTTGAGGGAGACATAAAGAGGCGAGAGAAGGAAGTAACCTGGGTGCTATGCACAGGGTACTAGAGAAGAAGACTCTCCAGGGAGAGCAGAACTTGGAAGCAGAGAGAACCTGGAGGTGTGATGATGACTAGTGGGTGAACATGGCTCTTTCTCAGGAACCTCTGAAAAGTTCTGCAGGGAGAGAGGAAATACAAGACGTGAAGTACTTCGTTGTGGAAACTTGCCCACATGTCTTCAGCATGAACTGGGGAGTAGTGTTCAGTAGCAGGACCAGAAGCTGTGATGTGAGAATAAATCTGCGGAATCTAGAGGGCTGAGAAGGGCATGATGATGGGGGCGTTGATGAAATACGATCCCAAGAACTGTAGCAAGTCTGGGTGGCCTCTGAGCTATAGGTGTCAGCGTGTGTGATATGAACATTAGAAAGAGGAAGGGCTGAGTCCAGTTGAGAAATAGTGCTGCCTCTTCACAGGGGAAATAAATGCTAACTAGCGAAATGCATCCTTCAGAGCACTCTCTTCGGGCAGGATGCTGTTGGCTCACGGGTCCTGTGTTCTGTGAGCTCTTCCCGAAAATCTTTGCCTTTGAGTGTCCCAGGAACAGAGTTGTAATGAAGCCCATGGCTTTTTAAGACTTGCATGTCTTTAAATGCAGCTGTGGTACCCGTTGGGGTTTACCTTTTAAAATAACAACTAAGAATGCTCAAGAATTCAGCCATGTGTATGTTAACCTCCACGCTGTTTGTAAAAATAGTGAGAAATGCTTTCAGTGACCAACAATGGGAAAATGGTTAAAGAAATTATGGCACACGCATAAAATGAAATATTGTGTGGTTATTGCAAACCATCGTGTAAAGCTATATTTGTTGACATGGGAAAATGGCCACAAGATAATATTACAGAAAAAATACCATTCAAAAATTTCAAGTTTGTTTCCATTTGTACAAAAATATAGCGCTTACAGCTGCTAACCCACATAGAAGGGCTGAGAAGGATACACACATACCACAAGGTAAAAAATGATTACTTTAGGCTGGTGAGATTGGGATAGTCTTTAACTTTGCTCTTCATGATTTTTCTGCATTATATACATGGTTTTTATAAAGTGGTTGTATATTTCTAAAAGCCCATGAAGCTACTTCCCCTTCAGGACCAAAAATCTAAACAAAAGTTTATAAATTTTGAGGATCCCTAATGAAAATCTAAAAATCCAACATGCATCAAAATACAAAACTTTCTGAGCAGTGGCATGGCACCATAGATTTCGTACTATGAAACTTTGTTTCATGTTTATAATTATTAAAAATATGGTGTAAAATTACCTTGAAGGTATGAATATAAAGTGTATGTGAAACCTGAGTGAATCTTGCGTTTAGACTTGGATCCCAAGATATTTCGTTACACAGGTATTTCAAAATATGAAAAAATCCAAAGTCTGAAATTCTTCTGATGCTAAATATTTCAGATAAAGGATGCCATGACAACGGAGTAAATTTCTTCCATGGTTCTCATGTAGATGGGCCAGCCCTCTCTCAAACTTCCTTCCTCCAACATGATGAGAAGCAGAAGGACAATATTGGAAAGCCTCAGGGCTTGTCCAGTTACCAAATCCAGGTTAAGCCACAGGAAAGGAGAAGGAAATGAGCATTTTGAGCCAGAGGGCCTGGGTTTGTACTAATTAATACTAAAAGAATAAGATGCTTATCAATAAATAAAGATATATAGGAACTGTCAGACTACACTGGTGAAATGTCATACAGACAGTAACCTCAAAGCCAAAGTGGTGATTAAATGTCGAGTGAAATTTTAACTGATGCAGGAAGCCAACGCTAGGGAAGGTAGAGCTAGTGATTACATGCAGACCATGGAATGCTGTTGCTATAAAGGATGCTGAGCCATAAACACCATCACAAATAGTAAAGGATATTTTGTGGTGAACTAATTGGCCAATGCATTATAAGAGAAAGAGCTGACAGATTTGCAGTTAGATTCTAGGAAGCAAAGGCAGGCTCAGGTATGCTGAATGTCTGAAGCTGCCAGGCCTGACGTATTAGCAGTGACACCTCTAACAGGGCCAGAGGGTGTGTATCTACCTGTTGGTGGACAGCAACCTCCTACCACTGTGTTGAAGTTAGATTTGAATTGCAGACAATTCAGAAAAGTCCTGTGAACAGTCAACTTCTGACACAATAAAGAGGATTATTTTGTGTTGTAGGATAATGATTCCACTTTGTAGCTGTCAAACTTAGTGTGTGATTTAATTGGTTTGTGTCTCAATTTTCTCATCTGGGAAATGGGCATATTTGTCTGTACCTAGAGTTCTGAGAGGCTCAGGGGAATATTTAACCAGCCTCAGTTTGTGTGTTCCCATTCCACAAGGGGGACTATAAGAGTTTATGCTGATTAAGCTACCTGTCCAGGGTGAAATAGCTGAGCTGGGATTCTCAAAGACTCAGGTCAGTGAGCTCCCTCCCTGGAGATGAATCCTTTGAACTGGAGTCCTCCAGCCATTCCTGGCTGCATGCTCACCAGATTCCACATGGAATGCTGTTGCGCCTTGAAAATAACGGTGAGCCTCTCAGCCAGGAGCACTTAGCACACACTGCACACACAGGGCCCCTTCCTCGCCTCTCTGAGCGGTCTCTCTTATCCCTCTGTCTCTGTGAGCAGGCTGCCTTCTGCTAGCATGAGTTTGTTTCCACGAAGGAAAGGAGCGAAGAAAAGCAGAGCAAAGGAAAGAGAATGAGGAGCTCCTTGGGAAAAAGGGCCTGTTCTGTGTGTGCGGCCCAGATGCTGAGCAGGAGCTGCAGTGACAAACAGCAGAGCTGGGGGCCCTGTGGGGAGCTGGTCACCGCCAGCCCAGAGCAACTGGTGGGGAAAGGCACAAGGCACTAACGTCTACCATGACATGCACGACGCACCTTCCTCCCCAGCCCGCCCTGGGCTGTGCCTCACTCATCCCCAGGGCTTGATCTCACTGGAGGAAAGAAGATGCTTGAGGGAAGGAGGATAGGCTCCATTTTCGCTTCCGTTTTTCAGGTTGAAAGCTAGAAATAAATGAGAACTGGAGCACGGGAACTCGGAAACTGTGGGTGAACTGGGATCTACACAGTGCTTAGAGTTGGTGCTTAGATTTTAAGCCCACATGCGAACGTTACACCTGTGGAGGGTGAAAATCGAGATGCTGAGTGGGAGAAAGCAGTCGGGTGAACTTAGCTCCTGATAAAAAAAACCAGCCAGCTTCAAACAACTCACTCTACTTCCTAAGCTCAGGCCCTGGGTCAGTCATAGCTAAGAACATGAGTTTTGAAGGAACCCAAGGCTGGAACCCTGGTTCTCCATAAGATCTAACTAAACCTCTGAGTCCTTACCTGTAAGGACTTCCTGCATTTGCAGCAAAGCAGGAGGACTAAAACGACTTCAAAATATAATCATTGTTATCATTCACTTAATTTCTCTGTGCCTCATTTTCCTTGTCTCTAAAGTAGCTCTAATAATGTTGGCCTTGTGGATTTGCCCCAAGGACTTAGTGAGACGATAACCAAACAGACGTTTTCTAAATGCTAAATTTCTCCTCTGTGAACCAGGAAAGACGTCTCTCCCAACTTGGGTAGCAGACTGGGGCTAGTCTTGTGAAAGACCCTGGCACACAGTAGGTGTTTAGGTGAAAAACCAAGAGCAAGTTCTTGGCTGGTCTGTTCAGGTCAAGTAAATGGCAGAGTTGTGAATAGCTTGCCGTGCACAGGCAAGCTAGTTGTTTTACATAGAACAAATGAGCAAATGTCCCTAATGGTTTCCTTAGCGACAGCTCCCAGGGCTCTTAGTTATCTAGAGAATCACTCTGACTCTCCGTTGCCCTTGGTTTGTATCAACTTAGGCTAAACCCACGTCTGCCCAGCCCAGGAAGGAATGGCCCTCCCAGGGGCAAGCCTGGGCAGCTGAGATGGAGCTGCACAGCCTCTGGAGGCCCCCAAGCACTTAGAGGACAACCTGGAGACATTGCATCAGCTTAATTGCAAGATTAAATGAACATGCCCCACAGTGCTGACCTCGTGTACCTGAGATCTGGACCTGTGGAAAGTGCTACAGCTCAACTTTTACTACAACAGGTAAATTTGTGCTAGCCTGACATTCCCTCCCAGCCACTTCTCCGGTTCTGCCTGGCAGCCACCTGAGGTGTGTACAAGGGCCGTGTGGCCATGGGCTACACAGGATAGGGTGGGAGAGTGCCTCCCCTCCAGCCTGAGGCAGCCCAATAGAACAAGCTTATGTTGATCTGTCATTTCCAGGCCCGTAGTGGAGCAGGGTAAATGGTAAAAATGGTAACTTTCATTTGTGCTGTTTGCCAGGCTCTGGGCTAAACATTTTTCCAGTGGTACATTTTCCATAGTCACCGTCATCCTGGGTGGTGGGCTGGGCTTAGCAAGCTTTGTTTCATAGATGGAGATGCAAGCCGAGAAAGGTCCCCAGCTACAACTTGAGGACCAACCTCCATGATCAAAGTGCAATTTTAGAGCACGGCATTCAAGGCCACTCCCTCTTCTTCCACCCTCATTTACACATGCATGGACAGTGTCTCTAGGGGACAATTGGCAGTTCCTGCCAGCCCCTCTCTCTGACCCTATGTCTGTCTAACTAGCTACTGTGCTCCCCCATGGTTCTCTGGATTTCAGAGGTCTTGCATTAAAGGTTAGGCATCTTGGAGAGGTCAGGCATGACTTCCACAAAACAATAGATAGCTGATGTTCCTTCCCAGTACATGATTTAGGAATTCTTACACCCATGTTAAGGAAAGGAAAACTGAGGTATTGAATGGTGAAGCAGCTACTAATGAGGTCACAGAACTAGGAAGCTGCAGAGCCGGAATTTGAATCCACAGATTTGGCTTTTAAAGCCCGTTCTCTTCTCTCCGCTGTGATGCTCTTGCTCAGTAATCTGCTCCGAGAAGCCCTCCCTGACCTCTCCCGTTGGGTTTGGCACAGGAATGTGCCAGAACATGCCCGCACCAGCCTGCAAAAGTTAATTAGTAAATTGTCAGGAATTTTGCAAGCTTGTTGTTAAATACAGCAATTATTAAAGGTTAAATTACAAAAACTTATAATTAAGTAAATTATATTAAAAACAAAGGTCATAAACACTCAAAACTCATCACTTCCTAATTATTTTATTATACTTTACTATTATCTAATGCTCTTAAGATTATTTATACCCATCGCATCTGTAGGGTGGAAATTCTATGTAATGATGTGTAACTGTGCCTCTTAGTGATACAGTATTAGTGGCAATGAATCAGCTGTTGTCTGGCTATTTACACTATGGCAATTGGCAAACACTACAAATCGAAGCTTAGTTTGTTGTTGTGCTGATTGCGTAGACTTAAGTCAGTGGTCGGGAAAATACTAACAATACTTACTGCACTTCAAGAGTCTCCTATCTGTGCCTATCAGATTGTGAATGGGAGAAATAGTCTTCGAGTATTTGAACATTGCTAGGCAGTTTAGCAGACAGATTCTTCATATTATTGATGAACAAGTGGGATTCCAACACCATGTCTATTGTTTTACTGGGTACATGAAAATATGTCAAGGCAATACTTCAAAACCAGTCATTAAGCATAAAGCAACAGGCCATGAGGTAGGTGTTCCTTCTTGGCACTATGGGAGCCAGCTATATTTCCCTTTAATGTCAGGTATCTGAAACTTTCCACTGCTTCTGTCTACTGCTTCTGGTCTACTCTTGAGAGCAGGAATTGAGTCTTTTTCCTTTCCTTTCCTT